>NW_012267235.1:3347599-3380731 GCF_000151885.1 Dipodomys ordii
AAAGGAAAGGAAAAAAAAAAAAAAAAAGCCAGGCGCCTATGGCTCAAGCCAGAAATCCTATCTACTTAAGAGGCTGAGATCTAAAGAGCATAGTTCAAATCCAGCCAGGGCAGAAAAGTTTACAAGACTCTTACCTCCAATTAACCATCCAGAATCCAAAAGGGGAGTTGTGTGGCTCAACTAGTAGAGGGCCACCCTTGAGCAAAACAATTGGGCAAAGGGCATTGGTGGCTCACACCTATAATCCTCAGCACCACACAAACAAAAAGAAAAAAGCCAGAAGTGGTGCTGTGGCTAAAGTGGTAGAGCACTAGCCTTGAGCTGAAGAGCTGAGGGACAGCGCCCAGGCCCAGAGTACAGGCCCCACAACCTGACCCCCCCCAAAAAAAAAAGAAAAGAAAAAAGAGAAGGAAGGAAAGTTGGTGAGGCTCTTATCTCTAATTAACCCAGAAAACTGGAAGTGGTGCTGAGGCACAAGTGATAGAATGCTAGACTTGAGTTAAAAAGCCTAGGGACAGCATCCAGGATCTGAGTTTAAGCCCATAGCCAACAATAACAAAACAAAGAAGTTCAGGGACAGCACCCAGGACCTGAGTCAAGCCCTGGCACGTGCACACACGCACACACGTGCATGCACTTACACACACGTGTGCAAAAGAAAAAGAGGGGGACTGGGAAGGTGGCTCAGTGTGGTAGAGCGCTTGCCTTGCAAGCTTGCCTTGGGTCCGATTCCTTAGCACCACATAAGCAGGAAAAAAAAAGCTGGAAGTGGTGCTATGGCTTAAGTGGTAGAGCGCTAGCCTTGAGCTGAAGAGCTGAGGGACAGTGCCCAGGCCCAGAGTTCAGGCCCCACGACCGGACCCAAAAAAAAGAAAAGAAAAGAAAAAGAGGGGGGAAGACTTTGACTGTAACTTTCACCATTCTATTCCTTTTGCTCAATTCTATAGCAAAGAGAAGGTGGACATTCATTCAGTTCTAAGTACTGGTTTAGGGATGTCAATGCCAGTATTGTTTCTATGACTTTAAAAGCATCCAATCTACTTCTTAATCTATATAGTAAAATAATAAACTTGGTAATAGAGTAATAAAGCCTCTGAAAAGCAAATCTCATCAAAAGTCCACAAGATCTGGTCACACGTGACTCATGTTTGCAATCCTAGACACTCAGAAAGCTGAGACCAGGAGGCTTACAATTTGAAACCAGTCAAAGTCCTCAAGACTCCATCTCCAAATAACCAGCAAAGAAGCAGACAGGGCCATGGCTCAAGTGGTAAAGCACCAGCTGTGAACAAGCAAGCCCAGCAATAATCATACCCCTGAGTTCATACCCCCGTACCAGAAAATAAAAGGAAAAAGAAAAAAGGCCCGTGTGTGTGTGTGTATGTGTGTGTGTGTGTATGTGTATGCATACATACATACATACAATTATCTAAACAATTCCAATGCATCCATTAGAAAGTTCATTTGGCAGTACAATTTACAATCATATTTTATAATCTTATTTTGTAATTTTATTTCAGAAATTTACCTAGAAGTTCCTGGGTACAACTTCCTGGGTTTGATCCCCAGTACTTAAAAAAAAAAAGAGATTACTTGAGATAATTTTCTTAAGTGTACTTTCAGCTGAAGTATGGTTTTCTTAAGAAAATTGTGAGAGCTGGGTAATGCAAACACTCAAGAGGCTGAAACAGGATTTTGGGTTTAATGCCAGCCTGAGCTATTTAGCAAGATTCTTTCTCAAACAAAAAAGAACAGTTAGAAGTATACATGCAAATTTTCTTTTTTTGTTGTTGTTGTTGGTCATGGGGCTTGAACTCTGGGCCTGAGCGCTGTCCCTCAGCTCTTCAGCTCAAGGCAAGCACTCTACCACTTGAGCCACTTCCGGTTTTCTGGTGGTTTATTGGAGATAAGAGTTTCCTGGCCTTTCCTGCCAGGGCTGGCTTTGAACAATGATCCTCAGATCTCAGCCTCCAGAATAGCTAGGATTACAGGCGTGAGCCACCGGCGCCCCACTACATACAAAAATTTTAAAAGGAAAAAAAAGTATACATGTGCCAGGCACCAGTGGTTCACACCTGTAATCCTAGCTACTCTGGAGGCTAAGATCTGAGGATTGCAGGTCAAAGCCAGCCTGGGCAGTAAAGTCCGAGAGACTCATCTCCAATAAACAACCAGAAAACTGGAAGTGGCACTATAGCTCAAGTGGTAGAGTACTTGCCTTGAGGTGAAGAGCTCAAGGACAGCACCCAGGCCCAGAGTTCAAGCCCAATGACTGACTAAAAAAAAAGTGTACATGCCTTTTACATGACTGATACTATGTACACCATTATTTCTCCCTTTTTTTGACTTCTAAAATCACCCTCATTAGGTGCGTGTAAATTATTCCAAATAAAATGAACCTTAAATATTTAGTATTATAACTTTAACACACAAAAATATGCTGATATCAATCAACAAACAAACAAAAAAAACTACCTCAAACAACTGCAACTTGTTCTTTGTGTGACTTCAACAAAATCCCAAGATGCTACCTTATTAGCTATCTCGTCTTCGCATAGGCCACCTGATGAAGCAGAATACTTCCTCCTAAAATTTAAAATTATAAAATTATTTAGAATTTGTAAATTACCTTCAACTTGAAATCACATTAAATTCAATTTGAAATTAAAATTATTTTGAATTAAAAGATAAATGACTAGTCGTTATCAGCATGTAATTTTTAATCTTCAAAATAAAAATACATACTTGTTCTGTGCTCTGTTCATATTGCATTCTTGCCATACTCTATCGACCACATGATTTGCTAATTTTCTGGGTATTTTCCCACCATGGTGGCTAGTACTATCAGTACTGAAGCCATCAGATACTGAAGAAAATTTGACCCACTTCTGGGCAGACTGAGGATCAACTGAAAACAAACAAAAGAGAATAAGCTGCAGGAGAATAAAAGTAGGTTTAAACTAATGTTATGTTGGGTTTTTTTTTTCTAATTTGTGTACTACTTGCTCTATCTATCTACCTGGTAAGCCTATATATACCTTGAGACAAAAGAACAAACCCAAAAAACCCAATGCTACTATTTTAATTTTTTTTTTTTTTTGGTCGGTCGTGGGGCTTGAACTCTGGGCCTGGGCGCTGTCCCTCAGCCCTTCAGCTCAAGGCTAGCGCTCTACCGCTTGAGCTACAGTGCCACTTCCAGTTTTCTGGTGGTTTATTGGAGATAGGAGTCTCACGGTCTCTCCTGCCCGGGCTGGCTTTGAACCGCGATCCTCAGTTCTCAGCCTCCTGAGTAGCTAGGATTACAGGAGTGAGCCACCAGGGCCCGGCCCAATGCTATTATTTTAAATACAGAAAGCAAAAAATCTGAACAGGCAATGTAAATTGAATGATAATGTTTAAATATCGATATCATGACATGGGAATAAATACAAATTTTAGAGGCCAAGGGGTATAGCAGAGGTAGAATACTTGAAAACATGCTGAGCTGAATTCCTAGCACACACACACACACACACACACATATGTACATATGTGTACCAGACTGGGCATAGTTTTGGGCAACATACTGACTGTAGGAATCATGGCTGTAGCTTCTCAAATGGTTCAGAAAAGACCAGTAATAATGAACAAACACACAGAAGCTGATACAACAAATGTTAAGAAATGTAGAAAAGGGAGTTTTTTGTATTATACTTGCAACTTTTCAAAACTTTTCAATAACTTTTCAACTATTTCAAAATAAATTATTTTTAAGTGCCTATGTGCTCAGACAGTCACCAGAGGTAAAACAGGTTAGTCTAATACCTGTTTGGACTTCCTCAGGCGATGTAGGTGGTGTAAGAGTAACTGAAGACATAGCAGGATCTCGTGTAGAAGCAGGCACTTGGTGGACACCCAAGCAAGAAGCTGAACAGTGAGAGGATCCCACAGAGCTAGGAGTAGGAATGTCTGACTGAGGGACCAGAACAAAGCATGCTGGGTAGATCATTCGAACACCAGCTGAAAGAGGGAAAAAAAACAGAAAAATTGTTATTATGACTATAATGAAATTAGTTTCATTTAAAGATTTATAAAGAGATGGACTAAAAACATTTTTTCTTCAAGATGACAATTTGTAACAGATTTTCTAAGCAATGTTATCTCCCATTTTCACATCTGTATAAATAATTATCTAAAACTGAGAAGCAAATGTCAGTCTAAATAATAAAATATTTGTGCCAAGTGAAAAAAAAATAGAAAAAGAAAAAAAATCCATTAACCTTATGGTGTAACCGGAAGATATTTATTCTCCCCACTTGGGGAGTCAGCTTATACTTGTTTTCTACTTGTTTATAGCTATCCTTTCACCTTTCAAATAAACTTACTGCTTGAAAATTAATAAGAAAATAAAAATACTATTAAGTGTGGTGGCGAATGCCTATAATCCCAACACTTGGAAAGATGAAACAGGAGGATTATCAGTTTGAAGCCAGCCTTGGCCATCTAGCAAAACTTCACACACACACACACACACACACACACACGCACGCACACACGCACACACGCACACACACACACACACACACACCTCTCCCCCCCCCCCCCCCGCCATAAAACAAAAACCTAACCATAAAGGAAAAATAAAATGAAATATGTCCCTTTGGCATACCATTTCCCTCCCTCCCTCCCTACCTCCCTCCCTTCCTTCCTTCCTAAACCACAACAAGCAGGGTGCTGGTGGCTCATGCCTATAATCCAAGCTACTCAGGAGGCTAAGATCTGAGGATTGTGGTTCAAAGCCAGTCTGGGCAACAAAGTCTGTGAGACTCTTCATGTCCAATAAAACACCAGAAAGTGGAAGTGGTACTGTGGCTCAAGTGGTAGAACATTAGCCTTGAGCTGAAGAGGTGAGGGACCCAGAGTTCAAGCCCCACAACCACAACACACACACACACACACACACACACACACACACAAAACAACCTGTTAATAGTGGTTACTTTGATGAGAAACTTATAAAGCAGCTTTCTCTTTTCAGTTCTCTAACTATGCATATTTAGAGTTGTTTTTCTTAAATTTTTTTTTGCTTTTTAAAAAATTTATAAATTTAACAAGGGCAATCTATGCACTACAATTAGAGACTATTTTCTGTTTTTCTTCGTTACATGTCCCTATTTTAAAAGCCAGTAAAGGCTGGGCAATTGTGGCTTACACTTGTAATCCTAGTGACTCAGGAGGGTAAGATCTGAGGGTCACAGTTCAAAACCAATCTTGCCAAGAAAGTCCATGAGAATCTTATCTCCAGTAAACTACCAGAAAACTAGAAGTGGAGCTGTGGCTCAAAGTGGTAGTGTTAGCCTTCAGCAAAAGAGATAGCATCCAGGCCCTGAATTCAAGTTCCTGGGGGGGGGGGGGGGGGGGGAGTGTAGTAAATGTGTTTGTTCTGTTTAGGTCACAATGTTTTAGCAATGATGTTATTAACTGGATACTGATAGTTCTTTTTTTTTGGGGGGGGGTGTTTTTTTGTTTTGCCAATCCTTGGGCTTGAACTCAGGGCCTGGAGCTATCCTTTGAGCTTTTGTACTCAAGGCTGATATTCTACCACTTGAGCCACAGCTCTACTTCTGGCTTTTGTTGGTGGTAGTTAATTAAAGAGTCTCATGGACTTTTCCACCTGGGCTGCCTTCAAACCACTACCTTTGTATCTCAGCCTTTTGAGTAGCTAGGATTACAGGCAATGGGCCACCAGCACCTGGCTGATAATCTTTTTTTTGACCAAGCATAGCAGCATATAGTTGTAATTCTAGCACTCATCTGGCTTAGCAGAGGTTCACAAGTTCAAAGATGGTATAGGCTATATAGTTAAGTTCAATGCTATCCTGGACTACACAAAGAAATCCTGTCTACGCACACACGCACACATACACACGCACACATACACACACACACTCAAATGAGGCAATCTTTATATATAACATTTTCATTAGAGTCCTTATAGTATTATAGATTCTAACCCCCAAGTATCTTCTTAATTATACATTCCATATGCTTCAAAGATTTCCTAAAGTGGTGTGTGAGTGTGTGTGTGCGTGTGTGTTTCTCACCCTTCTTTTTTTTTTTTGGGGGGGGGTCTGGTCATGGGGCCTGAACTCTGGGCCTGGGCACTGTCCCTCAGCTCTTCAGCTCAAGGCTAGCGCTCTACCACTTGAGCCACAGCACCACTTCCAGCTTTTTTCTTTTTGCTTATGTGGTGCTGAGGAATCGAACCCAGGGCCTCTGGCATGCAAGGCATGCACTCTACCACTGAGCCACCTTCCCAGCCCCCGCTTCTCACCCTTCTGTCAAGCTTGATCATGTAACTTTTTCTGGAATATAAGTAAAAACAGTAAATATATGCCACATCCTAACAGGAGATTTAAATGTACTTGCCGGGTCAGCCTCACTTACTGCTGTCTTCTGCTAAGAGATTAGCATGTCCTAGATATGAGTCACCCTGTTAACTTAGATCCTTGAATGTTAACACATACAGAATAAATCTAATCTGAAAAGAGCTGACCTAAATAGAGCATACTAAAACCTCAATGTTCCTTAGGAACATTTTCTGTTACAGGAATGGACTAACTATATCTTCAAATTCAAATTCTGAAGGCTATCAACTTTGCAGCCTCCCAATATTAACCCATACAATTATTTTTATCTTACCCTTGGCATGCTTCCTTTTAGACAGAATCTTTTCCTATCCCAATGACTTTACCTTTGCCGTGTAGTTTTGTCTAATGTAATGTGAGCAGGTTTAACAGACATCCTCATCCCAGCAGAAGCTTTAAATACACTTACATGGTTAAGACTTGGTCCCTATATTATTACTCTGTTTTCAAAAGAAGAGTATGTCCCAGATACTGGGAACTCCTTTAACCTAGATTGCAGAATGAACCAAATCACATGGAGCCAATCACAGATAACTATCTGCATTTAGGTAATAGGACCAAGAAATAAACAAGAAATAAATGTTCAGTGTTGAAAGCCCATGGAGTATTGGTTTTTACTATTCAGGAAAATCTAATACATACAGTTGCCTATTTTCCCCCTTAGGCTTAAGAACAATAATTCATACCAACAAGAACTTCTACTGCAGCTAAGGAATCATCTTCCCAATCCATATCTTCCTGTTTTTCTTCAGACATTTCCTTTGAGCAACAAGAGATAGGATAGAACTGTTTCCATTCACCAATCAATTTTTTTGTAGCTGAATCAGACATCTTGAATGCCTGTCCTGTGAGAGTTCCATTTAGTCCAAATGGGCTTAAGATAACTAGAAATCCAAAGCAGACATCAAGTAAGTAACTGAAGAGTGTTACAACAAAGAAGAAAACATTGAACAATGTTTCATGTAATTATACAAGTGTAATAAAGGAAAAGGATTAATGATCATTTTTAGAAAATACAACACACTAAGATTATAAAAAATTAAAAGTATCTATTCCAAAGTCAGAAATAAACTCAAATTCAATTTGAACTGGGGATGTGTGCCCTATGTATCCTTAATTTCTTTTGACTCAACCTAAGGAAAAGCAACTTGCAGAGAAACTGTGTAGATATATTGAGGGTATAGCTCAAGTAGTAGAGCTCCAAGTTGAATTGAAATCCTAATAATACCAAAAAAAAATTAAAAGGAAAAACTATGTAAATCTAAATACATACAATGTACTACCACATAAAATATGAAAAATGAAAGGTTTAAATTTAAAAGAACATATTTGAATACAAGCCAGAAATCTAAAACATATTCTTTATAGTTCAACTAATTCCATGGTATAAAATGATATTTGGTCTCCTGTGTTACAATCTTACACATGGTTTATATGGTCTGATATACAAGATAACTCTAAAAATATTAAAACAGAAAATATTGGCAATAAGCTACTTAGCAGAATACAGAAAAGATTAAAATGTAAGCAGTCATGTTCAAGGATCCTTAAATTAGTAACTCTTCTACAAACTTATTTTTGACATAATATTCTAATGGGTAATGTAAAATTACCAACTTGATAAGGTTCTTCTTGAAACAACAATAAGCGATCAAATACCTAAATAATGGATAATGAAATTATCTACCTTGAAATGGGCTATTAGACTGTTGAGCAAGGGTGATATGCTCTTCACTGAGAAGGTATACAGGTTGATGTTGATTAATTTCCACACTGGTACAAACATTACTGTCTCCATGCAAGAAAAAGGTGAAAGAGCAGGACAAGTGTTCACTAATAAAGAAGAAAAAGTTACATTTTAGTGATGATTAGCAAAAATAAGTTATCTTGATTTTCTTTATTAAGAAGTTTATACACCAAAATGTATACTTTCTTTAGCCCAGAAATTCATCTGAAGAAAAAAGAAAATCATGGCTATGAATAAAGATTTGCCCAAAAGAATGCTCTTCACAGCACTGTTTATAGTAAGGAGTTGCAAACAAATGAACAAGTTAAACAAGTTAGTACACACACTCACATATACAATTTTTAACCACAAAAATAGCCTTTGTAAGGGGGGAAGTAACAATAGTATGATCTCAATTTTTTTTTTTTGGGGGGGGGTGTCGGTCAGTCATGTGGCTTGAACTCTGGGCCTGGGCGCTGTCCCTCAGCTCTTGAGCTCAAGGCTAGAGCTCTACCACTTGAGCCACAGCTCCATTTCTGGTCTTCCAAGTGGTTTATTGGAGATAAAGAGTCTCACAGGCTGGCTTTGAAGCACCATCCTCAGATTTCAGCCTCTTGAGTAGCTAGGATTACAGGCATGAACCACCAGTGCCCTGCTGATCTCAATTTTTTTAGAGAAAAAAGTTTTTTATCTATAAAAAAAACTTTAGATTGGAGTCTTGGAATTTAACTCAATGGTAGAGTGCTTACACAGCATGTGTACAAAAAAATAAATAAAATAAAAACAAAAAAACCCCACAAAAACAAGCCCTGGATTCAATACCTAGCATTGCCAAAATTTCTTTTTAAATTTAAGTTTAAAATTGCAATAGTGGTCATAATTTTTATTTTATCTATTTTCCTTCTCTATAAGAAATATACTTTCTTCATTATTTTTCAAAAATAACAATTAGTGAAATTGGGCTATGTTCAATCAATCATTTAATTAAATGCAATTCAAACACTTCTGTACTTAATGAATTTAAATCCAAGTGCCACCAGGAAAAAAAGTAATAAACTCAATCTTATTATTTCTATCTAGTAGTATCGCTATCTAGTATTTCCCAATAATGGTATGATCCTTGTATTGCAAAACAACATGCTGAATACAAACCAAAACCTAAACACTCAAAAACAAAAAGGCATATTAAAAAAATTGTACTAAAAACGTTATATATTCAAATTTATATGCACTATAATGTATACTAAATCACTTAAGTAAAAAATAAGAGTTATCAGTGGTAGAGCACTTGCCTTGCATGCATGAGGCCCTGGGTTCGATTCCTCAGCATGACATAAGCCAAAAAAAAGGTGGAAGTGGCGCTCTGGCTCAAGTGGTAGACCTCTAGCCTTGAACTGAAGAGCTGAGGGACAGCGCCCAAGCCCAGAGTTCAGGCCCCGTGACCAGACCCCATCTTCCCCCCCCAAAAAAAGTTATTTATTCAACAAATATTTTGGACTAAGCACACAGTACTATGCTAGGCATAAAATTGTCATATTCCAGTTACAGTAAGTGCTATAACCAAAATTAAGTGCATCTACAAACCAATTAAAAAACAAACAAAAACAGTTCCTGTGTTGGAGCTGAGTGCTGGTGGTTCACGCCTGAAATCCCAGCTTCTTTAGATGTTGAGGTCTAAGGACCACAGTTCAAAACTAGTCCATGCAGAAATGTCTGTGAGATACTTATCTCCAACTAACCACCAATTAACCACCAAAGTAGAGCACAAGCCTTGAGTGAAAAAAATCAAGTGAGAGCAAGAAGCAAATCACTTACTACTTCTACCTCATCTCTTAATAGTCTTTTTTTTTTTTTTGTCGATCATGTAACTTGGGTGCTGTCCCTCAGCGCTTCAGCTCAAGGCCAGAGCTCTGCCACTTGAGCCACAGCGCCACTTCCGGCTTTTTTTTGGCTTATGTCATGCTGAGGAATCGAACCAGGGCCTCATGCATGCAAGGCAAGCGCTCTACCACTGAGCCACCTTCCCAGCCCTGTCTTTTGTTTTTATTCACCATCTTACTATGCAGCCCATAATTTGAGGTTCTTCTACCTCATTCACCTGTGCTATCACTATAGGTATGTGCTATAAGTGAGTTATCTCCTTGCCTTGAACTGCTGTCAGTGATTTTTCTAAAAATTGTGATCACAAAGCTGGAAAGCTCAAAACTCATGTAATTCCTCAATGCCTTCCAGACTAAACCCAAAAATATCTTAGCATAGCAGTTATTAGACCTTTAGAATTTGATCCTTGCCAAACTCTCTAAACAGAGATACTTAATTGACAAAGAATTCCCTTTTGTCACACCCTTGTGCCAACTTCTCTCACAAAGTTCTTTTAACTCCCTGCCAAATTATCAATTCCTTAAGAGAAACCGAAACTTTTAGTCATCTGTGTAAAATTGAGTTATTCCCAATTTTCCACCTCCTCGCCTTAAAAAAAAAAAGTCAGGTGTGCTGATTCTGTAATCCTAGCGACTCAGGAAGTTGAGATCAGAATGGCAATTCAAGACCAACCCTGGGCAAAATTTCATGAGACTCCTACCTCATCCAATAAAAAGATGAGTGCCATAGCAAATACTTGTCATCCCAGCTACGAAAGACATAAATAGGAAGCTTGTGGTCCAGATCACCTGGGCAAGAAAAAAGCCTTATCCAAGCAATAACAAAAGCAAAATGGGCTGGGGATGTGACTCAAATGGTAGAGCTCCTGCCTTAGCTAGTGCAAGGCCCTGAATTCAATCATTAAAAAAAAAGATAAATGATTAAAAAGAAAAAGTCTGGCTGGTTTATAGTTCAGAATAACATAAAAACACAAAATCTACCACCATAACCATTTATAAGTATACTGCTAAGGATATTCATTGTTATCAACTATAACATTTCATCTAAAAATTCAGAATTCTATATTCTTTAAACAATAACTTATCCTTTTCTCCATATTCTCAACAGCTGCTTTCTATTTCTATGAATTTAACTACTTTATGTATCTCAAGTGGAATTATACAGTATCTGTCTTTTTGGTTTACTTCTATTAGTAGAATATCTCATTGTGTGAACTGCTTTTTTCACTTTGTTTATTATATATTTTGATGAATGAAAGTTTTAAAGATTGATATCCCATTTGTCTATTTTTTGTTTTGCTGCCTGTGCTTACATCCAAGAAAAAGTACAATGTCATTAAATATTTTGCTATTTTCTTCTAGGAGATTTATAGCTGTATATATAATACTTTTAAATCTTAATAATTTTCAATTAGTTTTTATTCATACACGGTAAGGAGTCAACTTCATTCTTTTTCACTTGACTATCCTAACACCTGACTATTCCAACACCATTTGTCAAGGAAACTAATCTTTGAGTATTTTGGACCTTGTGTCACAGAACACTTGACCCTATACGCAGCAGTTTATTTCTAGGCTCTCTATTTCGTTCCATTGGTCTATCTGTTTTATACCAGTACTGTAGTTTTGATTACAGTAGCTTTGTGCTATGTTTTGATCAGCCTTCTCAAACTAAACTGTTAGATCTGTAAAGTCATATCAATTAGAAGGCAAACACACTTCTCTAAACCTGACTTCTATAAACTCTTGACTTGATTTAGCCAAGGAAATGTTTAAAATGTGCTTATGCAACTCAGCTTCTCCTCAAGTGTTTTCTCTACCAGTATAAAAACATGCCCTGGCTGGTTTCCTGGTCTAGAAGATGAGAAACATACGGAAGAGCTCTCTCTATCCAATTTGAAGCTTAAAGCATGGCCTAGATTGGCTAAGACCCAAACCCCAATGTGACATGCAGAAACATCAGTGAGAATACATATTTTTCCCTTTGTGGTGCTGGAGATCAAACATAGGGATTTGTGTATGCCAGACAAGCACACTACCACTGAGCTACATCTCCAGACTACAACTGTTATTTCTTTTTTTTGGAGTGGGGGAAGGGGGCGCAGTTGATCATGGGGGCTTGAACTCTGGGCCTGGACAATGTCCCTGAGCTCTTCAGCTCAAGGATAGTGCTCTACCACTTGAGCAACAGCGCCACTTCCGGTTTTCTGGTGGTTAAATGATTTAAGAGTTTCAAGGACTTCCTTGACCAGGCTGGCTTTGAAGTGTGGTCCTCAGATCTCAGCTTCCTAAGTAGCTAGGATTACAAGGGTGAGCCACAAGCACCCAGCTGTTATTTTTAAACCATTAAATTTTGGTATGGTTTGGTTGCATAATTACTGATATAGAAATTAGTGCTAAAAGTGAGGTGCCATCATAACAAAATCTAAAATCAATGCAGCTTTGATACCAGATAGTAGATGACAAGAAACACAGAACAGTAGAAAAGTAGTAAAGAAACCACTGTGTGAAGCTAGAAAAATGGTGGCACAAGTTATATAATGAAGAGATATTTTATAAAGCTGCTTGAAATAATATGGAAGGAAGAAAATATCATACTGATAAATTTACATTCTTAGAACAGATCAGGTCAAAATGCAGATTATTACTAGACAGAGTTAATAAAGTATTAAAAGAAAATGATTAATTCAGAAAACTGTGGACTCGCAAACATTTAGGCAAAATAGTTAGCCTAGATCCTACAGAAGTTGAAAATAAAACTATTTCCCAATAATGTGGCCATTAGCCGGTGGCTCATGAATGTAATCCTAGCTACACAGGAGGCTGAGATCTAAGGATTGCAGTTCAAAGCCACCCAGGGCTCCAATAAACCACTCAGAAAACTGGAAGAGGCACTGTGGCTCAAGTGGTAAGAGTGCTAGCCTTGAGCTGAAGAGCTGAGGGACAGCACCCAAGCCAAGTTCAAGTCCCAAGACTGACAAAAAAAAAAAAAAGGTGGCCATTATAATAATGCCTCAGGAAAAAGTCCTAATTAGGAATGTGACTCTAAAGTTAAGCAAGGTGGCACTTGCCTGTAAACTCAAGCACTAGGGAGTATAAGCCAAGACTATCTCAAAAAAATAAATAAATAAAAACAAAAAGTATAACTCTGGGCTGCAGAGTGGTAAAGTATAGCTGAGTTTGATTCTCTAGCACAGAAAATTGAAAGAAAGAAAGAGAGGGGCTGGGAAGGTGGCTCAGTGGTAGAGTGCTTGCCTTGCATACATGAAGCCCTGGATTTGATTCCTCAGCACCACATAAGCAAAAAGAAAAAAGCCAGAAGTGGCACTGTGGCTCAAGTGGTATAGCACTAGCTTTGAGTTGAAGAGCTGAGGGACAGCGCCCAGGCCCAGAGTTCAGGCCCCATGACTGGACCCAAAAAGAAAGAAAGAAAGAAAGAAGAAAAGAAAAGAAAAGGTGATTCTAATTCTTTGTTGAGATCAAACACTGCAGGCCAGGCTGGATTATACAGTGGGAACCTATCTCAGAACACTTTATGATTCTTGGTAACCATGAAACATTAAGATTAGGGATTCATTTACATTATTTTAAACATTCATACACTGATACTTTTCAATGAAATATCTAAAGAAATACTATATAATGCAACAAACCTTGTGCTTTTAAATGGCCTTTTGTCTGACACAAATCTACAATTAAAGCAAAGATATAGAGCATATAAATATTAAGAATAATTTCTAAATGAATTTTTCCCATTTGCAAGAGGTTTTTACTAATTGTTGTTTCAAATTAAAGAGAGGGGAAAGGGAGCTGTTGAAGAACTAGCAAAGGGGAACTGTACTATTCCACCAACAGAGACACAGACAGGAGTGAGAGGAAGCAAAGGGAGACCTGCTGTGGGAAGAACCCAAAAGGAGGGAACTAGCGTGATCCTACATCACCAAGGACTCTGGTTCTTCAGATGGGCAAGGTCTTTCCCCCCAATCTGGGCCTGGTCCTCCAACTGCCTGCCCCCAAGGAGCGCACCCCTGAAGTGCCCTGCCCCTACCTCCCTGCAGCACTATTGGAAAGCTGCAGGGCCTGCCCTCCCCACCTGTCAAGAGATTCTTCAAATTTTCCTAATAATATGCAAGTAGCCAAGAAAAAAATTATGCTCAATATCCCTATTCAATGGGGAAATGTAAGTGAAAAACACAATTAAAATACTACTTCATATCCACAAAGATGGTTTGTGTTAAATAAATAAAACAGCCGGATACCAGTGGCTCACGCTGTAATACTATTCAGGAGGTTGAGAACTGAGGATCCTAGTTCAAAACCAGCCCAGCAGGAAAATGTTTAAGAGTCTTATTTCCAATTAGCTACCAAAAAAGCCAGAAGTAGAGCTATAGCTGAAAAGGTAGAGCACTAGTCTTCAGAACAAAGGCTCAGGGACAAGGCATGGGAAAAAATTAAAACAATCCAGGCACCAGTGGCTCACAGCAATAATCATAGCTACTCAGGAGGTAGAGATCTAAGGATCATGGTTGGAGACCAGCCTAGGCAGAAAAGTCCACGAAGAGACTCTGATCTCTATTAACCACCAGAAAACTTGAAGTGGCACTGACTCAAAGTGGTAGAGTGCTAGCCTTGAATGAAAAAGCTCAGGGACAGCGCCTAGGCCCTGAGTTCAAGCCCCATGATTGGCAATAAATAGATAAAAAAATATATTTAAAAAAATAGCCTAGCAAACAAGTATTGGTCAGGATGGGCAGAAATTAAAACTCCTTTATATATGCAACAGCCAAAAGGTGGAAACAACACAAATGTCTACTACCAAATTAATGATAAAGTAAATTGGTATATACATGTTATAGAATACTATTCAGTTTTAGAATTTAAAAGAAATCCTGTCACGTGCTACAAATGAATGAACCTTGAAGATAAGCCATGTGAAATAAATCAGACAGAAAAGGCCAAATTATTGTATAAATCCACTTCCTTTAAACCTGTAATACTAAAATAAATTATTTGCTTAGAAAAAGTTTACAGGGAACGAGGGGGGAAATAAAAGTTATTGTTCTGAAGATGGATAGTAGTTATGGATGCATAACAATGTGAATGTACTTAATGACAATGTTATACACTGAAAAATAATAAAAATTATTTTTAAAAAAATCAGTGCTGGGCTGGGAAGGTGGCTCAGTGGTAGAGCGAGCACTTGCCTTGCATGCATGAGGCCCTGAGTTCGATTCCTCTGCACCACATAAGCAAAGAAAAAAAGCCGGAAGTGGCGCTGTGGTTCAACTGGTAGAGCACTAGCCTTGAGCTGAAGAACTGAGGGATAGCGCCCAGGCCAGGAGTTCAGGCCCCATGACCGGACCCCCCCCCAAAAAAAAAAAAATCAGTACTTTTGGTAGGACTGGATTTGAACTCAGGGCTTTGCTCTTTCTAGGGAGGCACTACAACAAACCTCTAGCCCTTTCTGCACTGGTTATTTTTGAGATAGGATGTTGCTTCCTGCCAAGTACATGCCTGGACCTCAGTCTGCCTATTTTAGGCTTCCTGTCTTAGCAGAGATGATGTGCCTAAGATATCCAAACCAAAACATTGAGCTACTGGTTGAAAGAATGTCCCAAGTATATACTAAGGTCAATCTCTCAAACAATTAGGACTATAGGTGTAAGCCAGCCAATGGTGCTCAGCTAGTGGCTAGTTAATTTTGAGATAGGATATGGCTTCTTGCCCAGGTACATACTTAGATAACTGTGGAGTCTCTTGAGACTTTTCTTTCCTGTGCTGACCTGT
Organism: Dipodomys ordii; assembly: GCF_000151885.1. Lineage (NCBI taxonomy): Eukaryota > Metazoa > Chordata > Mammalia > Rodentia > Heteromyidae > Dipodomys > Dipodomys ordii. Next base: position 3,363,400 of record NW_012267235.1, read on the forward strand.
AAGCAACCCCCTCCTCCCCCCACCCCAATCTCAGCCTTCCAAGTCCCTAGTATTATAGGCATGAGCTACTAGTACCCTGCTGAAAATGTAAATTTTATGTTTGCTACATTTTATCACAATAAAATTCCTAGTCATCTTAATTCCCAGATTACTTTTAATCGATGAATTCCATATTTTCCAAACTTGTCTTACAGTTAAATTTTTTCCAAATTCCTAAGCCAAGGTCACAGGCACAGTTCTTAGCCTGTATCTAAAGTGATATTTTAAAGTTCTTCAGGTGATTTCCATACTTCAACAACTTCAGGAACAATATAAATTAATTTATATTTCTGTGGCATTCATGGTAATTTTTCTTTCTTTCCATTTTTTCATGTGGTACTCAGGTTTGAACTCAAGTTCTCATACTTACTAGACCAAATACTCTACCACTTGAGCCATACCTCCACTCAGCTAAATTTGATTTCGTGTGTGCTGGTATCAGGGCCTGAACTCAAGGCCTAGAACTCTTCCTCGGCTTTTTTGCTTACAGCTGGTACTCTACCACTTGAGCTACATCTCCAGTTCCTTGATTACTTTTGAAACAATCTTGCAAACTTTTCTGCCCAAACTTGAACTACAATGCTTATAGAGTTACAGATCTAAGCCACTGGCACCCAGCAGAGTAATTTTTTTGTATTACTTTTTGGCAATATTGGAATTTAAAATAAGAACCTTGTGCTTGCTAGACAAATATTCTACTATTGAACCAGGCCTCTAGCATTAAGTTGTTTATTTAGATTTTTGAGACCAAGACATAATGTAAAAGCCAGTGGCAAAGAGAAACAGTTTTACTGGTGAAATATATCTACTCAGCTTTAAAATTAAAAAAAGGAGCAGGGCCTGGGAAGGTTAAGTGGTAGAGCAACACACACAGCCTTGAGCAAACAAACCTTGAGGCCCTGAGTTAAAGCTCTATTGAAAAAGAAAGAGAGAGAGAGAGAGAGAGAAAGAGAAAGAGAGAGAAAGGGAGAGAAAGAGGGAGGGAGGGAAGAAGAGAAGGGAGAAAGGAAGGAAGGAAAAGGAAGAAAAGAGAAAGAGAGGAAGGGGAAGAGAAGGGAGAGGAAGAGGAAGGGAAAGGAGAGGGAGAGGGAGGGGGAAGAAAAATCTTCCCTGAATAAATTCAATTTTATACCTCACCTACACTTCAAAATAGTATACAATATCTGTAGTAATGCTTGGCTAATAAGACATAATTTGAGCCAGGCATGCAATAGTAGCTCCTGTAATTCCGTCATTCAGAAGGCTGAGACAAATCTTGATTTGAGGCAAGCTTGGGTTACCTAGAGAGACTCTGTCACAAATAATTAGAAAACAAGTTAAATAAATAAATATTTTGTTAGCCTCCACCTAAATGGGTCAGCCAACAGAAAAACACTAGTGCTTGATAAAAAGTTGAATAAGAAGTAGAATTTGTGGTTTACAAAATTTTCCAACTAAAAGTAATTAGCAAAGCTGAGCGCCGGTGGCTCACACCTGAAATTCTAGCTACTCAGGAGTCTGAGATCTGAGGATCACAGTTCAAAGCCAGACCAGGCAGGAAAGCCCATGAACCTCTTATCTCTAATAAACCACTAGAAAATAGGAAGTGGAGCTGTGGCTCAAGAGTTAGAGTGTTCACCTTGAGCTGAAGAGTGCAGGGACAGCACCCAAGCCCAGAGTTCAAGCCCCACAACCGACCAAAAAAAAAAAAGTTATTTCCAGCTCATTAAGACAGTTTTTCATAATTAAAAATAAAGGTATGTGCAGTTTCTGGTACCTTGCATGACTGAATGAACATATTCACATACCTCTACCAACTCAAAACCTCCGTATTCATGGGAAAGGACAGGAGAGGTACATGAAGAGTAAGATAGAAGTTACGACAACAGCCAGCCAATGAAATGTGAGCAAGTATCAAGCAAAGGCAAAAACTTTAGCTGACTTAATAGGTAAAGAGATGAAGCTATGATACAAAATGAACAAAACCAAAGAACCCTAGAAAGACTCAAAAGTTGAAATCATTGGTATATCTCTGAAGGCAAGTATACATATATAATATATGAAAACAAAAGGAATCCAAGTTCAAAAAGTAAGTTGGATTCCTGCATGCACTTTAAAATCTTACAGGCAGACTCTCTTCACCTTTTTTGAGTTCAAACACAGGAACTCACAACTCAGACATATAGTTATTAGACAGAGCTGATGTGATATATTTAAAGGGGGGAAAATCTAAACATTATTTAAGTGGCCTCTGGAAACCCCTGTTCCCAATAATCTCTCTAAATTTTGTGAGCCCAAATTATCTTAGTCAAGATACTAAAATACTCTCCTACGAAAACTAACTTATGGCTGTTGAGGCAAGAAATACACAGTAGCAAGTAAAAACTGCCAAGTTCCCTTAACAATTCACCCTAGAAAAGCTTGCAACTTCATAAACTTCTCATATACACAGAACTTTCAGTCAGCATTTTACTGCCCTCATCTTAGAGAAAGTAATTGCTAGACCTAGATTCTATAGGCATGAAAAGTATCAACTATGCTGGGGGTTTAGCTCAGCAAAAGAGCGCCTGCCTGGCGAGTGCAAGACCCTGAGTTCGGTCCTCAGCTCTGGAAAAAAAAAAAAAAAGTATCAACTATAAAAGTAAGAGAGAGGACAATACAGACATTAAGGATCACTCAAGTATTAGTTCCCATGCAATCTCTCCTCATGCAACTATGCAGATGAGCAGCATCAAAACAGAAAACAACAACAAAAAATAATAATGAATGAAAACTAGGAAACTAGGAGTCCAACACGGATAGGAAGATAAAGGGAACTCTCATATGACTACTGCAAAAGATGTCTATTAATGAACAACAAAAAGAAAGTAATAGATTATTATATAAAGTCCTTAAAGGTAGGAAGGAAAGATTTTACTTATGATATTCAGTTCAGGAATAAATTGTCAATAGGTACACAGATCAAGATTCAGTAAATCAAAGATGATATATATTTCAGGTTAAATAGTTTTGGCCTTGCAAACCATTTGTTTCTGATGCAACTACTTAATTCTGCTATGATGTTCTAAGCACTTTTAAGAAAAACCATGATATGCAGTAGATGTATGTTAAGTACACTTTTTTCTCCCTAGTCCCAGGAATTGAACCCAGGGCCTACTACATACTTAGACACTCTACCGCTGAGCTATACCTCCAGCCTATAAATAGTGCATTTTTGACTTAAGTATTTTGACTACATGTATATCAGAAAATAACCCTATTGTAAGAGGAAAAGCAGCTGTAATAAATTAGAATTATATTAACATACAAAAGTAAGTTATTTAAAATTGATCTCTCTGGAAATATTATGTCATATGCAGGAAAATGGATGGAACTTGAACAAATTCTTTTTGTTTTCTGTTGGTCATGGGACTTGAATTCTGGGCCTGGGTGCTGTCCCTCAGCTCTTCAGCTCAAGGCTAGTGCTCTACCACTTGAGCCACAGTGCCACTTTCAGTTTTCTGGTGGTTTACTGGAGAGAAGAGTTTCACAGACTTTCCTGCCTGGGCTGGCTTTGAACTGTGATCCTCAGATCTCAGTCTCCTGAGTAGGGAGGATTACAGATGTGAGTGGGTGGAATTAGAGCAAATTATGTTAAGTGAGGTAATCCAAGCTCAGAGAGACAAATGGTGTTATGTTTTCTCTCATATGCAAAAGCTAGAGCTAAAATACTGGGACATAATAAATTATATAGATCTCTAGGTATTCATACACCATGAGACCAAAGGAGGATACTCAGGAGAGGAACAGATGCCTATGTGCATCTGATCATACAAAATAATATTTATCAAAATGAACTCCAGGAAATGAAAACAAGAGTTTTTTGTTTTCTCTTTGTTCTATCTGTTCATTTATGTGTCTTTGGGAGCATAAGGGGAGGCACAGAAATGAAAGGACAAAGGGTAAACAAATGCAGCAATAGTACTCACTGGAAACTATGTTGAAAATTAACTATACAACTTGTGGGTGGAGATGGGAGGAAAAAACTGGGAGAGCACAAGGGAAGAGTTGATGTTTTCCTAAAAGAAATGTACTTTTTTTTTTTTTTTTTGTCAGTTGTGGGGCCTAAACTCTAGGCCTGGGTGCTGTCCCTGAGCTCTTCAGCTCAAGGCTAACTAGCGCTCTACTGCTTGCACCACTTCCCGCTTTTTCTGCTTATGTGGTGCTGAGGAATTGAACCCAGGGCCTCATGTATGCGAGGCAAGCACTCTACCACTGAGCCACCTTCCCAGCCCCAAGGAATGTACTCTTTACCTGACTTATCACCCCTGTACATCACCTTTATAATAGTAAATTTTTATTAAAAAAATAAAATTGGTCCCTCAATGTACCTTACTGCACTTCTATAATTTCACTTAAAGGAAGCACTATATGGCTTCTTGACAAAATCACTACTCATGTACACTGGGGGCATTGTTAAGTAAAATAAGAATTATCTGAATAGCACAACTGATCAGTTAACCAAGAGGACCACTAAAGAAATATCAAGCAGGCAGCCGATACAGCATGGATATAGTAGGCAAAGGTCCTAAGCAGGACAGAGTAAGACCATGCAAGTTCATCCGCTGGGCACTGGTAGCTCACACCTATAATCCTAGCTACTCAGGAGGCTGAGATCTGAGGATTGTGCTTCAAAGCCAGCTCAGACAGAAAAGTCTGTGAGACACTTATCTCCAATTAACAACCAGAAAACCATTAGTGGCACTGTGGCTCAAGTGGCAGAGCACTCACCTTGAGCTGAAGAGCTGAGGGACAGTGCCCAGACCCAGAGTTCAAGACCCATGACCAACAAAAAAAAAAGAAAGAAATCATTCGCCTGTATGCACTGCTCAGCTCCCCTCAGCTGCTCTGGCCTCCATTATTTCTGAGTCTGGATCTTCACCTTCCTTCAAGTCAATGTTACCCCATCCTTCCAATCTCTCTGTTAAGGCCAATCAGAGACATTTCTACCTACGTGTGATGATACTGAGAGGAACAGCAGAAAACTAAAGGTCACAGAGCAGAAAACTCAAAAGTTCTCTGGAGTTTTACCTAGAGTCCTTAATGATTATCAAACAGATACACCAGTACTAAATTTCCTACATCTAGACTCTTTGCTATTGAAAACAATCAATTCCGTTTTAAATCAGTAGTTAGGTTTCCTAACATCTGCAAACAGAATGCACTAGCTTCTATAATTACTTTGATAAGAAAATTGTTAGTTTTCAGAGAAAAAAAATTAAAAAACTTTTATTTTTCCAGGTTTGCTTATCCATCCAGACTATCAAAACTTAAAAAAAAAGGCTTAAAAAAAGAAAACTAGGTAAACATAAAAAAAAATGATGTCCATCTATGACATGAAAGGTGGTATCTGAACAAAGATTACAACTTCAACCACATGTTTATTCTATATCCTCTCACATCATTCAGGAAAAACATTTCCCTTTTACATTCTTTTCTCCCACACCCTGCTGTATTTGCCAATGGTTCATTTCAAAGCCTAAATCTTCTCACAAATTGTTTGTATTATTCAAACCAGAGAAAAATAGTAGCCTGAACTTTTACTTGCATAAGAAAAATGACTGTTTTAACCTTCCATGCCTCCACCTGCAACTTTTGTACTAAAAGTTTACAATGTCGTAAATCTCCCTAATTCAAAGTTCAAGAAAACTATAAACACTCCAAAAGCAAACACAGTTTATATAAAACACAATTTTAAATTATTTTAATTGAAGCAAATTGAAAGATTGGGGAATGAGAAGGGTTAACATAACCTGAATCATAACCACAGATCACTACCATTAATAGGTGTTAATATTTTAATTTGGACAGCATACATGAACAAATTTTCACTACTACCAAGAATGGATACTTCATGAGTAGTTATTCTCTTACATGTTCTCTATATCCCTGAAAAAATGTAGTCCGCTGTCTGAAAACACAATTTCTTCCTACAAGAAAATTATTTTAGGGGCTGGGAAGGTGACTCAGTGGTAGAGTGCTTGCCTTGCATGCTTGAGGCCCTGGGTTCAATTCCTCAGCACCACATTAGCAGAAGACAAAAAATAGGAAGTGGTGTTGTGGCTCAAGTGGTAGAGCACTAGACTTGAGCTGAAGAGCTGAGTGCCCAGGCCCAGAGTTTAGACCCCATGACTGACAAAAAGAAATAATAAATAAATTAAATTTAAAAAGAAAATTATTTTAAAAATACACACACACACACACACACACACATACACACACACAAAAGGTATTGGGGTTTGAACTCAGGGCTTTGATTTTGCTAGGCAAAATCATTTGAGTCACACCCCAGCTCATACAAAAAATGTCCTAAAATGTGTAAAAGGGAGAGTAACATGGTATTGCTAAAATTAACCTCTAGAATATGTCTATAAGCCATTCGCTTGTTTTATTCCAAACTCTCTGTAAAAAATTAACAATGTAAAGAAATATCAAGTAAGGTATCTTACCTTTTATTTATAGGTTTTTCGTCTTTTTCATAAGGCTTTACAAACCACTTGCCAATCCGCACAAAGTTCCGGTTCATTAAACACCTTTCCAACAGATTGTGAACTGCTTTGAAAAGCAGAGTTCGGCATTCATAGGAAAGTCCATTCTCCCACACTCCATCTTCCTCTTCTAACAGAGAAATGAAGGAAGCAAAAAATAAAGAAGTGGTACAATATCTACTCAGAGCCCAGTAAAAGATGTTACGGTTTATTCATTACTTTCATAAGCCTCCTCTTTACATCAGGATGTTAAGATACAATCACTTAAATTCATCAAGACGTCTAAGTATCAAGTTTCAAAGTTACTCCACAAGAAGCAAAAGGCAAGTGCTCTGTAGGTTATTATAAATTATTTATAAATTGCTTATAAATTATTTTTTCACAATATAAAATATAACCATGAAGGGATGGGGCTCAAGTGACAGAGGGCCTTCCCAGCAAGTATAATGCTCTGAGTTCAAACCCCACTACTGCCAATAAATAAAGCAAGCAATCCATAGTATCAAAAGACAATGACTTGGTTATTAATAAAAAGGATACCTATTTATATAACATAGAAAATATTAAATACAGTATACTAAAAATGCCAGTTTCTGTTACTTTGTCCTAATTTCTCCAATCACTCAATCTGTTAAAAAAATTCCTAGTTAATAATTAAAATCAAAACACTGCATGTCTATCAGCATTTTTATTCATGACTAAACTATAAAACCAAATGATGAATAAAAAGGAAGTTGTTGGCACAAAGCCTAACAAGCAACTCATTATCATCCATTCTCTGTCTGATTTCAACCAAGATTCCCTTATTATTCAGTATATGAGCTTCTACTTGGGGAAGAAATTTAATGATTAAAATTCTAAATGGCCTTTCTGTTATAAGGAGGCCTAACTGTCTTCACGATAGTGTCAATTTTGCCAATAAATGTAATGATTGCTCTTAGTTGACTTATTTTTAAAAATTCACTTTAAGCTGTCTATTCATATAATTCAGAAAAATATTTCACTCTATTTCATGTCTATATAAAAGTGGCCAACAAATCCAACTGAGACATTAGTTCGGCATTTAAAATGTTATTTTTTAAATTGCTTAGTTCAAGTGTAACTAAAAATCTTCCAATAGCACTTTTATCTTTATAAATACTTTCTAAATATGGGCTATCTTCATTATTTTTAACTCATACTGTGTGGAGGGGAGGGGCAGGGGGTATGTGTGTGTTTGTCCTAGAGCTTGAACTCAGGACCTGGGCACTATCCCTGAGCTTTTTCGCTCAAGAGTAGTGCTCTACCATTTGAGCCACAGCAACACTTACAGATTTTGTAGACAACTGTAGATAAGAGTCTCACAGAACTTCCTGCCCAGGTTAGCTTTGAACCCTTATCCTATTATCTCAGCCTCCAGAGTAGCTAGGGTAACAGGCTTAAGCCACCAGCACTCAGTTCATCAAATTAAAAATAAGCAACAAAGCCTATCTCATTTTAAAAAATGTATATTCTACAGCCATAGAAAATTGATACCTTAGGGCTGGGAAGGTGGCTCAGTGGTAGAGCGCTTGCCTTGCATGCCTGAGGCGCTGGGTTCAATTCCTCAGCACCACATAAGCAAAAAGAAAAAAGCCGGAAGTGGCACTGTGGCCCAAGTGGTAGAGTGCTAGCCTTGAACTGAAGAGCTGAGGGACAGCGCCCAGGCCCAGAGTTCAGGCCCCATGACTGGACCAAAAAAAAAAAAAGAAAATTGATACCTTATATGCTTCTGGATAAGAGGCAACATGGCTTAAGAATGACACATGGTTTATATTCAGAACTCATACACCAAATAAGCAGAATAAACATTAACTAAAAAGCATAATGACAGTGGACTTTAACTGTATTATAAACTCTACACCACTATAAAGGTTAATGTTGATGTTATTCTGCACTTTTAAGTGTTTCCTAAATGGCTATCAAGTCTTTCAAAGTCAAGTTTTTCAAAAAGTTTTTTTTAAGAGATAAACTTTAGAAAATGACAATATATGAGAGCTGGAATCAAATGATTTTTAATATAATATTAAATAGGAAAGCTTTCTTACATTCAATCACATTATACATACTTATTTCCTTCCACTTAAAGCCTAAATGTTTGCAGGTTTAATTAAAGAAAATATTACTGTAGGAGAACAGGGAACTGGCACAGTGACTTTATTTAAAATATATATATTAGCCCTGTGTGTGTGCACGCGCGTGCGCACGCATGCACATGTGCTGAGAACTAGGACTTTAACCAGGGCCAGGTACTGTTTTTTCATCTTTTTCACTCAAGGCTGGTACCCTACCACTGGAGCCACAGCTTCACTTCTAGTTTTGCTGGTTAATTGGAGATAAAAAGTCTCGAGAGTTTTCTGCCCAGGCTGGCTTTGAGCCTCAATCCTCAGACCTCAGCTTTATCAGTAGCTAGGATTACAGGTATGAGCCACCAGCATCTGACTTCACTTAAAACTTAAGAATGAATTTGCCTTCTTTCCCAAAACAGAGTGTAAGGGTTTAAATAAAAAGTTATGGTTCATTAAAGACCATTTAATGAGGATGAATATGGTTCAAGGAGTTTTTTTGTGTATATAAAAACCAAACAATGAAAACTGTTGAAATTGTTTTAGAAGGGGAAGAATAGGTGAGAGTGATAGAAGGTGAGGTTCATCACAATACATTGCATACATTCTTGGAAATGTCACAATGAAATCCCCTTTAGACAACTAATATATGCTAATGTAAAAAAACAAAACGAACACCACAACATTGTGAATTGCTTTAACATTAAATCTTTAGAATAGCAGAAGGCTATATTTTCATTAAAAAAAATCTCTAGGCTGGGAAGATGGCTCAGTGGTAGAGCGCTTGCCTTGCATGCATGAGGCCCTGGGTTCGATTCCTCAGCACCACATAAGCAAAAAGAAAAAAGCCGGAAGTGGCTCTGTGGCTCAAGTGGTAGAGTGCTAGTCTTGAGCTGACGAGCTGAGGGACAGCGCCCACGCCAAGAGTTCAGGCCCCACGACTGGACTCAAAAAAAAAAAAATCTCTACTTAAGTCCATAGCTTAATGATTTAAGACACAAAACATGGTTTAAAAAGTAATCACAGCCATGTAATTGTAACCCCTCTATACAGTATGTTCACAAATAAAATTAAATTAAAAAAAAAGTAATCACAGGGGCTGGGAAGGTGGCTCAGTGGTAGAGCATTTGCCTTGCATGCCTGAGGCCCTGGGTTCGATTCCTCAGCACCACATAAGCAAAAAGAAAAAAGCCGGAAGTGGCACTGTGGCTTAAGTGGTAGAGCTCTAGCCTTGAGCTGAAGAGCTGAGGGACAGCGCCCAGGCCCAGAGTTCAGGCCCCACGACCGGACCCAAAAAAAATAAATAAATAAAATAAAAAGTAATCACAACAGCCAGGTGCTGGTTGCTCACGCCTGTAATCCTAGCTACTAAGAGGCTGAGATCTGAGGATCACAGTCAAAGCCGGCAGACAAGATTAAAAGCCAACAGGAAAGTCCCTTAGACTCCAGTTAACAACCAGAAAACTAAAGTGGTGCCATGACTCAAGGGGTAAGAGTGTTTGGCTTGAGCTGAAGAGCTCAGGGACAACACCTAGGCCCAGAGTTCAAGCCCCACAGCAGACAAAAAATAATAATAATCACATTTAATTTTCAAAGATTTCTCCATCCTTGCTCTTAAATTTTTATCTGCAGAAACCCATGGGAACTGAATGCTTATAGGGAGGGTAAGAGTTTATCTAAAACAAAGAAGTATAGCCCACCTATTGGGGGTTTTCTAATGCCAAAAAAATCTCTCAAGTACAACTTCATCTATATGCAGGTGACTAAGCAATCATACATTTTTCATTGCTAAATAGTCCTAGCCAGGTGCTAGGGCCTGATGCCTACAATGCTAACTATTCAGGAAGCTGAGACCAAGGATTATAACTTGAAGCCAGCCCAGGCAGGAAAGTTTGGGAGACTTATCTCCAATTAACCACCAAAAAGCCAGTTATGTGGCTCAAGGGTAGAATGCCAGCCCTGAGCCCAAAAAGCTAAGAGGCAGCACTCAAACTGAGTTAAAGTGCATGCACACGCGTACACCCCCCACCCCACCCCGTGGCTCATTGTATTAGTTACTCAGAAGGCTCAGATATAAGGATCAAGATGCAAAGACAGTGTGGGCAAAAAAGTCTGTAATATCTATCTCCAATAAAACAAAAAAAAAGCTGGAAGTGGAGCTGTGGCTCAAGTAGCAGAGTGCTAACCTTGAGCACAAAAGCTTAGGGACAGTTCCCAGATCCTGAGTTCAAGCCACAGGATTGACACAAAAAGGAAAGCGAGGGAAATAGGGATCTAATAATGCTCAATTAAGTCTTAAAGATTTTGTTTTGTTTTGTTTGGAGGGAGGGCAGTGTCACTTAGAAACAGAACCCAACTTCTAATATTTTGATGTAATAACCATAATAAAAATACTTTCTAGATTTTGTACTTGAGATTAAATGTGAAAAAGTAGAACCTAACCTAAGACATACATAGAAATACACAGCCTATATGCTAATTAAGAGGTCTTTGTATCTCAACACCAGCATTATAATTTGGAGGGACGGAAGTAGGGAATATAGCTGGCCACCGGTGGCTCATGCCTGCAATCCTAGCTACTTAGAAGGCTGAGATCTGAGGATGGAGGTTCAAAGCTAGCCCAGGCAGGAAAAATCCATGAGACTCTTATCTAGAATTAACCACCAGAAAACTGGAAGTGGAGTTGTAGCTCAAGTGGTAGAGCGCTCGCCTTGAACTAAGAGCTCAGGGACAGCACCCAGACACAGAGTACAAGTCCCATTCTGACAAAAAAAAAAAGTGGGGAACACATGACAAGTTTTTAACCTAGCCCTTTTAACCATAGCCTAATGAGGGGGAAAAAAATCTGTATATGGAACTTAAATGTTTTTCTCCCCTTTTATGTATATCCTCAGAAAAATTCTATTTTTGTAATTTTTCTGTTGCTATTAACAAACTTTTAATCATGAATGTTACTTAAAAAACTTTACAAAGTATTTGTAGACTGTACCCAAATGTTCAAATACTAAATTTAAACATTTTTCTCCCTGAGGAAAGATGCTAAAAAGATAATAAGATAAATCATCAGAAAAATTTTCTTATCAATGAAAAAACAATACAGATCAAACCCAGAAAAACTGATATACCCAGTATTTAGCATTTTTCTCAAATCTGTTATCTTTAAATATCTCCATGGTGACCAGCTGATTTTTTTAAAAAGGAATCTTCTATAATTTTGTTAAACCATTAAAATATGCTAAGCTCAAGGCTCAAAAATTAGCATGATAGGAAATACTATGTATTTCCTGAAAAAATAAAGATGTATAGACCAGTGTTTGTCTTCAACAGCCATTTCCCATTCATAATCTATTCATTTAGCAAGTTATTACTGATTGCCTTAAGTTGGCAGAATCATTCATTTCCTAAACTTAAAGTTTAAGAAGTGGAGGTTTGGCTAAAGTGGCCTTGAGTGGAAAAAGCCCCTGAACCAGAACACTTTTTTGCCCAAAAAGAATGTGACAAAGACGAAATTCAGCAAATGAAGTCATCACTTAGTACTCTATAGAGGTGGGGTTCAAGTGGTAGAATGCTAGTCCTGAATGAAAAAACTAAGAGCCAGAGCACTCATTGGCCCTTAGTTCAAGCCCCAATACCAACAGGAGGGAGAGAGGGAAAGAAAACTAAGCGATAGTTATGCAGTTATCCACACCAACCTTACAATTTATAAATCTAAAACCATCCTAAAATAAAAATGTTATTTAAAAAATGCAAAGATGAGAAGTTAAGCTATTCTGTACTTTTGTTATTGAACATTTTGATAGAAAAACTCAATATTTTAGCCAAGTGCCTGTGGTTCACGCCTGTAATCCTAGCTACTCAGCCTGGACAGAAAAGTCTGTGAGACTCTTATCTCCAATTAACCACTCAGAAACCTGGAAGTGGCACAGTGGCTCAAGTGGTAGTGCTCGCCTTGAGCTGAAGAGCCGAGGGACAGCGCCCAGGCCCAGAGTTTAAGCCCCACAACCAACAACAACAACAATAAAAAAAAAACCTGAAAACTCTAATTTCCCCAAAAAGGAGTGCCTTTTTTTCTCCCCCTACCAAAAAAGGGAGGGCAATACTATCACCAAAATCACACAAGCATTTCAGTAACAAGATGTGGTAGGTGCTAAACCAAACAGGACACTGACTATGAAGATCAGGCTCAGCTAAATTAACTGGCTTTTTAGTTACCACCTGGGTTCTTCAGTTCCCCTTTCCTGAATGCTACACCTCTACTTGGAACTCAGGATTGCCTCCTGCAGCTGATGCCACCCCTACTGTCCAGCTGCTCTCTTCTCAGGGGAGCTTAAAAGAAGGGAATAGAGTGCCGCAGATGGAAAGAAATGAAAAAGGGGTTAGCTAGAGAGACAGAGGAGGACTAATTACCCCAAAAGGGAGGCAGACGGTGTCCCTGGAGCAAAGAAAAGAGCAAGACAAATATACTCCATTTGAAAAGACCTTATTATTCTTTGAGATATGTCTGATTTAAGTAACAACATTCTACAGTAAATGACAGACTTAAAAAAGGCTAAAACACTATATAAATACCACTGACTCGTAAAGTGAAACAGTTTAAGACTAACCTTAGAACAGTAAATATGATCAAATGTTACTCTTAATTTTATCTATTTTAATCAGTTCCACTTTGATGAAAAATTTTAAAGTTTACTATTCAATAACACTCATCAAAATGTGATAATAAACCTAAATTAATTCCACAAAATTAGTTTCATCAAATTCCATGAACAATATCTACATTAAAGTGCAAGTATTGCCATTTTTGAAAATTATGCTAAAGACTAATGTAGAAAAGAAGTTGTAAACTGTAACTCAGTTTTGATCAAGAAAAAATATCTCACTGATAACAGGAAATCTAGAAAAGAAACCATACCTACATGTTCACCTTTAAGAATATTAGACCTACTATGTTAAGTCTGAATACTACATATATAAAATTATCTTCGATCTACAAAACATATTTCATTCCCTCCATTAAAAAAAAAAAAAAGGTTCATTCAGATGCTCTGCCAAGTATCAAGTCAGCATTATACTTGTTTGTTCAGTGTAGTATCAGGTACCAAACCTAGGCTTGATCATTCCAGGCAAAATCTCTACCATTGAGCTACAACCTTAGGAGCACTAGTTTTAACAACAATTGTTTCACTAAAAATCACAAGCTACCAGTAATTTGTAGTCTATCAAGATGAAAACAAACAATGGGTAGGTATAGCTCAGTGACAGAGTACTTGCCCAACATACATATGGCACTGGGTTCAATTCTCAGCACTACAAAAGACAAAGACTCCAAACATTTTAGTGAGGTAATTTTTATAATCAATTAAAGACTAACGTAACTCACACATATCCAAGCCAATGAACAGGAAAAGAAGCTGGTAGCCTTCGCTTTTGATCTTACAAGTAAAAAGCCTTATCTTACTAAACCTACTAAGGAATTTTATATCTTGACACATATATGTGTATATATATATATATATATATATGCATCATATCCATGTTCAATACAAATATATAAAACATCACTGTACATATTTAGCACTACATCACATAGTTAGAACTAAAGACAAGGCATTCCAACAGTCATCTTCTTAGGAAGGCTGCAACTTGTCTTAAAAATAACACTAAAAATTATGTTTATTAAAAGGCAAAAACATTCATTAAATGTGAAACACATACATTTCCACACAAATGTTGGTCTTTGTGAGTACTAGTTCAAGACACAGACACTTGGATTACATTTCATCCAAAATTAAAACAGATCCTGTAGGTCAGACAGCAACTGAAGCCTCAAGAGAACTCAATTTCATGTAAGAATGCTTTTAAAAAATTTATCTCAGGGGCTGGGAAGGTGGCCAGTGGTAGAGAGCTTGCCTTGCATGCATGAGGCCCTGGGTTCGATTCCTCAGCACCACATAAGCAAAAAGAAAAAAGCCAGAAGTGGTGCTGTGGCTCAAGTGGTAGAGCGCTAGCCTTGAGCTGAAGAGCTGAGGGGAAGTGCCCAGGCCCAGAGTTCAGGCCCCACGACTGGACCCAAAAAAAAAATTAAATTAAATTAAATCAACATATATCTTCAGGTGTAACTAAAATAACAATCACAAAAAACAGTAACAATTTGTTCAAAATGAACTACTTGCAAATATGGAAATGTCACAATGAAACCCACTTATGTTACAAATGTGTGCTAATTAAAAAATAAGAAACAATAAAAACTACTTTAAAAAATACACCTAGAAAGCTTAATTTCTAGATAAATCCTATGCCTGTACATTCATGCAAAAAGACAGCAGAGATATTATATAACTATGTTAGAAACATAATGATCTCATATTCCATTTTTCTTAGGTTAACATGCTTTCCTTGGGCCCAAATGTTTATGAAAAGTTAAGATCGGAGGTCAAATAATAGAGGAAGAAAGTAATCCAGGCTTATAAAGTCTCCCATAAGACAAAAGATAATTTAAGTAAAATAAAATAATCATGGTGAAATAAACATGTAGGGCAGTATTATTGTCTAACTTCATTGAGCGTGTGTGCGTGCGCGCACGCGCACACACACGCGCACACACACACACACACACACACACACACACACACACACCTACCTTACTCTGTAATTCAAATCAATAGTTAGAAATGTTAAATTGCTTTCACCTGATAAGTCATGGTGAATAAGGTCAGCAAAATTGGGGTCTTCACCCCACCAAAATATCCACAATTCTCTTCTTCCAGGTCTTTGATCTCGCCGCCAAACACCTAGTACATCTGCCTTAAGGCAGCGACTGAAACTGCTTAAAATGGGGTCTTCTTCTGTCACCGGAAACAGAATAGGAGCAGAGGTTGGGCCTTGCCATACATATCGTTTCCATTTAATTCCGGTCAAGTCAGCCTGAAGGAAAGAAAACATGGTTTTTATTATTGCATATTCAAAGTCAAAAGTACTCATTATAAATTCCCTGATTTCATTAAGACATTATCATCTTTCAATGGGTGCTTATGTCACTAAAAATAGATTGATGAAAAAAACAACAAAAACTAAAAACAATTCTGATAATTCAACCAAAAAATTTAACACTAACAGCCAAAATACCAACATGTCACTGAATAGCATATCAACAAACATAATTTGAACTGAATAGAAATGATGTTAAATATGCACATGCACTCTAATACTTCCTCTCTGTCCTAAATTCTATTCTAACTGTTCAGTTACATTGTACTCTGGTGAACCAACTGAAAATTCTTAAAGACCCATCATTCCAAGTCTGTTCTAATGAAAAGACATCTAAACAACTCCTGAAACAAAAATCCCTTAAAAAACAAAAACTCCACACACTCTTTTAGGAAAAATCAAGTAGCTGCTTCCAAGGAACTGTCAAATTTGTGGTAGTCTGTCATTAAAGAACCTGATCCCAAGGACTGAGCTGGAAAAGACAGAAATGTTAAAATTTCTGTATGTCGTATTACATCTTAAGAGGCTGATCAATGGATATTGTCAAGAAAACCAACCTAAGATCTCCCTTTGGTGTCATGAAAGAAATTCAACGAAGGGAATTCAATAAAACTCTAATTTAAAGATGGAAAGCATACGGTGCCAGAAATGAAACTGCTGAAACATGACTGGCAGTTTACACTTGCCAACTACTTGTGCTCCGCCCACTTAATTCACTTACATCTCATATACTCAATATTTCTCATAGTACAGGGTAAAATGAAAAAGAAAGTCACACAAAACTTTGAGTCATTGATAAAGCTACGCTATTGTCCTATAGAGGATGCGAAATTTGCAACAGTTGGTACTTTCCACAAAAGTCTGAGCAGTTGGATGATACCGGACCTGGGCCAACCTACACAATCGTCCCTCCTACATCCAGCTTCCCCAGACCTTTCATTTCAATAAAACAAGGAGCAGCCTGCTCAAAATAGTCTAAAAAAAGAAAGCAAAACAGACAAATATAGAACATTTAGCGCAAAACCACAGCACCTCCTCCACTAACTCCCTCCACATTCACAAAAACATAATGTTCTAATAAAAGCAAGATGGCTAGAAAGTGACCAAATGGCAAAGTGTTTTCAAAAGTTGAAAAAGAAAATAAATGTCATGGCATCTACCGATTGTTTTTTTTTTTTACTCGAAGATCTGAAGTTTGCAACAGAGCCACGCAGGAAAACTAACCCTGTATTAATTGGATTCGTACAGGAAAAAAATAAAAATTAAAAAAGTCCAACTAATTGGATTTGTAGTGTCTAAGTTGCTTTTTTTTTGGGGGGGGGAGGAAGGCAGGGTGGAGGTCTTGGTTCTTAGGAGAAAACAAATGAGCAAGGAAAAGGCAGAAAGCCAGTGGCGTGGTGGCGATCCTAGTGTGAAGAAGAGCTCCGGGTTTAATACGGAGGAAAGCGAGAGTTCAGCAAAAAAAAAAAAAAAAAAAAAAAAAAAAAAGGCAAGGGCAAAAAAAAAAAAAAGCCCACACGGAGGGACATGTTCGTGTCTGGCCCGATCAGGAGCCCAAGTTGAGGACAAGACTCGGATGGAAAAAAAAAAAGTCCAAAACAAGCCAAGGAGGGGGGTAGGGGGGGGTAGAGGAAAAAAAAAAAAGGCCAGCGTCCTCCAGCAGCGCGGCGGGCGGCGGGCGACGGGCGGGCGGCGGGCGCTGTCTCCTCGACCAGG
>NW_012267235.1:3381502-3398976 GCF_000151885.1 Dipodomys ordii
CGGCGGCGGCGATGTCCTTAAGCCCTGAGTCTCCTCGGCGGCGGCGGCGGCGTCTGCGGACTCAGTCCATCCTCCGGCCGTGTGTCCGTGTCGCCCCTGGGCCAAGCCTGCCGAACGTCTGCTCTCGGGCGGCCTCACCGCCTGGACGCCGTAGTCTCCCCCATTTTGTGGGCCCAGCGGGCGGTGTTTTTCCCCCTTTAATCCGAATTCACGGGTTTTCCCTTCGCTTTAATGGCGGCCACAGGGACCAGCTCGCCCTCTCCGCTCGCCCATTGGCCGCCTGGAGGTCACGTGGGCCCGGGCTCCGTGGGGAGGGGGGAGAGGAGGGAGGGAGGGAGGGCTGGGAAGCTTTTCGGCCGAGGCGGTGAGCCCCGGGGACCCGACAGCCAAGCTGGTGGCTACTGAGACAGCGCCATCTGCTGGGCGCCCCGGCCAGTGTAAAGTGACCCGGGCTTTGGCCCTGTTCCTCTCCTGGCGGGGGAATGGACACAGTACGAGTACGAGGAGGCTTCGCTTCAAAAATCTGTGAGAACTACTTGGAAATCGGTTTGAATTCTTTGGAAGAGAAAGTTGGCAGAGATTCCAAGGCATTCTCATCTATTCCATGAGGCCACTGGGATGCAACACAAACCCCTAGACGAGCATCAGAGCTGGGTGGAGACTGGACTCAGCGCTTCAAAGTTGTGACATACGTGTGTGTGTGTCCGTGTGTCCGTCCATAGCTACAGAAACATAAACGGGACCGTTCGTTTTGTGGTTAACAGCCTGGGAACGAGAGCCACGCTATGCTGGGATTCGAAGCGGGAGCCAGTCTTGCGGATCTCCGTTTTCTCATCTGTAAAATGGGAGACAGCAAGCCTTCTTGAAGCACTCAGTCAACACTGGGAAGAATTATCTATTATACGGCGGTCCTGGTTTGACCTCACGTGGTGTTGGTAAGGAGCAAATGGGACTTCCGTGTGTAACTTGCCCTAATCACCGTGAGAATCTTGAGAATCTGTGTTTTCTTTTGTTCACCTCGGCCTCTCTGCTTTCTAACACAGGTGCCTTGCACACAGGCGGTGCTTGATGTTTGTGGATTTACAAATGAATGAGAGAGAAGGACCAAGTAAAAAGTTATTTGGCTTTCCTAAAGTTTCTTCGCAGTTGGATTACACCTCAATGTAAGAGTTCAAAACATTTTCCTAGAGTTTTAAAGTGAGTTACCTTGAAAGGAAGGAGGGAAGGATGGAGGGATAGACAAAAAGGTTATTTAGAAGTTACAAATGCCAGTTAAGAGTTATGATTTAAAAATCATAATTGCCAGCGGGGCGCTGGTGGCTCACACCTGTAATCCTAGCTACTCAGGAGGCTGAGATCTGAGGATCGCGGTTCAAAGCCAGCCCAGGCAAGGAAAGTCCATGAGACTCTTATCTCCAATAAACCACTCAGAAAATTGAAGTGGCGCAGTGGCTCAAGTGGTAGAGCGCTCACCTTGAGCTGAAGAGCTCATGGACAGTGCCCAGGCCCAGAGTTCAAGCCCCACGACCGACAAAAAATACTCATAATTGCCATAAATAAATGTCAGACTCTTCTATATAGCTTCTTTTACCTCTAGCTATGTGTTCATCTATGCTGATTAAGAGCCAAACTCTTGAAGCTAAAAGCCTACAGAAAAAAGTTCTGCCACTTTCTAGTTGACCTCAGATCAAATTAATTCACCTTACTCTCAGTTATTGTAAATTGAAAATAATGAAATTATCTTTCTCCTAAGTTTTGTGGTGAGTGAAACAATGCAGGTATAATGCTTGGCCCACGACTTCGTTAATGTTAACTATTAATATAATTCCAAAAATCATTATTGAAGGATGACACGTGTTTGCCATTACTCAGGAGTGTGAGGCAGGAGGACCTAGAGGTCAAAGTGAAAAAACCAGCCCGGGCTAGTAAGGAGACAAGGAAGGAAGGGAGGGAGGGAAAAAGGGAGGAAAGGAAGGAAGGGAGGGAGGAAGAAAGGAAGGAAGGAAGGAAGGAAGGGAGGGAGGGAGGAAGGGAGGGAGGAAAGGAGGGAGGAAGAAGAAATTGATTATTGCATATCTGCAGGCTCCAGTGAGTCTGTTTCTGGTCTACACTAAGTTCAGAATACAAATATGAATAAGATATATGCTGTTTCTGAACATATCTGGAGAGACAATAAAGGAAACACTTCCTACTGAGAAGATAAAATACAAGGGAGTGAGTGCTTGAATAAGATATGTATCAACTATGCCACAATAGGAGCACTAGAGGAGGAGCATCAAAGTTGAGAAGGCGTCATAAAGTAGGTAGCATTTGAAATCAGATTTGAAGGATAAAATGAATTCGTATAAAGCCCTTTGAAGCAGTTAAATCTTATTAAACTCAATTCAGATCCAAAGGCCACATATCAAAGTCAATTATACAACCAGGACTAATTCAATCCAGGAGTTCAAATCAACTAAGGTCGGCATCCTTTATAAGTGAGTGCCAGCACCAGGAGACAGCAATCCCCAAACCCAATGAGGTAAAAGCTCCTCTGATTCCTCCCCCCCCCCCCCGCCACCCCAGCCCTTAGATCTTTGTTCTGCGGCTTTCCTCAGCCTGAAATAGCCATCTGACTCCTTTTGCAGAGTGTATTCATCATAGTTCTGCTATCCATTGCCATCACCACCTAACTTGAACACTTTTTTTAGGATACCAGTGATTGGCAGATTCTGCCCCAAACCTACCTGGTGGAGAGTGACATTTGACTGACCTTTTATTTGAATGTCAGTCTCCTAAGAGAACCAGAGGACGAGAAAGGGAGAAGTCCCAGACACAAAAATTCTGAGGATAGCTGTGAACCAGTGCCACATGCCTGCAATCTAAGATACTCAGGAGGCTGAGACCATGGTTCAAAGCCAGCCTTTGAACTTTTGTCAACCTGAACAACAACAACAACAAAAAACCTAAAGGACAGTATCCAGGCTCTTAAGTCCAAGCTCCAGTACTGGGTACACATGTACACACACACACACACACACAGAGTCTAAGGATTATGGAAAGAAACACAAAGGAATGAGAAAGGGAGGGAGAGAGGAAAGAGAAGGAAGAGGAGGAGAAGAAGAAAAGGACAAGTGGAAGACTGAGACTCACATGGTTTAGAGAATGGAAACCTGTTGAGGAGGAGTGGAAGAATAGAGAGCAGCAGCCACTATTGAGAATACCTCAGCAATCTTACATTCTGTTAAAATGATATTTTGTGTGATTTCAAGAGCATTGGCTCACCTGTAGTCCTAGCTACTCAGAAGGCTGAGATCTAAGAATCACCATTTGAAACCAGCCCAGGCAGAAAAGTCCTTATCTCCAAGTAAGAACCCCAAAGCCAGAAGTGGTGCTTTGGCTCAAAAGGTAAAGTACTCACCTTGAGTAAAAAAAGCTCAGGGACAGCACCTACGTCCTGAGTTCAAACCCTAGGACTTGCACATGCATGTGTGTGCAAATACACACAGCACTGGAAGTAGGAACTGAGCAACAGTGTATCAATGCAAGTCCATCAATAGTTTAAAAAAAAAACACTCTGAAAAGCTGGGCATGATGGTAATCTCAGCACTCAACGGGCTGAGGCAGGAGTTCAAGCCAGGCTGGGTTATATAAGGCCGTGGCTCAAAACAAAAATAAGTAAACACTCTGTCGGAAGAAGCAATACATATATATATATAGACAGCATATGTGATTTTAAAGAACAAGATTCCCCCTCCTCTTCCAAAAAAGAGGTAATATAAGTGGAACAGTAGTCTGGAAAGTGAAGTATACTGTGCATATTGCATCCCAGCACTAGGGAGGCTGAGGCAGGAGGATCTCAAGCCAGTCTCGGCTATGAAGTGATACCCTAAGAATGAATGGGAAGGAAGGAAGGAAGGAATCAGAAAGGCTTGTAAAGCCGGGTGTCAGTGGCTCATGCCTATAATCCTAGCTACTCAAGAGGCTAAGATCTGAGGATCTGGGTTCAAAGCCAGCTCAGACAGGAAAGTATGTGAGACTCTTGAATAAACTACCAAAAAACTGGAAGTGGCACTGTGGCTCAAGTGGTACAATACTAGCCTTGAGCTGAAGAGCTGAGGGACAGTGCCCAGGCCCAGAGTTCAAGTCCTACCACCAACAAAAAAATAAATAAATAAAAGCTTGAAAGATAGAGCATTTTTATGTACATGACAAAAAATGTAACTTCATAACTCTTAACCACCATTTTGTTTTTTTGTTTTTGTTGGTCATGGGGCTGGAACTCTGGGCCTGGGTGCTGTCCTGAGCTCTTCAGCTTAAGGCTAGCACTCTACCACATGAGCCACAATGCCACTTTAACCACCATTTTGATATACATCAAAGTATAAAAATCCAGATTTTTCCTTTATGTATATTTTCCTTTATGACTAAGATCACATATACACCATGTATCTATACACACACAGTTTACCCACATTTATTGCGCATCTGGTATGTGTCAGGTGATGTATGGCCAAGACAAAATGTACAGGGAGCTTACCATCTTGTTAGATATGACATCTGGAAAGTTGTATCAACTGAGGTGAAAGCTACTCCCACTAGGACCCTAATTTTTATTTACCCATTGCTAAAATGTATATGTACTAATGACACTAAATATTAGAGTTGTTGCAATGCTTAAAGGAGATACTCCAAGTAAAATAGTTGTTGGTAATAATCCACTGAAGAAGTTTAACATGAATTGGGTCATTTATCATTGATTATCTTCCATCTCTTTCAAATATGAATTTACTCTGTGGTCTCCACTTAGAAGTGTTCTTTAACTCCTTTGGACCTTTAGGGACTCCATTCTGAATGGAATGGTGGAGTCACTGGCTTATAAATTACTACCTGCACTCTTGTGTAGGCACATCACATTATGTAAAGACAGAGAAGTCCAGAAGAGGAGTATTTAGGATTGAGCTTCCACACCTGATCTGAACATATGCAAGGCTTAAAATATCGCAACTTAAAGAAATGTAGTGAGAGCAAAATTGACACTGTAATTTGAATTTTTTTTGTCAGTCACAGAGTTTGAACTCTGGGCCTGGGCACTGTCCCTCAGCATTTCAGCTCAAGGTGAGCTCCCTACCTACCACTTGAGCCACAGTGCCACTTCTGGCTTTCTGGTGGTTAACTGGAGATAAGAGTCTCATTGACTTTCCTGCTGGAGCTGGCTTTGAAGCACAATCCTCAGATCTCAGCTTCCTGAGTAGCTAGGATTATAGGCATGAGCCACCGGTGCCATCTTGTAATTTTAAATTTTGATGTAAGCATTTTGAAATGTGTGTGTGTGTGTGTGTGTGTGCGTGCACGCGCGTGTGTGTACTGGTCCTGAGGCTTGAACTCAAGGCCTGGGCACTATCCCTAAGCTTTTTTGCTCAAAGCTAGCACTCTACCACTGGAACCACAGCTCCAATTCTGGCTTTGGTAGTTATTTGGAGATAAGAGTCTCTTGGTCTTTCCTGCCAGGGCTGGCTTTGAACTGTGATCCTCTAATTGCACCTCCTGAATAGCTAGGATTACAAGTATGAGCTCCCAGCTGAAATAACTTTTCTCTTAAAATTAAAAAAAAAAGTGAGGGGCTGTGAAGGTGGCTCAGTGGTAGAGTTCTTGCCTTGCATGCATGAGGCCCTGGGTTCGATGCCTCAGCACCACATAAGCAAAAAGAAAAAAGCCAGACGTGGCGCTATGGCTCAAGTGGTAGAGCACTAGACTTGAGCTAAAGAGCTGAGGGACAGCACACCAGGCCCAGAGTTCAGGCCCCATGACCGGACCCAAAAAAAAAAAAAAGTGAAATTAAGAGCTGGCCATAGTGGTTCATGCCTGTAATTCTAACTTTTGGGAAACTGAGATCAGGAGGGTAGCAATTCAAAGCCAGCCTAGGCAAAAAGTTCACAAAGCCCTGTTGCAACAGGAAAAGCTGAACACAGCATACTTCTGTGTGGGAAGCTAAGGTGGGAAGTATAAGAAAGATCATGGTCCTGGCTGATCAGCAGAGAGCAAATAAGGCTAGAAGTGTGGCACAAGTGGTAGAACACCTATCAAGGAAGAATGAAGCTTGAGTTAAAAATCAAACACTGGGGCTGGGAAGTTGGCTCAGTGGTAGAGTGATTGCCTTGTATGCATGGGTTCGATTCCTTAGCACCACATAAGCAGAAAGAATTGGAAGTGGCGTTGTGGCTCAAGTGGTAGAGCACTAGCCTTGAGCTGAAGAGCTGAGGGACAGCACCCAGGCCCAGAGTTCAAGACCCACGACCCACCAAAAAAAAACAAAAAAACAAACACTGCAAAAAGGTGTGAAGTTAGTATTTATACACACACACATATATATATATATATAATTTAGTCCAATATATATTTTATATGTATAAGAGTATATTCATATGGTTTACATTCCTTTTATTTTAACCAAGCCTTCTAAATCAATCTGTATATATACATATATTTATAAATATACTTTTTTTTACTTAAAGCACCTTGCAATTTAGATTACCCATCTTTCAAGGGCCTGATAGCCCCATGTGACTAATGGTTACAGCTTGTGTAGACATATCCAGAAGTGAAAGAGGAACACAGAGGAACCAATTAAGCTGTAGAGTGAGTGGTCTTCAGCCTAAGGACAATATTGATTTCCTTAAGGTCATGTTAATGGTTTAATGTACTCAATTCAATAGAAAAAGAGGCTAAGAAGTGACAAAACCATTTAATTTCATGGAGGTGAAGAACTACTTCACTGAATATGAACAGAAAGTAAGTTAACAAGTTGAGACAATTAAGGAAACATTTCAATTCTATGTGTCAAGATCTTGAATTGTCTCAAAATTTGCCCTGACTTGGGATTTTTCTTAATGGTATAGCATTTTCTCTCAGTCTCAAAATTTGTATCCATTTCATTTTAGCATTAGGTTTGAAGCCAGTTCCCCTCATAATTTCCTTTCATCTTTTTTTTTTTTTGTCAATTGTGGGGCTTGAACTCTGGGCCTGGGCGCTGTCCCTGCATTCTTCAGCTCAAGGCAAGCACTCTACCGCTTGAGCCACAGTGCCACTTCCTTATCTTTTTTTTTTTTTTAATGTCCAAGACTGGGACTCAAACTTGATGCCTGACACTTTTGCTCATTGGTTGACACTCTACCAAATGGCCTCTACCACCTCTAATCCCTCCTAATTTCCTTACTTTGAAATTGGGTTTGTAGTCAGGTACCAGTGACTCATGCTTAGAATACTAGCTACTCAAGAGGCAAGATGTGAAGGATCATGCTTCAAGGCCAGCTTGGGCAGAAATGTTCATCAGACTCCATCTTCAAAACAACCAGTAAAAAGTAGGGCTAGAGGTAAGGCTTAAATGGTAAAGTACCAGCTGATTGGCTATGAAACTCTGACTTCAAATCCTAATACTGCCCCCAAAAAAGAAAAAAGAAAATACATTTGGTTTGTAAATCTTCATAAGCTTATCCGACATTCATCTAACTTTATCCCACTTCAACCAATCATTTGAAACCTCTGAGCTGGGTGTAGTGGCTTACACCTGTAATCTTCACTATTCTAGAGGCTAATAATATCTGAGGCTCTCAGTTCAAAGCCAGCCCATGCAGAAAAGTCTGTGAAATTATTATCTCCAATTAACCAGTAAGAAGCCAGAAGTAAAGGTGTGACTCAAATAGCAAAGAACCATGAGCCCCAAAAGTCAAGCAGAGAACACAGGCTCTGAGTTCAAGCCCTAGGACCAGCACATGTACACACACACACACACACACACACTCACACACACACACAAGAAAAGAAACCTCTGGATCTCTTTTATTAAAAAAAGACTGGATTAAATAAACTCTACGATTTAATACCTAATATATGACACATTATGTACGTTAGGACAAGTGCTAAATATCTTTGCCACAAGCTTCTGAGGTAAGTACTATAATATCCTCGTTTTCTAGATTGAGATACTGGGGCTTAAGGGGAAGCTTGCCTGAGGCCACAGAAGCCTGTGAAGTATGCTAAGGGAGCCTAATATATCATCAGGGCTTTAGTGATACTTCCTGGGGACAGTTGAAATTAGATCTTGAAGGATGAGATGGGTTGAGCCAGGAGAAGATGGGTGGGGGAAGGGAAGGAGAGGCACGGGAGAAAGAAGGGGAAAATGGAACAGTTTAGTATTGGTGGAAAAGATTTGGCTGCTGAAGTACTCCTAGGCCTGAATTGTAGAGTTTGGATTTTATCCAGAAGAGAATGAGTAACCATTGAAAGACTAAACATGAGAGTGAGGAGCTGAGATTTGTTTTTAGAAACAAGATGCCAGGAGAATCATTGGGGGCACTGTGGTAATTCAGACAGGAAGTAAAGAGGCCTGAACTAATTAAGAGGAGTTTGTCTAAAAACATCCTTTCTGTTTCACATTTATTCCATCAGGCATCAGCAAGGAAAGTGGAAAAGTAGAGGAAATCACTTCTGCTAACAGTGCTGAGTCTTCTTTTCTTACTAAGCAGATGATTTTTCCCAAGTGGCAAGAGCTAACAGAAAAGACAAGTTCTTTAAACCTATTCCTCTTGCTTAAAAAAATTCCAGGAAGGATTTTGGTCTCACAGGATACTTATTTCTGCCCAGCTATAAGTTGGTTTGCATTTTATGGTTCTATTTCTCCACGAAAAGATTCAAAGGAATTCAAAAGACATGGCAGGTACCTGTGGCTCACCCCTATAAACCTAGCTCCCAAGGAAGCTGAGATATGAGGACCATGGTCTGAAGCTAGCTTAGGCAAGCAAGTCTAGGAGACTCTTACCTCCAATTAACCACCAAAAAGCCAGAAGCTGAAATGTGGCTCAAGATGTAGAATATCAGCTTGGAGAAGAGAAAAACTCAGGATCAGTGACCAAGCCTTGAGTTCAAGCCCTAATCAGCACCCATATGCAAACATACACACGACCACACACCGCGCCCCCATGACTAGCCAAGAAAAGATCATTCTAAAACATATTGATTTTACCAAAGGCTTATAAAGTAGTTAATAGTAACATAAGTGAAGGTGCCAGAGTTTTATGTCATGGTTACCACAGGTTTGATGTTCACTCCTCCGGGCATATTGAATTTTACTACGAACAGTGGTAATGAGAGAACAGCACTGAATCAGAACTAGATCTGATTCAAAAAGTTGACTCTTGTAACAATGAGATGTACAAGACACTATGTTGAAACTGAACTTTACAACTTTGCGGTTGGGGGAGGGAGGAGTTGGGGAGGTGGGGAGGAAAGGAATGGTAGGGGAAAAACAAAGTAGGGGGTAACAATGCTCCATAGAAAATGGACTCATTACCTTGCTCATGTAACAGTAACCCCTCTGTACATTATCTTTACAATAAAAAATGTATATTTTTTAACAAGCTGACTCTTTTTTTGGGGTGGGGTTCTGTTGTGGGGTCTGAACTCTGGGCCTGGGCGCTGTCCCTCAGCTCTTCAGCTCAAGGCTAGCGCTTTACCACTTGAGCCATAGCGCCACTTCCGGCTTTTTTCTTTTTGCTTATGTGGTGCTGAGGAATCGAACCCAGGGCCTTTGGCATGCAAGGCAAGCGCTCTACCACTGAGCCATCTTCCCAGCCCCAACAAGCTGACTCTTATACAGTGAGATATGAGCTAAATAATTGTAAGCTATGGCTTAAGAGGTAGAGCACCAGTCATGAGTGAAAAATTGAAGGGGCAGTGTCTAGGCCCCGAGTTGAAGCCCTAGTATCAGTATACAAACACACACACACACACACACACACACACACAGAGGCTTGTTGGTTGTGTTGGGAATTCTTATATATGCTCAGATTCATCCTCTTCCCCCATCTTCCAGGTCACACACAAATTTCATCATGATTTTGTTTGGCTAATGGAAATGAGGGTGGCAGCTGAGGGGTAATAAGGAGACAATTCTTGTCCTCTGCTTCAGGCAGTATCCCCAGTGCTGGCTACATCTTCTTTGCAGCTCCATTTGCAGATGAGAAGTCCATTGTGGCCCCTGCTTCTGCTGGACTATCCTGGCTCCTGGGAATTTGATGTGGTCAGTTTTTGTTGTTACTGCTGCTGCTGCTACAAAACAAATTAACCTGGAAACTTCCTGGCTTAGGACAAACATCATACTGTCTCACGGGTTCCCAAGCTTTAGTAACCTGAGTGTGACTTAGCGAGGTGCTTCTGCCGCAGGGTCTCTCATAATGTCGAAGTCAAGCTATTGGCTGAGACTGTAGCCATCTCAAGGCTGGGTATGGCTAAAGAACTCACTGCCAAGCTCAGTTATGTGGTCATTGGCAGAACTCAGTTCTTGATTGGTTGTGAGCCAAAGACTTGAGTTTTATGCCAGATGGGCCTTTTCTTGGAGTTGCATGTAACTTGTGGCGGCTTCCCTTTTCAATAGGGAGTGATCATAGATGTGAATGTGTGTGTGTATGTGTGTGTGTGTGTGTGTGTGAGTGAGAGATAGAGAGTGAGAGAGACAGCACCAGATGTAAATCATGTCACAGTCTTTCTATACCCTAATCTCACAGTCTTAGACAGGGAGGAGCTAGCTACTAAAAGGTATGAATACCAGGAGGAAATGATAATTAAGGGTAGGCTATCTTGGAGATTAGTTGTTACCTTGGAGAATGCCATCTTAGAGACTAGCTACCAGAGTCCATTCTTTAGTCCCATGTAAAATATACTCATTATCACTAACCAGAGTCCACTCGTGGGTCCCCATGTAAAATACTCTCATTATCAGTAAAAGTATCAACTCATTATAGCATTGACTTGAAATCCATAATCTCAGCATTTAGATCAAGTCCCAAAGCACCAGAGGCTCCTTGAATATAGTTAAGTACAGCTGTTTGGATACAGCTCCTATCTACCTATGAAACTAAAGAGACATAATCTGCCTTCCCACATATCCAATAATATACAGATTGACAGGATACTAGCTATAGACATTCTTGTTCAAAAAGCTGGAAAATGGTCAAATGTAGTGGTACATGTCTATAATCCCAGCGTATGGGAGGCTGAGGCAGGAGGATTGAGGTAGGCGGCTAACTTGAGCTATACAGCGAGACCCTAACTGAGAAAAAGAAAGGAGAGAGAGAGAGAGAGAGGAAGGAGGGAGAGAGAGACCATTAGAGCTGAGAGAATGTCCTTAAGTGTCAATTTATTGAGAAAATATATGAATACAGGCAAGGTGGTGTGTGCCTGTAATCCCAGCACCGAAAGACTGAAGCATAAGGATCATCATTTCTAGCCAACCTGGCCTGTATAACAAAATATTATATAAAAAGGGAGGAGGGGAGAGAGAGAGAGAGAGAGAGAGAGAGAGAGACCTTTTGTCTGACTGAATAATACCAAGGCATGACCTTAAATCCTTCTGAGTTTTGACAAAAGATTGTACCTCTCAGGGTTTTCCCCTTGTGGTGCTGAGGATCAAACTTAAGGGCCACATTCGCTCTGCCACTGAGCTCCAGCTCCAGCCCTGGATCATGTTTTACTGGCAGTGCCCACAGAATTTATTTTTTTTTTCCTCAGAGGCTGGGTTTTTGTTTTTATTTTGTGTTGTTTTTAAGGTGTTGGAGATTGAACCCAGAATCTTATGTTTACTGAGCCAAGTGCTCTGCTACTTGAGCCACACGCTCAACTCTCGATTTTGTTTTTAAGATAAAGTCTTTTTGCCTTTGTACCTACTGGCTTGATCCTCCTGACCCACCTCCCTCCAGCTAACTGTACTTACAGGCATGTGCCAACACACCCAGCTATATATAAATTTCAGTACAGGGGCTGGGAATGTGGCTCAGTAGTAGAGCATTTGCCTTGCATGCCTGTGGCCCTGGGTTCATTTCCTCAGCACCACAATAGCATAAAGAAAAAAGCCGGAAGTGGCCCTGTGGCTTAAGTGGTAGAGCGCTAGCCTTGAGCTGAAGAACTGAGGGACAGCGCCCAGGCCCAGAGTTCAGGCCCCACGACCGGACCCAAAAAAATTTCAGTACAATTATTTGCCATTTTGAGAATTTCAAAACTAGAAAACTCTCTTTTTTCCTTACCACTCATCCTTTTTTGCCTTTTGAATCATTTTCCCTCAGAAGCCATGTATGACCAGGTGGCTCAAACCTATAATCCTAGCTACTCAGGAGTCTGAGATCGGAGGCTCATGGTTCAATACCAGTCCAGGCAGAAAAACTTGTGAGACTTCATCTTCAGGTAACCGTAAAAAAGCTGAACTGGGAGTGTGGCTTAAGCAGTAGAATGTCAGCCATGAATGAATGACAAAGCTAAGCAAGAGTGCTAGGTCCTGATATGGAAACCCACACAAAAAGAGAGGCCGTGTTTGCAGAGGTAACACCTGCTCCTTTAATCTTCCAGCCCTAGGAATAGCACCTCCTTTATGTGGCTTATCTCTGGATTATCCCACCATCTTCCTACTCACCCTTCAAGTGTCTCCAAAAACTTTCAAATTAGTTTTTCGTATTAAATTCCTTTAAAAAAAAAAAAAACTCCCTGGCACACTATTTTTCTTTTCTGGATCCTGACTCATCCAACTAAGTCTTATTGAGTTGAACAGATTTCTTTACTGAATGACTTCTCAGAACTTTTAATGTGCTAATGTACATTATAAATCTCCCAGAGGAATCTCTAGCATGCATTTCCTAAACTCTGTTTTTTTTTAAAAAAAGATTCTTTTTATGTGTATTTTATTTTTTTCTTTATTTTGTTTGTCAGTCTTGGGGCTCGAACTCTGGGCCTGGGCGCTGTTCCTCAGCTCTTCAGCTCAAGGCTAGAACTCTAACACTTGAGCCACAGCACCACTTCCACAAGCCCTGCTTTTTAAAAAATCTGCTTTTAAATAATCTAATAGCTAGTGCAAAATGCCTGTTATAAATTTTATAGTTTAAGTTTGAAACAAATATGAGAAGGAAAGCAGTGGGACATATGGTAAACACAGGATAGAAGCTGAATCACACAGGAAAGGTATTTGACAGGTATTGAGGAATCATTAAAGATTGCCTCCAGTTAGGTGAAGAGTTAGAATTGTTAAGCTGTACTTTTTAATCCTAGTAATACTTTGTTTGTGGACTTGAACTCAGGGCCTGGGCACTGTCCCTGAGCTCTTTTTACTTTGAGTCACAGCACCACTTTTGGCTTTTTTGAGTAGTTAGTGGGAGATAGGAGTCTCTTGGGGACTTTTCTGCCTGGGCTGGCTTTGAACTGTGATCCTCAGATCTCAGCCTCCTCAGTAGCTAGGATTACAGGCATGAGCCATCAGTGCCCGGCTAATAACACACTTTTTCACTTACATGAAAGATTAATTAGTTCCATTAGCAAAACAGAAATAAAGATAATCACATTTAAAATGTTTCTCTTTTTAAAACTACCTGTATGTTTAGTTCAATGGGGTTTAAAACCATTGGTCCAAGTTTCAAGAATCCTTTATTTGTTTGGCTTATGTGTTCAATGTAGTTGAAGAAACTGAAAAGAAAATGGGGGAGGGGATTTATTAAATCCTAGCAACTCAGAAAGCTGAAATCTGAGAATTGCGGTTCAAAGCCAGCCCAGGGAGGAAAGTCCAAGAGACCTTTTTTTTTTTTTTTTGGGTCCGGTCGGGGGGCCTGAACTCTGGGCCTGGACGCTGTCCTTCAGCTCTTCAGTTCAAGGTTAGCGCTCTACCACTTGAGCCACAGCTCCGCTTCTGGTTTTTTTCTTTTTTGCTTATGTGGTGCTGAGGAATCGAACCCAGGGCCTCATGCATGCAAGGCAAGCGCTCTACCATTGAGCCACCTTCCCAGTCCCTCCAGGAGACTTTTATCTCCAAATAACCATTAGAAAACTGGAAGTGATGATGTGGCTCAAGTGGTAGAGCACTAGCCTTGAGCAAAAGAGAGCAGGGCAGCATGAAGACCCTGGGTTCAAGCCACACAAATGACCAAAAAAAGAAAAAAGAAAAAAGAATTGATGATAAAAAAGAAGACAGTAGTCAGACCATGAGACTTTTATCTCCAATTAACCACCAAAAACCCAGAAGTGCAGCTGTAGCTCAAGTGGTAGAGCACCAGCTTTAAGTGAAAAAGCTAAGGGACAGCACCCAGGCCCTGAATTCAAGCCCTAATACCAACACACACACACACACACACACACACAAACACACACACACACAAGAAGAATGAGGAGGAAGAGGAGAAAGAAGAGGGAGGAAGAAAAAAAAGTAATATTATATTAGATATCTATGCTATAAACAAGTTACCTCAAAACTTTGTCACTCAAACAATAAACATTATCTCCCATAGTTTCTGTGGTTGGTTTAGAGTTTCTTATGAGGTTTAGTCTGTTGTCATCTGAAGGCTTGATCTTAGTTACCAGTGCTGTTCCCTAGTGGCCTCGTTCACGCTGATGGCAAGCTGATGCTGGCAGTTGGCAAGAGGCCTCATTTTCTCTTCATGTGAGTGTATCTTCAGGGATTCTTACATCCAGGTACCAGGCTTTCTGTAGAGCAAGGGAGACAAGAGGCTGTGGCAGAATTTAAAATAGCTTTATAATGTAGCCTCCAAGG
Organism: Dipodomys ordii; assembly: GCF_000151885.1. Lineage (NCBI taxonomy): Eukaryota > Metazoa > Chordata > Mammalia > Rodentia > Heteromyidae > Dipodomys > Dipodomys ordii. The sequence continues at coordinate 3,396,060 of NW_012267235.1, forward strand.
CCTCACATGGTCTGTTTGATACTCAAGGCAGCCCTGACGCTGTGTAAGAGGAGAATGTGAGGATGTGAGGATCATTCTGGGCTATCTAGGAGGCTTACTACCCTATCATGATCTTCACTTTTCTAGTCCTTTGCTAATACTCTTTCAACAAAGCTACTTACAAAATAGATCTGAAGAAGCCAAATCCACTATGATGCACTAAAAAATAGTCACATTATGTGGCCATTTTTTAAAACAATTCCAGTTAGTCTTCTGGCTTTCGATCTTTTTTAAGCATATAAGGTTTCCTATTGCAAAAATTAAGCAAGTCAGAAATCTCTGAAAGACAAAGAATGATCCAAAGGCTAATCATGCACCATTAAAGAAGAAAAACCATCTGGGTGATATCAACATTTTTCATATTTATATTCACTGTAAGCAAGTTCACCTGCTTTGTTTTCTTGGATAGGTATGCCTACTACTTTGCATGATTTTTTGGTGGTATTAGGGCTTGAACTCAGGGCCTCATGGCCTTATGGTCTAAGCAGACACTCTACTACTTGAGAAATGATTCCAGTCCTCAGTGGTAGAATTCTTTTCTAGCATGTTCAAGACCCTTGGGGATTTACCACCAGTATCACATAAAGAAACTAATATGTGATTATTCATTTTTTCATGCTAGAATTAGGTCTTGAACTCAGGATCTCATGCTCTTACTCCGCTTGCTTGTCAAAGGCTGGTACGCTAGTAGTTGAGGCACACCTTCAGTTCTTGAGTCTTCACTTTTAAAGACAGCTAACACAGTTAATATTGGCTTGTTTTCTTTGTACAGCTCAGAAGATGATTCATAAGAGACCAATGCATATATTGATATGGTGAAATGTTGTGTGGCGACCAAAAATGCCAAGAATGTGGCTTGTGTCCGTACAAGGAAATGTGCATACAGAGTAATATAAGTGGGGGGGGGGGGAAGAGACTTGATTACAAAATAGCCTGTACAGTCTGATTAAACTGTGTAAACATGTATGTATGTACAACAAAAAAGGAGATTGGGAACAGCAGTGCTGAGTTCTGGTTGGGGCAGGGCCTTCATCTGGCTGAGCTGGGATACCTGAGCAATTTACCTGCTTGTGTTTAGTTTCCTCATCTGTGAAAAGAAGGAGTTACATAGATTAATTCCATAGCCATGCTCAGTGCCAAAACTTACTGATTGCATAGTTCAACGAATTAGGGCTAAAAGCCTGGCCCAAAAAAAAAAAAAAAAGCATCAGCCTAACAAATACAAGGTTCTGAGTTCAAACCTCAGTCATACTAAAAAAGAAAAAAATCGAAGATTTAGAGTTGAGCCAGGCACCAATGGCTCACCTGTAATCCGAGGTACTCAGGAGGCTGAGATCTGAGGATTGCAGTTTGAAGCTAGACTGGGTAGGACAGTCAATGAGATTATCTCCAATTAACCACCAAAAAGCCAAAAGTGAAACTGTGGCTCAAGTGGCAGAGTGTCAACCTTGAGCAAAAAAGCAAAAGGACAGTGCGCAGGCCCTGTGGGTGCGTGCACTCTCTCTCTCTCTCTCTCTCTCTCTCTCTCTCTCTCTCCAAAGATTTAAAATAACATATAAGCCAAGTCACCGGTGGCTCATGCCTCTAATCCTAGCCTGTAATCTGAGGATCGAGGTTCCAAGGCAGCCCAGACAGAAAAGTCTTTGAGAGACTAGTGCCAGCCTTGAGCATAAAGAGTTTCAGGGACAGGTCCCAGGCCCCAAATTCAGGCCTCACAAGCGACTATAAATAAAATAACATAACATATAGCTTCCTGTTTACCACTTGCTTTCCCATAAAGTTGTTTAGATTAATAAGAGTATTAAAGCTCATCACATCTTCAGTAAGCAATATCTTATGGAGAATAAGGGAGAGAGACTGAATAGCAGTTCAGTAACAAAGCACTTACCTAGCATGCAAGTGATCATAAGTCTGTCCTTCAGTACCAGTAAACAAATAAACAAATAGGAAAGAAATAACATTCATAAATAAGAACTAGTGACAGATAACAATTCTGTTTGCTTATTTGTTTTTCTTTTTGTTATTTTGTTGGTCCTGAGACTTGAACTCAAGGCCTGGGCACTGTCCCTAAGCTTTTATGCTCAAGGTTAGTAGTCTACCACTTTGAGCCACAGCTCCATTTCTGGCTTTTTTTGGTAGTTAACTGAAGATAAGAGTCTTATGGACTTTCCTGCCTAGGTCTGGCTTTGAACCTATACTTAGATTTCAGTCTCTTGAATAGCTAGGATTACAGGTGTGAGCCCTCAGTGCTAGGCCTATACTGTGTTGTTTTTTAAACTTATATAAAATAAAAATCACTAATAGTTCTGGAGTAGAAATGTAACATGATTAAAGTACCACTTTTTGCGGGGTTGCTGTCCTAGGGTTTGATCTCAGGGCTTCCTGCTTGTTAAGCAGTGCTCTACTGCTTAACTATGGCTCCAGCCCTAAAGTATCATTCAAAATCAAAAAGTGGTATCATGCTTGCAAGGAAGAGAGAATAAAAGCAATGAACAATACCCTAGGCATGAGGTGATGAGGACTTGAACTTAGGCGAGGCAGTCATTTATTCATTTGTTAAAATTTGGTATTTATGGGGCCCCTAAATGGGCTACCTGCAGGAAAAACAAAGACAATGCAAGCATATATTTTCTCTCCATCCTTTTCCCTACTTTGTTTCCTTCACAAAATTTATCATTACTTAAATTCTAACTTATTTATTCTTTTTTTATTGTAAAATACTGTACAGAGGGGTTACAATTACATGGGCAAGATAATGAGTACATTTCTTATCAAGCATTGTAGCCTCCTCCTTTGTTTCCCCTTCTCATCAAATCCTCCCCACCCCCCCACCCAACCCTCCTCTCTGCCCCCCACCAAAGTTGTAAAGTTCGTTTTC
>NW_012267235.1:3401856-3405018 GCF_000151885.1 Dipodomys ordii
CTGGAAGTGGGGCTGAGGCTCAAGTGGTAGAGTGCTAGCCTTGAGCTGAAGAGCTGAGGGACAGCGCCCAGGCCCAGAGTTCAGGCCCCACGACTGGCAAAAAAAAAAAAAAAAAAAGAATAGTATCATATTAAATACCATAGTATTATATATCATTATATAATATTTTATTAATAGCATTAATAGTATAATATTGTCAAGAGGCCCATGAATATCAGAATTCTACCTTAAACCATAGCTATTACCTCCTTCCCATCCCTGCCCTCACCAATATCTGAGGAGGAAATAAACAGAAAAGACAGTGGAAAAGGCAAATAAAATAGTACTTAACCTCAAGAAGACAACTAAAGTCTTGTACAGTCAAAATGGATGTGGGCTGAACCATGTTGTATTTTCACACTATAGCTTGACTATCAACATGGCTGATCCTTCTTTCTATGCCTGAGAGCATGCCCAGTTTGGGGAGGGGGTGGTTGTCTCTAAAATCTCACAAAGAAGAAAAAGAGAAGACTGCAGAAGGATCCACACCCTTATGCATGATCCAAATCCTGCCCCTGACCACTGGTCAATTGTTGGAATTTGACTGGTAATATTAGCCTCCCATATGTGTATGTGTATGTGTGTGTGTGTGTATGTGCGTGTGCGCGCATGCATATGCACACACATGCATGCACTAATACTGGGGGCTCGAACAGTGAGAGGGCCTCAATCAGCAGACCTCACAGTTTTTTTTTTTTTTTTTTTTTGCCAATCCTGGGGCTTGAACTCAGGGCATAGGCATTGGTCCTGAGCTTCTTTTGCTCACGGCTAGTGCTCTACCACTAGAACCACCAGTTCTGGCTTTTTCTGTGTATGTGGTACTGAGGAATTAAACCCAGGATTTCGTGCATGTTAAGCAACACTCGACCACTAAGCCACATTCCCAGCCCCAGCCCTCACACTCTTGATTTAGCTTTTTCACTCAAGGCTTGTAATCTTCTATTTGAGCCACACTTCTACTTCTGGCTTTTTGCTGGTTAATTGGAGCTAAGAGTCCTATGGATTTTTCTTCCTGGGCTGGCCTTGAACCAGGACCCACAGAACTGAGCCTATTGAATAGCTAGAATTACAGGCATAAGCCACTACAACCTAGCTAGGCCACATCTTTCATGGACAGGAATGGAAACAAGAAAGACTTAGAAAGGAAAAAAACTGGATAGCATCCCCTTCCCTTAACTATGTGCATATTATCTTATTTGATCTTCACTATGATTCTTCCCATATGCCCCAAGAGAAAATGAAATGGTAGAGAGACTGAGTAACTTGTTTGAGGTCACACAGTAAGTATTTGCTACTACAGGGTTAGGGAAAATTGCCTGACAAAAATGAGGAGAGATGATTTTTGAATATGGTAACTTGCAAAGTCACATTGTCACAGACTTTCCTGCCCGGGCTGAACCACAATCCTCATATCTCAACTTTCTGAGTTGCTAGAATTATAGACGTGAGCCACTGATGTCCAGCTTCAACTGTTTTTGTTTAAGTGAACAAACTACATCAAATGAAAGTCCTATACGGTTAGAGGCATGGAAGGAAATGGCCCCAAATCATTCAATTTTTTAATGGCTTGATTATGGAGCAGGTGTGAGGAAGAAGGTATAAATGGCTACTTGAGCAGAGAAATGGGTACACACTCTTGTGGTTGGTAAGATGAATCAGTGCATAGCCTCTAAGGAAGTTTGTGTAAGGCCCTGTCCCCTACCCCCAGGTCCTTGAGAAATACACAAGGGACCTGAGGCTCAGGGGTCTCTTTGTGAGAGCTACTGTTGCCTGTGTTTTCCAATTGTATTGCTAAACTACAGAGGCCAGGACAAATGTGTGTTACACAAACATCATGTCTCTGACAGAGAGCTAGAGTTGTTCCACCCCCACACTCTCCATTCAACTTCCCAGAAGTTTGCAATTATTCTTAAAAGACATTTCCAGACAAGGCTTAGTCAGCTTGGGTTTTCAGTAGGATGAGATTGTTTTGTTTTGTATTTTTCCTTTCTTTAAATTTGGCTGGCCATTGTGATCTTACCCCATGCTGGTGCATAGAAGCCAGTCATGAACCACAGACCTGTTTCCATTCACTTCACTTGCTTATTCTTTTGTTTTGTTTTGTTTTCTCCTCTCCTTGGATTTGAGTCCCTATATTCCAGCTTGATATTTGTATCTCCCTCTTTATTTTTTTTTCAAATCTACTCCATGCCCTGTTGTACCTCTTGTACTCTGAACTCTCCCCCAGTTTTCTGCTATACTAAGTCCTCTGGCTTGATATCCTATATTGATCTATTAGCCAAGACTCTACTGCTATGTTCCAGTTTTGGAGAGTTACACCAGCCAATTGGACCTAACATGGCATGTATTTTCAAGCCCAACCCCAGTTCCTTGGGAAGGAACTATAGGAGAATGAGAGAGAGAGAGAAAGAGAGAGAGAGAGAGAGAGCGTCGTACAGGCGCCCACTTGCAATCCCAGGAGGCTGGAGCAGGAAGATTGCAAATTCAAGGCCAGCTTGAAATACATAGCAAAACCTTGTGTTGTTCATTTTGTTTTCCCAAGTTTTAAAATTGTTATTATAAAGGTGATGTACAGAGTAGTTAGTTTCATAAGTCAGATGAGTCTATTTCTTTTTGGATAATGTCACCTCTTACTTTGCTCTCTCCCAGATTTTCCTTTCTGTCTCCACCCACAAGTTATATAGTTAATTTTCAACATAGTGTTGGGGTGAGAATTACTGATGCATTTGTTCACCCTTTGTCCCTCCATTTCTGAATCCTCCCTTACCTACCAAAAGAGAGACAGATGAACAAGCAATACAAAAGAAAAAGAAAAACAACAAAGAAAAATACTCTTGTTTACATTTCTTGGAGTTCTTTTTGATAAATATTATTTTATATGAACAGGAAGACAGGCATTTTGCCTTTGTGTTCCTCCTCTAAGAGTATCCTGCTTGGGTCTTACTGTGTGTGAGTGCTTAGAGTCCTATACAATTTATCATGTCCCCATGTAAAAACCTTGTTTTAAAGCAATCAAGAACAAGTGAGGGGCTGGGAAGGTGGCTCAGTGGTAGAGCGCTTGCCTTGCATGCCTGAGGCCCTGGGTTCAATTCCTCAGCACCACATAAGCAAAAAGAAAAAAGC
>NW_012267235.1:3405068-3415439 GCF_000151885.1 Dipodomys ordii
CAAAAAGAAAAAAGCCGGAAGTGGTGCTGTGGCTCAAGTTGTAGAGTGCTAGCCTTGAGCTGAAGAGCTGAGGGACAGCGCTCAGGCCCAGAGTTCAGGCCCCACAACCGGACCCCCCCCCCAAAAAAAAAGAACAAGTGAGCAGAAGGAAAAAAGGAAGGAAGAAAGGGATGGAGGGAGGGAGAGAGAGAGGGAAGGAGGGAAGAAGCAAGGAAAGAAGAGAGAGAAAGGAGAGAAAGATAGGCAAACAGGAGAGAAAGAAGGAAGGAAGGAAGGAAAAAAGGAAGGAAGGAAGGAAGAAAAGGCAGAGTAGAATGAAAGGCTGCCTTTCTTTTTTTCTTTTTCTTTGCTTTTGACTGGTCTTGGGGCTTAAACTCAGGCCCTGGGTGCTGTCCAAGAACTTTTTTTTGGCTCAAAGCTAGCACTCTACCACTTGAGCTATAGCTTCACGTCTGGCTTCTTGGTGGTTAATTGGAGACAAGAAAGCTCACAGACTTTCCTGTCAAGGTTGGCTTTGAACCATGGTCCTCAGATCTCAGCCTCCTGAGCAGTTGGAATTACAGGCATAAGCCACTGGCACCTGGCCAAGGAAGAGCTGCTTTTAAACCACACTTGCTAGCCAACTTTCTACCTATCTGCCTGTGTACCCTTTTCCTTCTGATTCTTGGAGAATTAAGAAATATAAAAGTATCTCCTTGGCTACGTCTTTGGGAAACTGGCAGTATCTACTAAGCTTGAACATATGCATAGACTTTTTACCCAACAATTCTACTTCTAGCTTCATACCCAACAAAAATGCACACATATGTTCATCAAAAGACATGCATAAGAATGTTCGTAGCAGGACTTTTCATAATAACTAAAAAGTAGAAAACAGTCCAAATATCCCACCACAGTAGAATGAGTAAAGAATGGTATATTCACATAGCATATTCATTTAATAGACTATACAGCAATGAAAAAGAATGAACTATGGCTGTATACAACTATGGCTATATGGATAAATTTTACAACCACAGTGCTAAGCCAAAAAAATAAAACCACCACATAGTAGTAATACATAATACATATTCTATATATGTGTACATATGCATTCCATATATGTGAATATATATAGTCACTTACAGGCAAAATGAATCAATGTTGTTAGGAATAAACTAGGTGGAGACATAAAGACTGGGTATTTGTAGTGTTCTGCTTCTTGATGTGGGTATGGAGTAAATAAGACTGTTCACTTTGCAAAAATCCAGCCAGCTGTGTTCTCGTGATTCGTGTTTTTACTATACATGGTATACATGAATAAAGTGAATGTCAGAAAGAATTTTTTCCTTGTTTTCTCCTGAAAATGTTGTCATAAAGAACACTCCAGTTTAGTGCTGACTAAATGACTTTTGTTATGCTAAATTTGTCATTTAGAGAAGCCCAGCAGTGTGTGGGTCTCTTGCTGTAATAGGTATCTACAAGTGGAAATGATGTTTGATAGACACGATCATGGTGTGGTTCATAGCCCAAATGACTCTTGGTTCTCAGTGGAACAGGAGAAGCATTATCTGGGCCTGCAAAAGAGTTGGGGATGTTCTAGGATGACCTAACCACCAGGCTCGCTGGATGAGAAGCTTTCAGGGTTACAAAGTAAGGGCAACAAGAACTCTGAAGGAGACTCAAGAAATTAAGCTGGTAAAGATGGGCTGAAGTGCTATCTTCCCATGGCTGTGCCATATAACCAATCTACCATTTCTACCCTTAAAAAAGAAAGAGAGAGAGAAAGAGAGAAGGACAAAGAGAGAGAGAGAGAGAAAGAGAGAGAGAGAAGCCAGGTGCTGGTGGCTCCTACCTGTAACCCTAGCTACTCAGGAAGTTGAGATCTGAGGATCACAGTTCAAAGTCAGCCCAGGCAGGAAAGTCCTTGAGACTCTTATTCCGAATTAGCCACCAGAAAACTGGAAGTGGAACTGTGGCTCAAAGTGGAGTGGGCTAGCCTTGAACATGAGCTCAGGGTTAGCGCCCAGGCCAAGTTCAAGCCCTGCAACCAACAAGCAAGCTAGAAAAATAGGAAGATAGGAAAGAAAGAAACAGAAAGAAAGAAAGTGAGAGAGAGAGAGAGAGGGAGAGAAGAGGGAGGGAAAGAAAAGAAAAGAAAGAAGGGAGGGAGGAAGGGAGGGAAGAAAGGAAGGAAGGGAAGGAAGGGAAGAAGAGAGAAAGAAAGAAAGAGAGAGAGAGAAAGAAAGAGAGAAAGAGAGAGAGAAAGAAAGAGAGAAAGAGAGAGGAAGGAAGGAAGGAAAAGAAAAGAAAGAAAAAAGAAGGAAGCAGAGATACAGAACCAAGATCATCTAGGAAGGAAATGAAAACCATGAGAAAAGAGCAAGTAGTTTAGATAGAAAATGAAGTGTGAGAACTAGCAAAATCACTGGCGCTGTGTGTGTGTGTGTGTGTGTGTGTGTGTGTGTGTGTGTTATGGAGTTTACATAGTCCAGGCTAGCTTAGAATTCTCAATCCTCCTGCCTCAACCTCCAGGGTGCAGGTATGAGCCACAATGCTCAGCTCTACTCACAGGCATTCCATGTATTGGAAAAGAATGATAGAAGGGCCAAGTTATTTTAGATAAAATATCTTGCCAGACACCAGTGGCTCATGCCTATAATCTTTTTTTTTTTTTGGTCCGGTCGTGGGGCCTGAACTCGGGGCCTGGGCACTGTCCCTCAGCTCTTCAGCTCAAGGCTAGCGCTCTACCACTTGAGCCACAGCGCCACTTCTGGCTTTTTTCTTTTTGCTTATGTGGTGCCGAGGAATCGAACCAGGGCCTCATTCATGCAAGGCAAGCGCTCTACCACTGAGCCACCTTCCCAGCCCATGCCAATAATCTTAGCTAATCAGGAGGCTGAAATCTGAGGATTGCACTCAGGCAGGAAAGTCTGTAAGACTCTTATCTCCACTTAACCAGCAAAAAGTTGGAAGTGGACCTATGGCACACACACACACACACACACACACACACACACACACACACACACATACAGATAAATAATACTAGATTGTGTTAAGGAGTATAAGTGATCTGAAAAAGTGAATATATTTGCTGAGAAGTTCAAAAATGAATCTGTCTTTATGACTATCAGCTAAGAGAAACATAAGTAACAATCACATTTTGACATACAGAAGAATGCAATTCAAGAATATATATTAAATAAGTTGTAATGGTTCATACCTGTAAGCCCAGAATTTGCAGGCAGAGGCAGAAGGATTTTGAGTTCAAGGCCATAGTGAAATATCATCTTAAAACAACAAACAACAAAAGGAATAGAAACTGAATACCAAAATCACATTATACAGAAAAAAACATAAATATTAAGAACTTTGAAAAAATAAGAAAATAATATAGATTATTTATCTTTGTGTCAGTCAGTACTGGGGCTTGAACTTAGTGATCCATACTCAAGCGCTGGTACTCTACCACTGCCAGCTTTTTGCTGGTTAATTGGAGATAAGGGTTTCTCAGATTTGTCTGGCCAGGGCTGGCTTTGAGCCACAATTGTCAGCTCTCAGCCTCCTGAGTAGTTAGGATTATAGTCCTGAGCCACTAGAGCCTAACACAGTCCAAGATTATTCCTCATTACAATAAATCACTTTTGATTACAGAGGGGCATGAAAGAAGCTTGACTCCAAAGTAGTATATATTGGGTCTAGATGTATAAAATTCTAGAAAGAAACTGTTGCCGGGTTGAATGTGGCAGTAGACTCTGAGTATAAAAGAACAAGGCTGCAATGAGAAAAGCAGGAGTTGGAGCAGTAATAAGACAAACACCAATTAATCAACAGAAATCAAGAGTAAATAAATATCAGAGGGCAGAACAAGATAGGATGACCAAAGTACACGCAAACAGCCTGCAGGGAGGAGAGCTGCTGATCAAACAGTGAGCCTTAGAGAGGGCTCCCGGCCATGTGAAGGAGAGGCAGAGCTGTAGAGAACTGAAACAGCCAGACCCAGGAGAAGAAGGCTCACAATACTGAAGCAACATCATTTCTTGAATTCAAAAGCCACTCTGCTGATAATGCATCTTTAGGGAATCCAGTCTATAATCTTGATGATAATAGTAGGTAGACATATAAGTATTAGGATGAAGCTTGATGAGGTCTCATGAAATATATTTCTGGGCTGGCTTCTTGGATATAGGTTTATCTGACTGTTATGATAAAGAGAAGGAATTGGCTAGAGCATGGGTCAGTAAATCTCCATGGATAGTACTCAGATCCATGGACTTCCTGGTTAATAAAATGGCAGGATTATCTACAGGCTCTTTCTGAATAAAAAAAAAATAGCATGAAAGTCTTTCTGGAGGGGCTGGGAAGGTGGCTCAGTGGTAGAATGCTTGCTTTGCATGCATGAGGCCCTGGGTTCGATTCCTCAGTACCACATAAGCAGAAAAAGCTGGAAGTGGTACTGTGGCTCAAGTGGTAGAGCACTAGCCTTGAGCTGAAATGCTGAGGGACAGCGCCCAGGCCCAGAGTTCAGGCACCATGACTGGCCCCCAAAAAAAAGAAAAAGAAAAAAAGCAAGTCTTTCTGGATATACGTCAGAAGGAAAGTGGAGGAAGCGTTCTGACTTAGGATTGTGTTTTTCTTGAGGTACTCCATGCCAGGTGTGTCATAAAGGAAAGTGGTCAGTGTGGCAGTGCATATCTAGTCACAGATACTTGGAGGATAAGGTTAGGGGTATTATTTGAGTTCAGGAGTTCAAAACCAGCCTGGACCACATAATAAGAACCTATCTCAAAAAATCCAACCAAGGAAGTTCATCTTTAAATTAAATTGACATGTTGAATTGGAACACCTTTGTACCACTACTTAAAGAGAAAGAAAAGGAAAGAAGGTTCAGCTTAAGGCCCCCTGAAAGAACCTTTTGTATCTTTTGTATGGTAGTATATCCATTTTTATACTGATGAGCTAAGTGTCACAGAAAATTTGGTACATGGGTACTAAGTAAAGTACATGGTTTCAGTGTCTGACAAACATAGTTGGATTTCTAGCTTATCAGCTTTGTGACTTTGTACAAATGTGTTAATCACTCTGAATCTCAGTTTCCTCCATTGTATAGGTGTTTGAAGGCTAAGTGAGATAAATCTTACACATTGAAGCTAATGGCACTCAGTAAGTGGTTAGCTCTCTTCCCCTTCTACCTTTGTAATTTCTTTTCTTGGTAGTACTGGGCTTTGAACTCAGTGCCTTGTTTCTTATTAAGCAGGCAACCTAACCACTGAGCCACACCTCTAGACACGATTTTTGCTAGCTATTTTTTTTCTTTTTTTCTTTTCTTTTGTTGTTGTTCTTCTTCTTTTTCTTTTTTGTCAGTCCTGGGGCTTGAACTCAAAGCCTGGGCACTGTCCCTCAGCTCTTCAGCTCACAGCTAACTTGCTACCACTTGAGCCACAGTGCCACTTCCAGCCTTTTCTGCGTATGTGGTACTGAGGAATCAAACCCAGGGCCCCCTGCATGCAAGGCAAGCACTCTACTGCTGAGCCACCTTCCCAGCCCCCTTTGCTAGCTATTTTTGAGATAGGGTCTTAATTCCTTCCCAGTAGCCTAGGATAACAGGTGCATGGCCAAATGTCCAACTATTCATTGAGAAAGAATCTCAAAACCTTTTTCTAATCATGTTGGCACTGAAAGAGTCCTAACAATCTCAGCCTCCTAATAGCTAAGATTAAAAGCATGACTCTTCAGGAGCATGAGATCTGAGAATCCCCATTCAAAGCCAGATGGGCAGAACAGTCCAATTAACCAGCCAAAAGTACAAGTGGAAGTTTTAGCTCAAATGGTAGAGCACCAGCCTTGAGGAAAAAAAAAAGCCAAACAAGCCAAATGGGAGTGTGAGACCAAGGCCCAGTATTGACACACCAAACAAAAACAAAAAGTAAATAAAATAAAATAAAAGCTTTTTTATTTGAGACAGCCTTGTGATCTAGTCCAGGCTGGCCTTGAATTTGCAATGCTCTGGCCTCACATTCTTTAGTGTTAGGCCTACTAGTATGTGCTACCATGCCTGGATCTGCTGTCGCTCTTTAGTGTTTTTTTTTTTATTTTTATTCTTATTATTTTTTTTTTTTGGTCCAGTCGTGGGGCCTGAACTCTGGGCCTAGGTGCTGTCCCTAAGCTCTTCAGCTCAAGGCTAGCACTCTACCACTTGAGCCGAAGCACCACTTCCGGCTTTTTTCTTTTTGCTGATGTGGTGCTGAGGAATCGAACCCAGGGTCTCAGTCATGCAAGGCAAGCACTCTACCACTGAGCCACCTTCCCAGCCCCAGCTGTGGCTCTTTAATGGGAAGGTGCATAGACAGACAGACAGACGGACGGACGGACAGATAGACGGACGGACGGATGGACAGACAGACAGACAGACAGATAGATAGATAGATAGATAGATAGATAGATAGATAGATAGATAGATAGATAGATAGATAGATATTTTTTAAAAATTTGTGCTGGTCCTAGGGCTTGAACTCAGGGCCTGGGCACTGTCCCTGAGTTGGTTTTGCTCAAAGCTAGCACTCTCCCACTTGAGCCATAGCCCCACTTTTGGCTTTTTTGGGGAAGGGGCCTAGTTTCTTGGAGATAAGAGTCTCACAGACTTTCCTACCTAGGCTGGCTTCAAACCATGATCCTCAGATCTCAGACTCTGAGTAACTAGGATTACAGGTGTGAGCACCAATACCTGGCATATCTGTTTCTTATTATGAAGTTACCTCTTTATATCAACTTGAACTTTTGAGACTTGACTGCTGTCTAAATCCTAGGTGTTCTTCTCAGAACACAGAGAGACTTGTAATTATAGTATGCTAGGCAGAATAATTGCTCCCCCCAAAACATCTGTGTCCTAACCCAATGTAACTTGTGAATATGTTATTTGGCAAAGGGGACCGCACAGTTGTAGTTAAGGTTAGGGGCTATGGCAGGGAAAAAATATTCTGGACTTTTCTGGCAGGCCTTACCTAATCTTCTGAATTCTTTCAAGTAGACAGGCTTTCTTTCCTAGGTAAGGTCAGTCAGAGAGATGTGGCTATGAAGGAAGATGATACAAACAAAACTCACCATTGCTGGCTTTGAAAGTGGAAGTAGGAAACCTTGACTCAACAACCCACAAAAGCTGAAAATGATGACGAAACAGGTTCACCTTGGAGCCTCCAGAAAAGAGTGAAGTTCTGGTGATACTTTGATACCTACTAAATGACAAGATAATAAACTGGTATTGTTTAGGTCAATTAGTGTGTGGTAATTTGTCACCGTAGCAATAGAAAACTGATAAATACAATTAATAGGGATAAAATGGACAATTTAGCTGTTCAGTTAATCAATGGATGATTCATGATACCCAAGCAGTAAGATGATGATAAAAACAATCTATCTTCAAAATTCCCCTTAAATATTACAAATTCTAAAGTAACCATTTGCTCTTTCAATTTAGAACTGTAGACATATAGCAAAGCACATTTGTTTGCCTTTGCTCATATAGCAGGGGCTCTAGATTAAGCCTAACTGGGTCTCCAACCTGTAAGGTCATTTCCATAAAGGCAGGCCACCATTTTAGTCACATAAATGAAAAATGTACTTCATGGGATAATGAGAATTGGATTCACTGGGGTTCATATGCTGTTCCCAAGCCTTTCCAAAGCCAAGTCTACTGAGAAGTGGCAATTCATTCAAGTTACATTTAATAAGAAGTGGTTTGTTATAACGATTCATTTTCATGGAACCCTGGGGAAAGATGAGCAATCAGAGTCAGGAAGAACACGAAAAGGAGGGTGGCTGTGAATTCAAAGCATCTCTAAGACCTTGGCCAAAGGATTTGGTGAATTTTTCTGCTTACATGACTCAGCCTCTCCCTTTGTGCCTAGCACTCACTACTACTGCTGCCTGGCTTTCCTGTCATCTCCACTTTGTGTGCTTTTTGCAGCGCTGCTTCTGCTTACTCACAACTTGGCTTACTCATAAGTTGACTTAGTCAAACCTTTGATTCATTCAAGTCCCCTCCTGACTTTCCAAGTTCTCTTCACAGCTTTTTAGATTTACTATGGCATTTCTTTTTACTAATTTGAAAAGTTACTATTAAACTATGTGATTCTATGCTGTTTACTGTCTAGTCAGAGAGAGCGAGACAGAGAGAGAGACAGAGAGAGTTATAAAAGTGCTTTAGGTACATGCTGCTTGATTAAGTTTACTATATTTATTTATCCAAAATGAGACCTTAGATTAGTCCCTGGGTGCTGCTTAAGCTTGCTGCCTTCAAAGCAGCAATAACAGGCTGTCCTGTTTAATCCCACATGGCCTTCCCCTGAAGTCCAGACAGATGATTAAACTAAGGACTGGAATTTGACCAAAAACAATTCATATATCGCCTGGCCAGCAATCTATAGTTTAATAAGCTTCCCTTAAAGGAAGAAAGTACAATAGAGCAGACATTATATAGAACTGATGTATTTGTCATAGAGGAATAAATCTATACCTCAGAGAAGCTATCTGAATGGAGAAGGCCCTGATTCATAGGGAATTGTCTCATTTATGGAAGAAAAAGCAACAGGATACTTATTTTACTCAGAAACGGATCCAGGTACAAAGCAGAGAACAGAGGTGGTTTTGAACCTAGCATAGGACCGGTGTTTATCACTCATGTGATAGCTAGAGTGAGGATTAAAGAAACTGGGCCAAGTTTGTTTGTTTTGTTATCTAAATTAACCCATTTATGATAGGCTAGGGATATATCAAATGGTAGAGATTCTACTGGTTTTTTGAGTTCTTCAGTCTTCTAATGGCAGACTCGACTGTAACAGCAGAAGTGAGGTTGTAGGTCTGGGTACCATCAGCCACTGTTTTCCTGCAAGCTGTGGCCAGATGCCCACAGCTTGCCTCTTCATCTGGGTCTTGCCTGTGTACTTGGCATGCTGGCAGATTTCAATATTTTTCCCCATCTTCTGGAGAGAGGCACCATAGCAGGTCCCATATTTACCAACAATGCCAACCTTCTTGGTGAGTTTGGCCATATTGCCACAACTCAGGTCCAGGCCCAGAGAGCTGGGCCAAGTTTCTTACAGGAAAAGTATCATAGCCCAGAGCAGAGATAAATCATGGTCATCTCCAAGAGGTTTGTTTCTCTAGGATTTTCTAGGACAGACCTTGGTCTAGGACTAAATGCACACATTTCTGGCTCTTCTTCCAGACTTTAGGTCATTGTGTTCATTTAGGTAGATCTAAGCGAAGCCTTTGAGACTACAGCTATCCAAAAGCATCATGGCACATCTTGTAGCACAAGCCCTGAATTTCCCTGCTGGAGACGGCAGATAGAGTTTAAATGGAGAAGGTCAGATTGAAGGTCAGTCCTTTGCAGTGTGGATTGTGGGCTGGAAACGAGATTGGCACAGCTCTGCTGCTGGTGTGTTCTGTGTTGTGTTACTGGTGTGGTGGGAAAGGGGGTGAGGTCATAAAGATGCTGAATAGTAACAGCATCCTCTCGGGGCCAGATTGACAAAAGGGCTGGTGGTTCTTGGGAGTTTGTGCATATGGGTTTGGGAACAGGTTGTTGGCACATTTGTTCTGTTGTCTGAAGATAGGCTTCATTTTGAAATAAAAACACACAGAGAGCTAAATTTCCTCTGAGACCATCTGGTAGTGTGTTTCAAACCTGACTTGGAGAGAAGTACTTGGTGTTGGTTCAGGGTTACTTGAGGTTATGGTAGTTGGTAGGGATCCTAGTAACGGTCCTGGAACACAAAGCTGGTTTCTAGAATAGAGCAGAAATCCAGGAACAACAGTTCTGCCAGAACAGGAGAAAGCTGACCAGCAAATTGGATGCGTTAACATTCATGGTAAGGACCCAGGGTTGGAGAAGGACAAGCATGAAGGTATTTCAGTGTCTGGAAGACCTCTATCTTCTAGAAACCATCAGTCTTTCCTGTCTATTTTGCAGCACTTTTTAGAAGCTACCAGGCTCAGCTTTCTTATAGTACTGGTATAAATACCAAGTACCTCCAGAGACTATAACTAACCTTGTCTAGGTCAATTGATAGTGAAGCAAAAATAGGACTCATGGGATGACTTCTCTTTTAAAAGGCATCTAACAGAGAATAATCGTGGTCACAAGTGAAAAGCAGGCAATGATAGTCATTTCCTTTTCTCCATAACCATCCTGAGCTGAGCTGGGCTTGAGCTACCACCTTTCTTGCTGGAATTTTCCTTCCTTCCTTCCTTTCTTCCGTCCTTCCTTCCTTTCTTTCTTTTTTTCTTTCATTTGTTCTTTCCCTCCCTCCCTCCTTCTTTTCCTCTTTTCTTTTTCTGTCTCTTTCATTTTCTCTTTCTTTTTTTCTTTTAATTTTTTTGGGGTCCGGT
>NW_012267235.1:3415969-3423222 GCF_000151885.1 Dipodomys ordii
CTGGGTTCGATTCCTCAGCACCACATAAGCAAAAAGAAAAAAGCCAGAAGTGGCACTGTGGCTCAAGTGGTAGAGTGCTAGCCTTGAGCTGAAGAGATGAGGGACAGTGCCCAGGCCCAGAGTTCAGGCCCCAGGACCAGACCCCCCCCAAAAAAAAAGTTATCAACAACTGCTTGTGATCTTCCCTAGCTGCCTTATTTTTTCAATTAATAGACTAAAATTGAATTCATAGTACAAAGTATTTCCTTATCCCCTTTTAATTCATTCATTTTTCCTATTAACATCTGGAATTAGTGTGATAGTTGTTATAACTGATGAATCAATCTTGATTTTTTTTTTCATGTGCCATTGTTGAGGTTTGAACTCAGGCACTGCCCCTTAGCTTTTCTGTACTGCCCCATAGCTTTTTTGCTTAAGACTAGCACTCTACCATAGCTTTTAGCCATGCTTCCATTTCTGTCTTTTTGGGTGGTTAATTGGAGAAATAAGAGTCTCACAGAGTATCCTGCCTGGGATGGCTTCAAATGGTGATTGGAGGATTCCTGTAGCTGTGATTACAGGTATGACCTACTAGCATCCAGCTCAATCTTGATTCTTTATTTTTAACTAAGGTCCATGTTTACATTAGGGTCCCCTCTTGTGTATATCATGTATTCCTGCCTGAAAATTAGCCTATGTTCTCACCTACTCATCGCTTGACAGTGGTCTTTTCAACCCTGGCTCAGCCTTACCCTGCCCTGTTTTAGCTTTCTCTCCGCAGCCATCAGGTCTTTCATTTCACTTCCTCAAGCCATATTCTGGTCATTTTACCTCTGAGTTTTGCTCATGCTTCCTGAAATGCTTTCTGCCTCCTGGCCCCACCCCAGGTTTTATCAGAGTTTATAATTATGTTTATGTTCCTGATTTTGCATTTGCCTCCTTCCAAGGCCGTGAGCTACTCACTGGAAAAGCTCTGTTCAGGTATCCACTGAACCTGGCACCCAGTAGACATAAAGTAAATATTTGTTGAATAATAGTAATAAATAAATTAACAGCAGAGCAGAGCAGAAGTTTGCCTGACTATGTGGCACTTAAGAAGAGTGGCAAGAAAAGCTGATGGGAAACAAGTAAAACAGCTTATCCAACAGGCTGGCAATACAGCTGACATTTTGTAGAGACCTCAACCCACCCCCACTGTGTCAGGAGACAGAACTGGATGGTTACCACGATAGGGTTTAAGATTTCCAGGGTGGAACTGTTCCAGTGATGACAAGGTACAGGGCGTGGCCAAAGGAGTCCTCTTTAGCCAGTTCGAAACACCAAGGAACTAAGAAGCTAGGCCACCGAGTAGATGCTCCAGAGTCAGCAAAATCCCTTCCTCCCTCCACCCCCAGGTGTTTAGCAATGTGTGGCTACAAGCAGGTTGGTAGATGGCAGAGATGAAAGGAGCAAAGGCAACAAGTTGCATGGCACGGTGCTCAGTGGAACCGAGGATTTCATACTAGAACAGAAGAGAAATTGCTTAGAAGTGTCTTAGGGGAACTTGCTGGAAGAACTGCTACATCTCTGTCTATGTGGGACAGGGGAGAATAAATAGCTTCCACTTAAAAGGACTACAGGGGAAGTGGTAATCTCAGGGGAAGGCCAGGTTTCAGTTCAGATTAGAAGGTGAAGGAGATTAGCTAGGTCACTCGTTGCACTGAACAGAAATTAACTCTAGCTATCTGTAGACAGTGGGGATTGGAGGATTGTATGGGGATGGGAGTGAGGATTGAGTATCTTGAACAAAATGCCCCAAGCCTACACTTATAAACGAAGGTGACTATAAAGGTCTTTGTGAGTTGGGGTGATATTCCAAAAAGGTGTCTGTTATAGATGGTTCTGTGAAGAATTTCAGGAAGTCAGAGAATGTGTTCACCAATGGATAGAGGTCCCCTAGGACATAAATAGAATGTTGGGTAAAGTACAGAGGAGCAGAAGTACAGGGGAGTATGTGGAATAGAGTGCTCTGTGCACTCTGAATGGTGGTGTCAGAAAGTGGCATCTGGAATAGTACCTATAGGAGGACCTAGGAGAACATGGTGGCACTGGGTCCCATCTTCTAGTGCCTTCAGACCTGTTCCATTCTAGATACCTGTCTGTTCTCTGATTTACCACCATTGAATTAGAGTTTTTGACCTCTTTTCCTTTATCTCCTTTCTTCTGCTACCTCCCTGATAAGCTGCACCCTGGACTAAACTAACCAAACTAACACCCAACTGCCTCATTGAGCCCCATCAAACTTACCACAGTATTACTAATAATATGCCTTTCTTGACTTTTAGTCTATGAATATTCAAACCAAAGATTTTCTCTCTCTTTCTTTCTCCCTCCTTCCTTTCTTCTTTTTCGTGTGTGTGTGTGTGTGTGTGTGTGTGTGTGTGTGTGTGTATACTAGAAGTTAGAGCTTCATACTTTCTTGCTTTTGCTGGTGTTCTACCACTTAAGCCATGCTTTTAGCCCAGCTTTTTTGCTGGTTAGCTGCAAATAAGAGTCTCAGGTTTGTCTGCCCACGCTTGCTTTGAACAATAATCCTCAGATCTCAGACTCATCAGTAGCTAGGTTTTAGGAATAAAACCACCAATGCCAGCGACATTTTTGTTGTCAGTGGTGATGGTGGTGGTGGTTATAAGGCTTGAACTCACAGCCTGGGAACTCTCCTTGAACTCTTTTGCTCAAGATTAGCCCTCTACCACTTTAAGCCACAGCGTCACTTCTGGTTTTCTGGTGGTTAACTGGAGGTACGAGTCTCAAGGAGTTTCCTGCCTGGGCTGGCTTGGAATTGCAATCCTCACTTCTCAGCCTCCTGAGTAGCTATAACAGGTGTGAGCCACCAGCATCTGACCAGGTCATTTCTTATTGCTAATTTATAGTCTTCTTTTTCTAATGCTTAGCATACTGCCCATGACCTAGACAGACAGCAAAAAGAGTGTTGAATGAATGAATACAAATGGACTTTCTTATTGCCCAATTTTTTTTTTATCATTTAGCAATGTTAGATAGCGAGGTGGCCATGTGGTGAAACTCTCCCATTTTTGCCCACCCTTTTCTGAGATTACCAATTTCCTGGCTTTGATTCTACATTAACCAGACACAGACCATCTGCCTGGCTAGACAAACCCAGCTCGAGACACCCTGTCCTGTTTATTCCTAGCTTGCCTTCCCAGCATCATCCCAGAATATGGGCCTGACACATACTGAATGTCTTCTCCATTTTCTAAAATGACATCTTGACAACATAGCTTGAGTGTCCATTCCCAAACACTTGGATTAGAGCCAGAAACACCTGGTCCAAATTCCTAAAACTGATTTTTTTTTCCCTACCCTTGTCATCTTCAGCATTTCAGCATAGAGGTGGCCCAGGGTAAATGTACAGGATGAAAATTTACACAGCCATGAGAAGCACTGATTTCAGGAGAGTGATTACTGCTGCAGGAGAAGGGAGTTAGGATGAGACCAGGGACAGGATTTAGAGACTTCAGCTTTCTAGTGATGTTTTGTTTCTGAGACCTATTCTTTATATACCCGTTATACACTCATGTCTTATGTCTTTTTGCAATTCTAAAATGTTTCAATGAAGAAATGTAGAGGCATGGTTCAAATGGTAGAGCACCAAGCCACAACAAGAAAGCTGAGCAAGAGCATGAGGTCCTGAAATTAAACCAAATACTGGTATTCACACACACACACACACACACACACGCACACACACACACACAATCTAACAAAGAAATTTAAAATTACAGACGCTTAGCCTTTACCCTAGTGGATGCCAATAGGTGGGCCTGGCATGGAAACAGTACTGGCTTGATGGACAGTGGACCTTGAGGGACGGTATTAAATCAAAATGTTCAGCAGAGAAAGGAGAGGGACCATGGAGGGCTTCTGGGCTCGGAGCCAACATCTTACACCACAAAGCTATAAGCTCAGTTTAAATGACTATGAAAGCCTGTGAACCTATTGTATTGACTAGTGAAAAGCCTCAAAATAGGCAATTCTCAGCTTATTAATTTACTTGCTGGCCTGTTGTTTGGAACCCGCAACAAGTTTTTCTATAGAAACAATATTATAAATGGTGGTTCTGCCCCAAAACAAGTCACAAAAGCTTACAGAAATGTTACGTACCTGAAATATTGTACTAATAACACTAAAGACCCTGACCACTATTTATAGCAGAGTTTCTATGGGAAAGTGTATTTAGACTTTTAATGCCTGTAACACACATTCCTCAGCCCTGCAAGTCCTCTGGAGTCTTGACCTTATTCTCACAGTGCTGATTCTTATCAGAATGATTCCATACACGCTGGAGGGCAGGCTGGCTACTTTCTGTTGCTACAGGACTCAAGCTGGATTTTCAAGCAATTCATCTTCAGTGAGCTGACCCAAACCCTTACTATTTACCCTCTCCTCAGATCTAATGTTAGCCTTCAGCCTAATAAGCACAATATAGTCTTTTAACATGCATGCCTTGCACATCCTATCATGCTCTGATTCATAAACTCTGCCACATTAGGGACCTAAGTTGTATGTTTCTAGGATGTGAGCTGAGATGACCAGGAATTCTGACATGGAAGTTTTGAGGACTAGTATGATTCCTGAGACATGAGGGAGAGGGGGAAAAAAAGACATCTAAGATAACCTCTGAATAGGGGATCCCATGATCAAGGAGAGAATTCCTCCTGATGTTGGTTGAAAAGAGATGAAAAATGTGCCCCAGGTTAGGACATGGGTGACTTGGACAAGAAGTATCTCAGAGAATGATACAGATCTTCAGATATTCTCACTTGGAGAACTGAAAACTGAAAGATCTCCATGGCATTTGGTGGGGGACCTAAAAACCAAACTATCATTTTCCTCATAGACCTGTTGGCTATGAAAGTTATTGTAGAAAACTTTCTGTCTATGTCCTCAGTGGTGAAGACAATGACATTCAGTGCTCATGGTGGCTAGAAGGGGTGAGAGTTCACGATCTGTCTCTGGGAGAGCTACAGAAGCCCATGCAGAAGAGCAGGAATCAGTCACTGGGACATGCGGGACAGAGAGTGATTTAGAACAGAGAGTATTAGAGCCCTGGTACCACACATAGCTCTTTTTTGGTAATAGTCATGATGAGCCCATTTCTTCCCCCTACTGTACAGTAATTATGGGTACAAAAATCAAACTGCCTTGTATTTTCCTAGCTGAGGAACTAGGTAGATGCTCTCCCAGGGCTCCAGCCTTGAACAGTGACTCAGACTCTGAAAATACAGTTTGCAGCTATTATCCTAGTCCTCTGCCTGCAGTCAAGCACTTCTTTTCCCCAAGCAGATTCTCCAACGTTCCCATTCATTCTATTGACTTTTCATCACCTTTTATAAACACTTGCTTTCTTCTCAGATTATCCAGCGTGTTACTGTAGTGTGTGATGGAAGAACTCTGACTGATCCAGACCCCAATGCCAGAAGGTGGCTAGATCAAGGCAAATCTGTTGCTTTACAACTTAGACAGTTGTAGCATTTCATCTCCACACACAAAAATGAAAATTCGTATCATGGAAATGTAATGAGCTCAACTTTTGCCAGAGAAGGCAAAGGTGGGTAAGAAGAAAGTTACTATCAATATTATCCTCAAAACAGGAAACCAATCATAGCCCTGTTCTGTGCTATTCACTTGGATGATATTATAAATATTTTGATTGTTATTCAATGGTATCAAGGGTTTTAGTTCATTTATTTAGGGGAAATCAATATATACATTTGTATTAATGGAAAGAATTTTAGGGAAACAAGTAAATTGCAATGTCATTACTTTTTCACAATTTAAAAGGCCTGAATTAAAATTCAGTGTTCATTTTAGAATAACAACTAAGACAAATATATCTGGAAATAGGTCTGCTTAATTAAACCCAACAGTTGGTCAAATAAAATGAAGTATGCTTCAATTCAACCAGTTGGCATTTCTCTTTGCACTGTGATTAGCAGACTGGGTAGCTGAGCTTGTCTGAGAAAGGGCAGCCTTCTTTAACCCTTTGTGCCAGATCCAGAGAGGTGCCATCCACCTCATCAGATGGTGTGCTGGGCTTTATCCCAGGGGATATCCTGGTCCTCGCTCATGGGGTAGCCTGGTCCTTAGGCAAAGGAGGGGATGTTTCACATACCAATGGAGCTCAGTTTTGTGACTACTTCAGATGGAAATGAGGATAAACTCAGGGATTTTAGGCAGCTTTCTGTGGTCACACTGGTCTCTCCTACTTGACATGAAGCCACTATCACACAGGTAGAAACCAGGGACATACAATGTTTGAATGCTGCCTCTAGATTTCTAGCTTCCATTGGAGGCACATGACCCAACCATAGCTTGGAAAAGACATACTGACTTCCTCTCCCTTCTGCCATAGCTTTCTTTATTATAATTTGGAGCTCCTCTCAGCCCTATCACCAAACACACCCTATCTCACCTATGATCTGAATTCCAAGAGCTCTGGATGGATATAGAACATGTAGAGAAGTGCTTAAGAAACAGAAGACAAGGAGGGGCTGGGAAGGTGGCCCTGGGTTCGATTCCTCAGCACCACATAAGCAGAAAAAGCCAGAAGTGGTGCTGTGGCTCAAGTGGTCGAGCGCTAGCCTTGAGCTGAAGAGCTGAGGGACAACGCCAAGGCTCAGAGTTCAGGCCCCACGACTGGCCCCTAAAAAAAAAAAAAAAAGAAAAAGAAAAAGAAACAGAAGACAAGGAGTTTCCCTGTTACGTAAGTGAGATCATATCATAGATCAGGTGTCTTGTGCCGATCTTCCCAGAGGCAGAGATTTTCAGCAGGTGTAAGTGACCTCCTCCTTTTTGTGCAAGTTTTTTTTTTATCAGCCTCCCTCCCTCCCTCATCCCTGAGCCAGTGCCCTTTATAATAGTGAATAGGAAATTCTGTCTCAGTAGAATAACCACTTCTATGAATCTTCCATCTGTGATTGCTGTCTGCTCCATTTATCTCTGACTTCTGGCAAAGGTCTTTGAAAAACAAAAACTTCAAGGAGCTGACAACTTCACCTCAGATCTGGAAGAAAAATGAAAGACTATTTTGGAAATGTTAAGTCTAAATCACAGTATTAATCTGAGCGCCAGTGGCTCAGTCCTTTATTTTTTTATTTTTTATTTTTTGGGTCCGGCTGTGGGGCCTGAACTCTGGGCCTGGGTGCTGTCCCTCAGCTCTTCAGCTCAAGGCTAGCGCTCTACCACTTGAGCCACAGTGCCACTTCCAGCTT
>NW_012267235.1:3427683-3451035 GCF_000151885.1 Dipodomys ordii
GGGAGGGAGGGAAGGAAGGAGGGAGGAAGAAAATTTAGTTGAGCTAAAATCAACAGATGGACTTCAAGTCCTAATGAGGTCCCTAAGACTGGAGCATCCTGTCCTCCAGACTCAGGTGTATCATCAGATACCAGTCCTTCCAATAAACCACCCTTTTTAGGTCTGTTTGATACAGCTTTCTACCCCTTGCAAAGCAGGGATGCTACCAAAACAAAAAACAAGCAGGCTGCTTTTGAAGTGAGCCCAGGTATTAACCACTGAAAGTAATAGGAGATAGAGTACTGATGAAATCTCTGATCCAAACTATGCTGTTCTGGTTGAAAAAAACTACTCAATCAGGTTATTTGAGACAAATTGCTTATTACTCTGAGACATGTTCAAGGGGAAAAAAACCCAACCATGTGTGTATTCAAAGGTATACAAGTCACCTGAACCAGAAAGTCTGCAGCTGAGGTAGTACTGCAGCAGTGGCACTAAAGACAGCCTACTGCCTCTCTCTCGGGGGTTTTTGACCTTCAGTGAATCAGCACTACCATCTTTCTGGGCCTGCCTTCTCAACTATTCATCCTGCACCTGGCTGTGAAAATAGCCATCTAGCTACTGCACCGCTATGGCTTTTTGATTCTGGTACATACTAAACTCTAAATTTCCCTTTGTGTTGCTTATTACAAATTCCCAAGAGAGAAGACTTGACTTCTTTTTGGTGTGTGTGTGTGTGTGTGTGTGTGTGTACTGAGGCTTGAAACTTGGGGACTGAATTCTATCCCTTAGCTATTTTTGCTCAGAGGCTCAAATGTTGCTTAACTGGAGGTAAGAATCTCATGGACTTTCCTGCTAGAGCTAGTTTTGATCCTTGAGCCTCAGATCTCAGCTTCCCGAGTAGCTAGGATTTATAAGCATGAGCCACCAGTGTCTGGCATGCTTATCTGTTTAAACCAAAGTACAGAGGCAAAGGTTGCTGCATATAGTTTATAGGTACCTTCTTGGAAGACCCAGGCGTCCAGTGAGCTGTGGGCCTGGTATGTAACTCACTGTCCACTCAGGAAGAGATTTTACCAGGAAGGGATATGGGCATGGCCAGTAACATTTGTCATCTCTAATCAAGTTCAGGTAACTGTAGTTTGAACTCTTGCCAATAAGAACAATTAACCACGTTGTAAACATGGGCAACCCATTCCCCACAGACCCTCTCTAATTATCTCGGGCTGGCATGAGAGTTCACCTTCTGGTGCTTGTAGGCACGTGTGCCATCCTCCACCTCACAGTATACCTTCTTCAAGTCCCCAGTCCCTCCTGCACCTGCCTTAAATACTCTGCAGTGAGCTAGACTACTCCACTCAGTTGGGAGTCTATTAATTTTTTTCTCCCCTTAACCACACTAAAGACTTTGCTTAGTAAAGCATTTTGAAGATTTAGAAAGCGACTGCTCAGTCTGTTTAGGATTTATATCCCAAACAGATGTGCCAAGAAGTCATAGGAATCAAACTGCTGTTCTGTGAGTAGAATAATGTATTAACTTGCCTTTTAGTAGTTTCGATCACACAGCTGTACAAATTGCAGTGGAGTCTTCATAGCTAAAGATGCTTTTTATCAAAAACACGTCACTCAAATTGGGTATGGGAGCACATGCCCAGTACTCAGGAGGCTGAAGCAAAAAAAAAAAAAATCCCAAGAGTTCAAGGCCAGTCTGATCTACACAGGGGAACCCTGATTCAAAAAAACAAATATACAAAAATCCAACAAACATAACAAAAGGAAAAAAAATCATAGCTCCTTCAGGGTAAAAGTTATAATATGCAGATACACTGGGAATATTCATGCATCCAGCAGTCTTGTGAAATATGTCTTATTGCCTGAAAGAAAATCATCCAGTTAGTGTAGATATGTTTGTATTTACTCACCTTGAGGAATCCTCTGCCCTTCATCATAATAACTAAGCTGGATTTTTAAGTGCCAATAATTAAAAAAAAAAACCTCCTAAATAAAGCCAAGTGACAATGGCTCACATTTATAATCCTAGCTACTTAAGAGACTGAGATGTGAACATTGAGGTTTGATGCCATCCTGGGTAGAAAAATCTGAGACTCTTATCTCCAATTAACTATCAAAAAGCCAAAACTGGAATTTAGTGCTGAGGGTTCACACCTGTAATCCTAGCTAGTTCAAAGCCAGCCTGGGCAAGAAAGTCCATGAGACTCTTATCTCCAATTAAACACCAAAAAGCCAGAAGTGGAGCTATGGCTCAAGTGGTAAGTTCTTGCCTTTAGCCAAAAAGGTCAGCAACAGCACTCAGGCCCCAACTTCAAGCCCCAAGACAATCACACAAAAAAGCCGGAACTTGGGGCTAGGAATGTGGCCTAGTGGTAGAGTGCTTGCCTAGCATGCATGAAGCCCCAGGTTTGATTCCTCAGTACCACATACACAGAAAAAGCTGGAAATAGTGCTGTGACTCAAATGGTAGAGCTCTAGCTTTGAGCTGAAGAGCTCAGGGACAGTGCCCAGGCCCAGAGTTCAAGTCCTATGACTGACAAAAATAAAACCCAGATATGGAGATGTGATGCAAGTAACTCAAGTTGCAGAGCACCAGCTGAGAGCAAAACAACCAAATGAGAGCATAAAATCCTGAGTTCAAACTCTACTACTAGCACCAACAAAAGAAAACACAAACCTTGTAGATTCATGTTTGAGTCTGAGCCTCAGTTTCTTCGACTGTAAATTGGAATATTAGTATCCATTTTATGGGATCATTAGAGGAGGCAATGAGACAATGTCTATAAAAAGAGGTTAGCCAACTGTCCTATATAACAAGTAGTCAATAGATGTTACTACAGCTGTCATGAAATTTTAAATTTCTTTTGTTCTTTTTATTAGAGTACATTAGTTGTACAAGGCAGGGCTTCATTGTGCCATTTCCACACAAGTACAATCTTACTCCCCAACACTGTTCCTTATCTCCTCTCTCTTCTTCAATAATTTCAACAGGCTAAATTGTTCTATTTTCTTTTCTTTTTTTCTTTCTTTTTTCTTTTTGCTAGTCCTGGAGCTTGAACTCAGGGCCTGGGCACTGTCCCTAAGCTTCTTTTGCTCAAGGCTAGAATTCTATCACTTGAGCCACAGGGCCACTTCCAATATTTTCTGCTTATGTGGTACTGAGGAATTGAACCCAGGACTTCATGCACAGTAGGAAAGTACTCTACCACTAAGCCACATTCCCACCCCTGTTCTATTTTCATACATACAAAAAAGTGCTTCAAGCATAATTGACCTCCTTCACCCTCCTTGTTTATGCAATTCCTTCCCACAGGTACCTACACACTCCCCAGCAAAGCCCATTTTAGATTCCTGTCATCCATGTGTGTGTGAGAGTGGGTGTGTATTGATTTTTCCCCCCTTTTTATTTCAGACAAGATCTAACTTACCTAGAGTGGGCTTGAACTCATGATCCTTCTGTCTTGGCCTCCCAACTAGCTTTATTTATGCCTGGGATTAAATTTCATTTCTCACCTTATATTTTAAGGTGTTTTTCACATGTTTCTCCTTATAGCCTAAAAACAATGTGTGGGTGGCATGGTGGTGATTATATTCTCATTTTATAGCATAGCAAATAGTAAAGAGATGTCAATGACTTTTATAAAACCCCATGGACATAGGCCACATCTCTGACCTTTAGTTGAGTGTTGTTTCTGCACAGTACTTAAGTTCTGTGACAGGGATGTTAGTGAAAGGAGAAGCTTTAAGGTTATACTAAGGGAAAAATCCTCCACAATTTTCATCTAAGAATAGTTACTCCACTAGAAATACTGTGTGGGCATCTATTTTTGGCAGCCTGCAAAGCTAGAGGGCCCATTAGAAGGGATACAATTAGATCTCTTTTTTTCTAAGCAAGCACTTATCATGAGCCACACCTTTAGCCCTTTTGCTTGTGTGCCATTTTCCCAAATTACATTTTTATTATCTTCATTGTATTTTGTTTTTGAGATAGGATCTCCCTAACTTTGCCAGCTACTGGCACCCTGCCTAGGTTTCTATTGTAATAAGAGAGATTTACTTCCTACATGGATGTTATTTGTACTAGACTAAATTTACATATTAATCAATTTTAGTTAATTTTATGCAACTATGTCTGCTGATATTTGAGTATTTTTCAGATTGTTTGGAAAATGGCTAAACTAAAATCAACATTTAACAATTAGAAAGTGAAATCAAAGTTATTATTTTTATATTATGTCTGAGAGGAAAAACTCTGAAAAGGTAGTGTTAATTCTTAAAATAAATTCCAACTTACTCACCAATTTAAAATGATTTTTCTTGTTTTCTATATTTCCCCCATACTTTAATAGTTTGTAATTATCACTAAAATTATCTTTGAGTTGGATGAATTACCTGGCTCCAATATAGTTTTACTTGTGTGTGTGTTTGTGCATATTTAATGTGATGAGACTTACACTATCTTTTCAAGTTCATAACTTGCTCTCCCTTCAAAAATTCTATCAAAAAATTTCAGAATCTCATATCCACTTATGGGAGAATGTTTACTAGCCATAACACATGCGATTTTCCCTTCAAGAAAAGTGAGGATTAATTTGTTTCCATAATGGTAGGCTATTTTAGTGGTTTATTAGGATTTATTCATTGTGAGTTGTAAGAAATTATTCTTAAAATGTCTGTATAACGCCGGGCGCCAGTGGCTAACACCTGTAGTCCTAGCTACTCAGGAGGCTGAGATCTGAGGATCAAGGTTCAAAGCCAGCCCGGGCAGGAAAGACTGTCAGACTCCTATCTCCAATAAACCACTAGAAAACCGGAAGTGGCGCTGTAGCTCAAGTGGTAGAGCGCTAGCCTTCAGCTGAAGAGCACAGGGACAGCGCCCAAGCCCAGAGTTCAAGCCCCATGACCAACCCCCCCCCAAAAAAAATCTGTATAACATTTCATTCTTTTCAGTATCAATAAAATGTGAAATTATAATTTACTATAAAAATAGAAAGTAATTCTTCATAGATAATTAAGTTAAACGTGTGTGTGTGTGTGTGTGTGTGTGAGAGAGAGAGACAGAGAGAGAGAGAGACAGAGAGTATATGCATGTGCATGTGTGCTGACCCTGGGGCTTAAACTCAAGGCCTGGGCACTGTCCAAAAGATAAGGATCTCCTGGACTTTCATTCCTGGGCTGTTTTCAAACCAAGATCCTCAAGAAATATAGGCATGAGCCACCAGCACCCAGGAGTCTGTATTTCCTAATGCATTAGTCTCATGTATCATCTATGAACCTCTCCTTGCACAGTTGGTTTTTAGTTTTTGAAAGTGATAATTAGAGAAGAAGGGCAAGAAGAGAGGATAATATGGAGGGTGTTAAAGATGATCAAATACGTTGTATATAAAATATTATAAAGAAACCTACTATTTTTTTGGGGGGGGGTCCAGTCGTGGGGCCTGAACTCTGGGCCTGAGTGCTGTCCCTCAGCTCTTCATTTCAAGGTTAACACTCTACCTCTTTGAGCCACAGCACCACTTCTGGTTTTCTGGTGAGGCTACTTGGAGATAAAAATCTCATGGACTTTCCTGCCTGGGCTGGCTTTGAACTGTGATCCTCAGATCTCAGCCTCCTGAGTAGCTAGAATTACAGGTATGAGTCACTGGTGCCCGGCAATGCTAATAAATTTTAAAAATAAGAGTGAGATCTATAATCTCATCTACTCAAGAGGCTAAGGCAGGAAGATCATAAGTTTGAGGCTAGGTTGGGCAATTATTTTGGGAGCAAGCCTCAAAATAAAATTAAGAAGACCAGATATAGTAGCTCACACTGTAATCCCAACTACTTGGGAGGCAGAGATCAGGAGGATCACAGTTCAAAGCTAGACTGGGCCAAAAGTTTGCAAGACTCCCAACTCAACCAATAACTAGGTATGGTAGTGCATGCCTGTCATCCCAGCTCTTCATGGAAGCATAAATAGGATGATCATAGTCAGACTAGCCCAGACAAAATCTTGCGACTTTAGGCTAGAGGCAAGAGTCAAGCAGTAGAGGATCTGCCTACCAAGCACAAGTCCTGAGTTCAAAACCCAGGGCTGAAAAAAAAAGCAATTCCAAAAATAATTAAAGCATAATTGGGGGGGCATGACTCTAGTGGTATAGTGCCAGAGTTTCAACACAGTACTACAGCTCAGTAGTAGAGCTCTTGTCTAGCATATATGAGACCCTGGGTTCAGTTCCCAGTACAGTAAATATTCATTAAATATTGTGAATGTACAGTAGGCCTTGAAATTTCAAGACATTTGTCCAGAGGCCTTTATGAGTCCTCAAATTTAAAAGAAAGAAACCAGCAAGAATATTCAGAGCAGGGGGAGGGGTGGGAAAGGGGGGAGCAAGGGGTGGGGATGGGGGGGAGGATGGGAAGGGATGGGAAGGGGAAACAAAGGAGGGGACAACAATGCTTGATAAGAAATGTACTCATTATCTTGCCCATGTAATTGTAGCCCCTCTGTACAGTATTTTCACAATAAAAAAAAGACTATTCAGAGCACCTGAATAGTAAGTATGAGGCCCTAAGTTTAACTAGTACCACAAGAAAAAAACAGCATCAACAACAACCCTTTCTAGCATAAAACAACTTACCTAGGGAAAAGCAGGACAGGAAAGAACTTTAAGCTGGAACCCTACTACACATATGACATTAAACTCTTTAGTTATAAACGATCATTCAATCCATTGCATTGACCTAGTGATCCTCAGCTAACTTTTTGATATCTTACTGATGTCACGCTATTAAGAATATGTTTATTTGCAGTGTGCGCAATGTCTCAATCCTATAATCCTAGTTATTTTGGAGATGGATGTCAAGAAATCATAGTTCATAAAAAGATTTCATGTGAGTCTATCTCCCTCAATGGCTGGACACAGTAGCACAAACCTATCATCACAAGCATGATAGCCGGGCACAGTAACATAGGATTGTCATCCCTACAGACGCAGCAAAGGACAAAGGAGGATCACAGGCTGGCCTGGACATAAAATGAGACTCCCTTGAGAATAAGCAAAAAGAGACTAAAGACATGGCTCAAGTGGCAGAGAGCCTGAAAGGCTTTGATTAAAGAAAAGTACCTAAGCCAAACTGGTCTAATTTTTGTAATTCATGATCTCAATGTGTGTGTCAAGTGTGAAGCACTTAAATAGAAGGCTGTCTCTTCTTATGTGGGTGATGCACAGGTCATGCTGGGCAAGTAGAAGCAGAGGAATAATTACAAGAACAAAAGGACTTCAAGGTACCAGCTTTCTGCAGCACAGGTAGAGTCTCCATCTCTGAAGCATCACACTGAAACCAGATGCTTAGCTTTGTGAATTCCTCTTCTCAGAAGCCAAGATAAGAAGAAAAATATACCTAAGTCAGTTGGTGTTATCAGGAAGTGATTATTATTTTGTTGAATACATAATACCTTTGGGACTTTGGATGAAAGTAATCATTTAATGATTCCTGGAATGAATAAACATTCAACAAAGAGTTGTACATAAACTCTGCTTGCTTCAGGCTACCAGAGGCAGTTATGACTCTATCATGTGTATTCTTTGTAATTTTTCTTTTTCATCTGCTTTTTCCTTTTTTTGTATTGCTTGGGATAGAACTCAGAGGTTCATGTGTGATAAGCAAGAGCTCTACCACTGAGCTGCATTTCAAGCCCCTTCTCTTTCTCTGAAAGTCATTCTCTCACCTAGGTATCCTTTAGGAATCAAGTTTAGATATAAAACAATGGCAGCTGAAATTTAGCCCTACAGAGAATAAATCACCTTTCCATTAAGAGCAATCCACTAATAACCACGTAGGCTGCCTTTAAACTAACCTGATATTCAAGAGCCAGTGAAGTTGTAAATTTATGAGTCAAAGTCTTACTATATCTAATTCTATGTTTTTAAGAGTTCCTGAAAGTGTGTACATTTGTGCGTGTGTGTGTGTGTGTGTGTGTGTGTGTTTGTATGTTTCAGCACTAGAGCTTGAACTCAGGGCCTGAGTTTTTTTTTGTTTTTTGTTTTTGGTGGTTTTTTTTTTTTTTTTGCTCAAAGCTAGTGCTCTACCACTTGAGCCACAGCTCTACTTCTGGCATTTTGGTGGTTAACTGGAGCTAAAAGTCTCACAGACTTTCTTGTCTAGGCTAGTTTTGAACAGCAACACTGAGATCTCAGCCTCTTTAACAACTAGAATTTTAGGTGTGAGACATCAAAATTCAGCTGAAAGTACATGTGTACATTTGTAACTAACATTTTTCCAATATTAAGACTGAAATTACATACAGGGCTTTCTATTACTCTGCAGAACATGAACTTTTTTTTTGTAATGTTGGGGTTTGAACTCAGAACCTCATGTTTGCCTGATCACTTGAATCACACCTCCAGACGCTTATTTTTTCATTATTTTTTGAATAATAAAAGGCCCATGATATTCTGCTTTACCATTCTCACATAGTCAGGATGACAGGTGTGTGCTACCAGGACAACCTAATTTTATTGGATGAGACTTTTTTTAAAAAACTTTTTCCCTGGGCTGGTCTGGATCCTTTTTATCTAAACCTCCTGAGTTATAGGTATTAGCCACTGTGCCCTACCTCTGTGTGTGTGTGTGTGTGTGTGTGTGTGTGTGTGTGTATATATATATATACACACACACACACACACACACACACACACACATATATTTACCTCCAGCATCTGCAAGAGCTAAGGTCAGGAGTTTCATAAGTAAGTGAACTGGATTGGTAGCAGTATTGGAAGAGCTGGGTCAGAAGAGAAAAAACAGTATGGGAATAATATACCAGACAGCAAATATATATAATATACAAATAATATACCAGAGACTGAGGGTTAAAAAATTGGGGAAAGACATGAGGGCAAGTATGAAACATAGTAACGTTTATCTTAAGATACAGTTACACGTAAGATAGAGAATGTATTTCTACTCCTGCCCCGCCTCGCCACTTATATTAAACTTAAACCTTGTTCAGTACCTAGAAGTCTCTTGCCAGAGCCCCTTAAAGGAAATTACATTCTTGGGAAAGGTTTCCACATAAAAAAAAATCTTATAAATAAATCCATCAGGTTTCTTACAAATGGACAACTGTTGCAATCCTCCCTTCCCCTCATCCTTTCTTCTTTCTTCCTCTCCTTATTTTCACCATGTCTCTGGTTTACCAGACGACTCTTGGTTCTGCCACCACCACAAGTAGGCTAGATAGTCACACAGAGGGCCTAGAAATCTCCTGTGGGGATGGCAGCAGCTGGAGAGACTGCATTCAGGTGGAGCAGGGGAGTTAGAAGAGAAGCAGAAACTAGGCGGAGGGAGACAGCAGGAGCTGTCCCGCTCTGCCTCCAGTGGCTTCTATAGAGCAGATTCTGTCCTGTGAGGTCCAGAGTGTCCTCTTCTGTTCTCAGGACAGGAAATTCTCACCCTACCACCGCTCCTGTCTCCCCCACCACCCTCCCATTGCCGAAACCTCTGTTCTTCCTTGAACTTAGAACTCCAACCCAAAGGATGATCTTTAAACTGTTCTCAATCCCCTCTCCCCAATTCACCTCACTCCCACCACCTTCCAGTGTAACTGCCTTTACCCCCTGAATTTCTGGAAGAATTCATGTCCCTTTCTTTATAGCACTGGTCACCTGGAGCCTTGTCATGCACTTTAAATGCTTGCTTCAATGCCTTTCTTGGATAAGACCCACATCTGGTTTATCTCTACATTCCCTATGGCACCTGCTACAGTGCCTTTACATAGCAGGTACTTGATAACATGCCATGAAACAACTCCCTGGCCCTTGCTCCACACAGAAGCCATTTCCCTGGAGCCTGGGTAGGTGTTTATTCCAATTCCCTTGCATACTTGGGAATTTCCTCTGTCCCTCTCATCTTCTTTCTCAGTTCTTTCTCTCTCCAATTTCTATCTCGCACCCCCTGCTGCCCAGTCCAATCTCCTAATTAGGCCCACACAATGCTCCTTTAAAGACATGTTCTTTTGGCAGCTGCAAATCCTCCCCCCCCCATTCTGATGTTTATATCCTTAACTCTACTGATACAGGTTGCCCTGGAGGCTCACTCTAACCAGACTTCACCTGTTCAAAAGTGACAGGCAGAAAAGGCTTCACATCAGCTTGCTCTGCCTCAGCAGCCCTAGGGAGGGCTTATCTTGGAACTGAGCCCGACATTAATAACACGGTGAAGAGAGGAGACAAGAGTAGCACCTGCCTTGTAATCATCGTACATTAGCCTTTTTATGGAAGCAGTTTTTCTTGCAGGGGGCAAGACCTAACATGTTCTAGAAATAAATTCATGTAATGATAAGCTGGGTTCTATTGTAACTTATATTTACCCTTTTGCTGATCTTAAAGTACCAAACATGAAAGAAAATATGCCTATAAGGACTGAATACTGTGATTTTGTTCAGTCAAGGCCTAGCACACACACATACACACACACACACACATGCATGCTTATACACACATGGCCCCAAACACACACACATGCCTGCACACACATGCCCAACACACACACATATGCATGCCTGTACACACATGCCCCCAAACACACACACACATGCCTGCATACACATGCCCCGCAACACACACACACACACACACACACACACACTTTTTAGAGAAATTTTTCTAACCATGACTTTGCTACAATTAAAGAGGAGTTTGATCTGCCACTTCTTAACTGTGAGATTTCTGGCTTATAGAAGTATACTTGTCTGGTTCCAGGCCCTACAGCAAGTAATTAAATCTGAGTAATTTTTTTTTTGTTCAGTAAGTGATTTTAGGACTTTCTTTGAACTCTTATCTCTTAATTCTTATACATACCACCTACTTGAATTTCCCTTCTTAGGAAGAAGTTTCATTAGACAGTGTGATGTAGGGTGAGCAATTATAATGAAATTCCAACACTAACTAGAGCACACACTACTAGCTGTCTTTCCCAAACATAATAGAAGGACTCTCCTTCCATTCTGACAGAATCCCTGTATCAGGGAAGACATTGATGTGACAGCTGAAAGACCAGTTTCCCTTATAAACCTCAGGGCCTCCTGACTGAATCCTGGGCAATTAGATAAAAGCAGTTATGAAAGAGTTGGAACAGATTCCTTAGGTGTGAACTTAAATCAGATGCGAGGTATAGTCAATTTTCCCTTTGTTTCCCTGTATTGAACATGGATGTGATGGCTAGATTTCCAGAACCATCCTCAGTCATCACTTGCTGTGTGCCAGAAGTCCATCTGACACTGATAACTGGTCTCTCTGATAACTGTGATGCTACCAGGCCTGCCCTAAACATCTCCTTCATGTGAAAGATTAATGAGCTACCATATTAAACCATCGTTATCTTAAATTTTCATTTATGTACATCTGAATCTAATCGCTACTGATGAACACGCCTACTAACACATTTTATTGAGTTTTAAATGGACAAATCAGGGTTTAAACATCTTTCTTCCTCTCAAATACATTATTAAATGACCACAAGCCTATCTCTTTTAATTTTTAAATAATTTCCTTTGAGGCTATCGTGGCTGTAAAGAGGCAGGAGGAAGCTTCTAGATGCTGGTAAAGTTGGTTTCTTGAGGTATTCAGTTAGTGAAAATGTATTGAGTTGTGCTAAAGGTTTATGCATTTCTCTTAATACATTTTATACGTCAATAAAAATTTAAAAATATAGCGATTATAAAAAAATTTAGTGGAATTACCAATTTACTTAAGATTAGAGATTTTAAAAGGCAAAACCTCTAGAGAATTGCAAAGATAAAATGGTGAATGAGAAATTAAATAATGAATGTAAATTATTTAGTGTTAATCTATTTAGTTATACATCCCATGAATGTATTTGGAAAACCTACTATACACCAAGCACCAGGGATAAGTCCTACTGTTAGGACTAATTAGTGTAATTGCATTTTGTTTGTTTGTCCTGGTACTCACAATCTCTCTGCTTCAGCCTCCTAACTGCCGAAGTCCATATTACACATGTATAGAGGTACATATTACAGTTATATACCACTTACTTTATCTGGCTATTTACCTATTTTGTTGTGCTCCTCTTACTAGACTGCAAGTTTCATGGGTGCAGAGACTAAACTGTTAAGTTCCTGTTATTCACATAGTTGTTTCTCAGCATCAGGCAAATAAATGGTGGTTCTGTGTGTATGTATGTGTGTGCGTGTGTGTGCACACCTGTATATGCCAGCACGGGACCTAGCATGCTCTCATTTGTTTTTGTCATCACGGCTGGTACTTTATCTAAATTGAGCTAAACCTCTACTTTTGCTGGTTAATTGGAGATGAGAGTCTTATGCAATTTTCTGCTTGGGCTGGTTTTGAACTTCAATCTTCAGATCTCAGCCTCCAAAGTAACTAGAATTACAGTTGTGAGTCATTAGTGCATACCATCAAATGTTGGTTCTTAATTGAACAATTAAGTGAATATATTACAGGTTAAATAACCTCTTGTAGACCAGTAGGAAAATGTATTTCAAATTCCAAACAACTGTCTTACAAGTGATCTTTTAGAATTCATTTGTAAATTAGGGGCAATCTAGGGC
Organism: Dipodomys ordii; assembly: GCF_000151885.1. Lineage (NCBI taxonomy): Eukaryota > Metazoa > Chordata > Mammalia > Rodentia > Heteromyidae > Dipodomys > Dipodomys ordii. The sequence continues at coordinate 3,440,252 of NW_012267235.1, forward strand.
TCTCCAACATGAGTATTAAATCATGAACTACAAGGAGTATTTTAAGCAGTTTTCTTAAAGCTTTAAAAATTATGTAGTCTACAACATAAGAGGGTGAAAATCATAATGCAATTATCACAAGAAACCATCAAAAGCCTCTAACCACAATGGTTAAAAAGAGTGGAACAGATTAACTTTTTGATATCATAATGAGAATGCAAACACTATGACTAACACATACCATATCAAAATAGAACATTTTCATTGCATGGAAAAAAGAAAAGATGTCTGTGTTTTAAGCAATCAAAGAACAAAATTGAAAATGCAAGTGACTGGAAAATGGCAGTCCACAGAAATTCTCTCTTAAAAAAAATACAGTACATGTATAACTTACAACTTGTTAGTTAATTTTAAAATTAAGCACTTGGGGTTTTAAAAAATTACCTAGATTCCAGAGATCAATATCAGTTTGACATCTGCAACAGATCTATTTTGGGGTGTATTTTCAGCCCACAGTCCTTTCTGTTGAAATGGTTTCCTGACAAAAGAGCAGGCCTAGATAGTCATTTTTGTCAAGCACTTCAGTCACAGTTTTTGGACAATTGGAGAATGTGCAACCCAGAAAGCACCAGTTAGAATCTTTACGCTGAGAACATGAATCAGTATACATTGAGTAGGTAGGTGTATATGGGCTTCACAACGTGGCCTGGAGTAGAATTGAGGCAGAATTGGCATCCGTGACAGACCAAAGTTTACAAAAGTCAAAGTTATGGTGACCAGAAAAGTAGAAGTGAGCAAAGGAAGCCTATTTTGAAACAAAGAAAAAGGAATCAATATGCAAAGGACAGAGGTAAGAGCCTGTGGTCGGAGGGCAGGGTAAGGGAGTGAGGAGTTCTGTTTCTGAACTTTCAGTTCTCATGAGTAGAGGCTATCTCTGGTTTTTGCTTTTTTTTTTCTTTCTGTTTCTTTTTGAGACAGGTTCTCACTAGGTAGCCCAGGCTGGCCTCAAATTCATGATCCTCCTGCATCAGCTTCCTGAGTGCTAGCATTATAGACACCAACAACCAAGTTATTCATCAGTTAACTCTCCTGTCCTTGCCCAATGCCTTCAAACTTACTTGTATTTGAGTAAATATTTCTTTAGCACTCACCATTTGCACTAAGGCTATAGAAATAAAGGGGAAAATGATGAATTTATTGGTATCAAGTGGTCTAATTACGAAGAGTATAGAAGCAGATAATTATAATGCAGTGTAATGAGCACAACAACAGTAGAGATAAGTGCAAGTTACCATGAAAGAAGAGGATCCAGGGCGAACCTCATCCAATGTTTTATTTGAATGAATGTATGTTAAATTTTACATCTTGTAATCAAGAGAATCTCTGCTTGGATGCCTACTTAGATAAATACAGGCAGGTGCAAGTGGCTCAGCCCTGTATCTTAAGATATTTAGGAGACGGATATCTTAGGACAGTGGTTTGAAGCCACCCTGGGCAGGAAAGTCCATGAGATTCTTATTTCCACCAAAAAAAGCTGAAAGTGGAGCTGGAGCTCAATTGATAGAGAACTAGTCTTGAGGACAAAAGCTAAGGTACAATGTCCAGACTCTGATTTCAAGCCCCAGTACCAGCACTAAACAAATACATAAATATATTTAAATATGTAGGTATGGTTCCTCCTTTACTTGCTTGCTCTCTAGGACTTTAGGTTAAGAAAGCAAGCAGATTACCTAGGTTAAAATTTAGAAGGAAATGGTGCTGTGGCTCAAGCGGTAGCTAGCCTTGAGCTGAAGAGCGCAGGGACAGCGCCCAGGCCCAGAGTTCAAGCCCCACGTCTGACAAAAAAAAATTAGACTCTACCATGCATCAACATATGACCTAGAGAATATAAATTATATAACCTTTATGTACATCAGATTTTTTTTTGGCATGGGATTGCTATGAAGGCTTAGTGGGTAATTTATATGTGAAGCTTTGGAAGTATTGACATTTGGAAAGTGCTCAGCAGTTGTTAGTTGCCATTTTTATTATTGTTGTGGCTGTTATGTTAATCTTGTATTTGTTGAGATTTGAAGAAATGTCAACTGGGAAAGTATGAGTAGCAGCACTTTTTTGAGATTGTCTGCCATATTTCAGGTCTGGTTCTCATCTCTGATAGTATATATAAGAAACCAGCTCTCTTTTTCTCTTCCTCCTTCCCTCCCCCATCTCACCATTGTGGACACACACACACATATATGTGCCAGTTATTGATCACAATACATTTTTATTGTCAAAGAGTATGCTCCAATAAGGTGGTGGCTCTACTGACTCAACTCTGCTATCAGAGACCTGAGAAGACCAGTCTCCTTAGAATATTATTTTTTCTTAGTAACAGAGTCATTTCATGCCTGCTCCCTGGGGGTACTCACACATCACCTTGAGTAAGTTCTGAGTGTGCCCAACTCTTTAGTCTCATTTCAGCAATAGGCCTGTCATTCTTGCTCATGGATGATTGTGTCTATTACCTTTTGAGTCTTCTCATAATTTTATTTCTCATAGAAAATCTTGATTGCAACTTTAGGGGAGCAGTTACCCTTAGCATGAAGGATCATGTCAACTGTTTAAAAATAATTGTGTTCGGTTTAAAATTATGTGCTTCTAGCCATGATAAAAATGAACTAATATTCCTTGAGTCTAAAATTGTCTTCCTCCCATCTTCTTGGAATCCTTGCTATTTAGATAACTCCAGAGGGGCAAATGCTTAAAGCATTGACTCATCTACGTGAGAGAGAACACTTGGCACTTAAGTATGCTTTAATAGCTATCACTCTACAGAACAGATGTTTGTATGTTTCATGGGCATCATAAATATTAAGAATGATGCTATATGGTTTGGAAAGCATTTTCCATTAATTGTTAATGCTCACTGTGTAGATAAAAGAGAGAAATTCCTCAGGGGAAAATCAGGTACATTTTTATGTCTAACATTACTGTATTTCAATTTCAGGGCTGAAGCTAGAAAGAATTAGTCTCCAATTTCTGGAGTATCATCTGAAAATTCTAATTAATGTTATGCTTGAGTGTGTTCCTTAGAGCTCCATTCTTAGATATGTGATGTGTAACTATGGTAGGAGATGTGGTAGAAGGAAAGGGCAGACATGAATTCAAAGGCTATCACCTCTTCCTAGTTCCAGGATCATGGACTTAGCCTATCTGAATTTAGTTATTAAACTGACAACATAGAGGATAATAGATGATAATAGCATCTAGCTTAGAGATAAGATATGTATGTATGCTTAAATTGATATAAAGGCTAGGTAGATAACCTATGCTGACTGATTACAATCAATCACTCTGTAATCAATCCACACTGTAATCAATCCACTCTGCATCAAATCAGAAATGGTGAGTAAATGTGAACTATTCTGGCCAATCTGTGTTTAAATTATTTGAAATTTTGGCAAGATTGCTCAGTTTCTGACCATCGAATAGAAGGCTTTGCCTAAATCCCTCACTGATGTCCCATATGCAGATTGGGTACGTATGAATGTTTTCTATATGCCCACTGCATTATTCTTTTGTGTGTATGAGTGGTGTGTGTGTGTATGTGTGTGTGTGTGTGTGTGTGTGTGAGATAGAGATAGAGAGAGAGAGAGAGAGAGAGAGTTTTCAAGCATTAGGGCTTGAACTGGGTGCTGTTCTGAGCTTCTCTTGCTCAAGACTAGCACTCTACTACTTGAGCTACAGCTCCACTTCCAGCTTTAATAGTTTATTGGAGATAAGAGTCTCATAGACTTTCTGCCCAGGCTATCTTCAAACCATAATCCTCAAATGTCAGTCTACTGAGTAGCTAGGATTACAGACATGAGCCACTAGTGCCTGGCATCATTATTCTCTCTCTCTCTCTGTCCACCCTCCCTCTCTTTCTCTCTCTCTTTTCCCTTCCCTTCCCCTCTCTCCCTCCATCCTTCCTTCCCTCCCTCCCTCTCCCTTCCTTCCTTTCTCTCTTTCTTCCTTCCCTTCCTTCCCTCCCTTCCTTCCTTCCTTCCTTCTCTTTTCCTTCTCTCCTTTCCTTCTTTCTTTCTTCCTTTCATCAGGGTCCCACTATATAATCTAAGCTAGCTTCTCTGAATCCTTTTGCTTCAGCCTCTTGAGTGATACAGATGTACACTACCACACGTAGTTGTTTATTTGTTTATTTAATTATTTGTTTATTTTTGTCAGTTGTAGGGCTTGAACTCAGCGCCTGGGTGCAGTCCCTGAGCTTGTCTATGCTCAAGGCTAGCACTCTACCACTTGAGCCACAGTACTACTTCTAGTTTTTGAATGGTTAATTAGAGATAAGAGTCTCACAGGGACTTTTCTGCCCAGGCTGGCTTTAAACCACAATCCTCAGATCTTAGCTGTCTGAGTAGCTAGGATTACAAGTGTGAGCCATTGGTACTTGGCTTCATTCATTTATTGAAGGTCCATTAAACACCCAATATAGTCTCTAACTTAAGCTCATGAACTAGTAGAATACTTAGATACAAAACTAATTAAAATATTACGCTAAGTACTATAAAACTCTGAAGGAACACATAGTTCTGCTTAGGTAAGAGACATAAGATGTATATTAAGAAATCCAGGAACCTACATATGGGATTTCATGAAAACCAGAAATAATCTGGTTAATTCAGGGTTCTGTCCAAACTCATTACTCTCTGGATAATTTGGCTCTTCCCATCCCCCAAAAGACAATGCTTTCAGATGGAAATTAAACATACGTGCAAGCACACATGCACGCACGTGAACACACACACACACATACACACACACACACACACACACACACACACACAAACTAGCAAACAAAAACCTCTCTAGAGCTGACCTATGTATGTTGATTAGTTTTGCCAATGAGCAGCTGCAGATGAAGTCAACTGAAATTCTGAAATCAAATCATGCATAGTACCAAGCTGTTTTTTCTGGAATGAATTTTAAACTGTTGCGCTAAGTCTAAATTTTAAATCCTTTGGTATATCTCCCAAATAGTCTGATTCAGTAAATTGCAAAAGAAAATAGAAATGAGAACAAGAATTATAGAAAAATGAGATTTCTTTTTTAAATAACTTTGACTCTACATCAGCCAGTAGGAGTTGATGAAACCCTCTTTTTATGGTGTTTTTTTTTTTTCTCTCTGGCACTAGGGATCAAATCCAGGGTCTTGTGCGTACTAGGCAAGCACTCTACCCCTGAGCTACCCTCTTTTTATATATGTCATTAAAACATTGCTTACTTCCTAACTCCACCTAATAAATGTTGAACAATTATTTTAAGTATATTATTTGGAAGAGGCACCCAATTATTAGTCTGCTTTCATGTTTCTATCTTTCCCCAGAATAGGAGTGGGAAAACATCAGAGAAGAGATGACTTGTGGCTATCTCCAGGGCTGAGTCTGACTTTAAAATGGTAGTAAGTAGACAGATGCAGGAAAGGCCATTCAAATAGAGAAAAGGGCCTCAGAATTTGCCATGGTGAATCAGGGTGGGGGGAAAAGGAGGGGATAAAACTATTTATTTTTCTCTTATTCCTTGCACCCAAACTTATTTATTTATTTTTGTTCAGTCATGGGACATGAACTCTGGGCCTGGGCTCTGTTCCTCAGCTCTTCAGCTCAAGGCTAGTGCTGTACCACTTGAGCCACAGTGCCACTTCTGGTTTTCTGGTAGTTTATTGGAGATAAGAGTCTCATGAACTTCCCTGCCCAGGCTGGCTTTGAACCACAATCCTCAGATCTCAGCCTCCTGAGTAGCTAGGATTACAGGTGTGAGCCACCAGCACTTAGCACCCCCAAACTTTTTAAAGGGCTTGAATGTACTTGAAGTCTTCTATTCCTATTTTCAACTAATCAGTTCACTACAACCTGTACCACTCGACACAAAGGCTCCATCCACAGTCATCAGTGGCTTGTGGATAAAGGCAGTTGAGTATTTTTCAGATCTTTACTTAGTTGACTTTTCTACTTCGTCTTCCTAAGATGCTTTCTTCCCTTGGTTTTTTGGGATCACATCATTTTGTCTTTCTGGTTCATCCACCTCCAAAGCTCTCTTACCTTTCCCAAGTCTTAATAGGTTTAATGTTCTTAATGTTGGCCCCAAGTCATGGGTATCTACCTAGTGCATGGTCATCTTTCTCATACCTATGGCTGTCTTTACACTCCCTTAACAAATGACTCAAAAATCTATAATCACTCCTCTCCTGAAATCCAATGATGGTAATTATCTATCTTCTGCATGGCCTGTAGGTACTCCAATCACTGTGGTAAGCCCATAATTTCACCTCACAAGCTATTTCTCCTCCAGCCAGGTGTAGAGATCTACACCTCTAGTCACAGAACACAGGAAATGGAGGTGGAAAGGTCACTTGAGACTTAGTTAGAAACAATCAAACAAAAAAAGCTGTTTCTCTTCTAGTGTTACAACATTCATTAAATGGCACTAACATTGACTCAGTTTCCCATGTCAGAAACTTGGGAATCCTCCTTTAGCTTGTTCGCTCTTCCATATCCCTCCCTGACCACTCTAATCAAATATTAAGTTCTATCACTTTTCATCTTAAGTATTTTTCTCTCTTTCACTTTTAAAACTAGCAAAAAGCAAAACTAAAAACTAAACTAAATGTAGTGATGCAGGCCTGTAATCCCACCATTACAGGAAGGTTCAGAATTTGAGGCCAGCCCAGGCAAAGGTAGAAAGATCCTATCTCAAAAACAAAGTAAGAATAAAAAGGGCTGGGTGGTGTGGCTCAAGTAGTAGAGCTCTTGCCTAGCATGTACAAGGCCCTGGATTCAATCTTCAACACCACAAAACAGTGTATGGCAAAATAAAAACAAGTACAATTTTCCATTTTAATAATTTTTTTTTGGGTCCGGTCGTGGGGCCTGAACTCTGGGCCTGGGCGCTGTCCCTCAGCTCTTCAGCTCAAGGCTAGCGCTCTACCACTTGAGCCACAGCGCCACTTCCGGCTTTTTTCTTTTTGCTTATGTGGTACTGAGGAATTGAACCCAGGGCCTCTGGCATGCAAGGCATGCGCTCTACCACTGAGCCACCTTCCCAGCCCCCATTTTAATAATTTTTGAGTGTACTGTTTCATGGAACTAAGTTTATTCACATGGCTGTGCAACCATCACCTTTACTCACACCTACAAGATGAATTTTTCATCCTAATTCAAATTCTGTACCTATCAAACATTAACTCTTCATTTCATCCTCCTCCTCCACTCAGTCTGGTAAACATTATACTTCCTGTGTCTATGAATTTGACTCCTCTAAATTACCTCATGTAAGTGGAATTATCCTGTATTCATTTTTGTGACTGGTTTCTTGCACTTAGAAAAATGTCCTCAAGTTTCATCCATGTTGTACCATATGCCAGATTTTTCTTTCCTTTTTAAAACTAAAAAGTTCTTCCTTGTGTGTATATAGTACATTATATTTATCCATGCGTCTGTTGATGAATACTTGGGTTCCTTCCACCTTTTTGGCTATTGCGAATAATGCTTCTATGAACATGTGTATACAAATATCTGAATCTTTTCATTTCTTTTGAGAATCTACTCATAGGTGTGTACAGATACCAGGGCTTGAAATCAGGGCCTCTTGCTCTAAATAGATTTTTTTTTTTTTGGTCAGTCATGGGGCTTGAACTCAGCCTGGGCGCTACCCCTCAGCTCTTCGGCTTAAGGCTAGTACTCTACCACTTGAGCCACAGTGCCACTTCCAGTTTTCTGGTGGTTTATTGGAGATAAGTCTCATGGACTTTCCTGCCCAGGCTGGCTTTGAATCGAGACCCTCAAATCTCAGCCTCCTGCGTAGTTAGGATTACAGGCGTGAGCTACCAGTGCAGGGCTGCTAAATGGGATTTTTTGCTGGTAGTCTACCACTTGAGTCATGCCTTCACTCCTGCTTTTTGCTGGTTATTGGAGTTAAGAGTCTCTTGGATTTGCTGGCCTATGCTGGCTTCAAACATCTATTTTCAGATCTCAGCCTCCTGAGGTATATAGATGTGAACTGCTGGTGCCCAGCTATGTTTAATGTGTTCTTTTGTCAGTCATGGGGCTTAAACTCGGGGCCTGGGTGCTGTGCTGAGCAATTTTGCTCAAAGCAAAAGCACCACTTCCAATTTTCTGGTGGCTAATTGGAGATAAAGAGTCTCACACACTTTCCTTCCCGGCTGGCTTTGAATAGCAATCCTCAGATCTCAGCCTCCTGAATAGCTAGGATTATAGGTCTGAGCCACTGGTGCCCAGCTTTTTTTTTTTTTTTTTGGCCGTGGGGCTTGAAGTGAGGACCTGGGTGCTGTTCCTGAGTTCTTTTGCTCAGGAACTCTACCACTTTGAGCCATAGCATCACTTTTGTTTTCTGGTGATTAATTGGAGATGAGTCTCATAAACTTTCCTACTTGGGAGGATCCTCAGATTCTCAGACCTCAGTCTCTTGAGTAACTAGGATTACAGGTGTGAGCCACCAGTGCTCAGTTTATGTTTAACTTTTTGAGGAATCACTTCGACATTTTCCACAGTGGTTGTACCATTGTACATTTCCACCAGTGATGCACAAGAACTTCAATTTATCCACATCTTCACTAACATATGTTTATTGTTTTGTTTTTGTTTTTTATAATGGTGATCCAAATGGATGTGATGATAGCAAATGGATATCTTATTGTGGCTTTGATTTAAATGTATCAAATGTCTAGTGATTTTGAGCTATTTTTTTCTTTTTACATTTTATTTTATTGTAAAGATGCTATGCAGAGGGGTTACAGTTACATGAGTATGGAAATGAGTACATTTCTTGTTGAACATTGTTACCCCCTCCTTTGTTTTTCTCCTACCGTCCCTTCCCTCCCCTACCTTCTCCACTCCTCCCCACCCTGGAAGTTGTAAAGCTCATTTCCAACATAGTGTCTTGTGGGTATCATTGTTGCAATGGGTCATCCTGTGTCCTTATTTCAGCATTTTGTTATTCCCCTTATCCTCCCCAAATTAAATAAATATATATACAAGATGCAAGGTACCAAAATCAAATACAGTGACAACAGGGGATATACCATAGGGGGAAGAAGATATGAAAGAAAAAAATCACATAGTACATTAAAAACAACAACAACAACAACAAAGAAAACCCTCTTGTGTCCATATCTTGGGGTTCATTTTGCTTAGCATCATCTTATCTGAGCTATTTAAATAAATCTTTTGTAAACTTTCTTTGGAGAAATGCCTATTTAAGTCCTCTGTCCATTTTTCAATTGGTTGTTTGTGGGTTTTTGAAAATTTTTTTAGTTGGAGGAGTTATAAATTCTAGATGTCAATACCTTGTCAAATATGTGATTTGAAAATATTTTCTCCCATGCCATAGGTTGTTCTTTCACTTTGTTGGTGATATCCTTTAATACATAAAAGTTGTTGACTTTAATAAGATCCAACATACCTATTTTACTTCCTTTGCTTGTAGTGTCATATCCAAGAAATCATGAGTAAATCCAAAGTCATGAAGTTTTCCCTCCGAGTTTTCTTCTGTTTTGTAGTTTCAGTTCTAACACTTAGGTCATTAATTCATTTAGAGCAATCTTCTACTCCTCTACAAACTCAGGGTCTGCACAGAGTGTTTAATCTACTGCTTTGGGTTAGACCCTTTTGTTGAGAAGTAATTCTTAGCACTAGAATTTTTCAAGTAATAAAATGTACAAAGTAATAAAAAATAGCATACGAATAAGTAAAAAGAACCACAAATTGCAAGAACAAAATCCAGCATACATGTATTTGCATATTTAAGTGAAAAAGATACAACTACTCTAACATTGATACTGAGAAAAGCATTTCATACAAGGAAGAATTCAATAGATAAAAAATAATAAAATGGATGAAAAGTAGTAGAAATTGATGTGTCCTGTATTAGACACATACACAAATAGTATCAGACAGTCTAATGTTGTTCTGTTACTTTAGATACATGTAATTGACAAGGGATTAAACCATGTTCATTAGTAATTAACAAATATTTGTTAATGATTATTTAGCTCCTCATGAGATCATTTCCAAGAATGCAGAACAATCTACAGATTGCTTTTCTTTTCTTTCTTTCTTTCTTTCTCTCTCTCTCTCTCTCTCCTCTCTTTCTTTTTGTTGGTCGTGGGACCTGAACTCGGCCTGGGCACTGTCCCTCAGCTCTTCAGCTTAAGGCCAAGCACTCTACCACTGAGCCATGGGGCTGGGAAGGTGGCTCAGTGGTAGAGTGCTTGACTTGCATGCCTGAGGCCCTGGGTTCGATTCCTCAGCACCACATAAGCAAATAGAAAAAAAAGCCGGAAGTGGCGCTGTGGCTCAAGTGGTAGAGCACTAGCCTTGAGCTGAAGAGCTGAGGGACAGCACCCAGGCCCAGGGTTCAGGCCCCACGACCGGACCCAAAAGTAAAAAAATAAAAAAAACTACCACTGAGCCACCTTCCCAGCCCCAGGTTAATTTTCTTAAGGGAAAACTATGAGCTATATATATAGATTTCAGTTCAGTTTGACTTTTTAAATATATTTTTACTATATTTAAGTTGCTGCAAAAGAAACTAACATTCAATGTGTCAATTCATCTATACAATATATTATGATCAATACCACCTTTTTCTTCATTTTTCCCCATCTCAATTTAACTTTGACCAGCTTAGATTAAAACTGCATGATAAAATGTTAAATTCTATTGATCTTGCTAGCTATGTCCTTTGCCATGCAGAAGCTCTGCAATTTCATGCAATCCCATTTGTCCAACCTTTCTTTGATTTGTTGTGTT
>NW_012267235.1:3452820-3492133 GCF_000151885.1 Dipodomys ordii
GCTGTGGCTCAAGTGGTAGAGCGCTAGCCTTAAGCTGAAGAGCTGAGGGACAGCACCCAGGCCCAGAGTTCAGGCCCCATGAACAGACCCCCCAAAAAAGGTTAAATTCTAAGTTATTGGCTTTCATACACTATAGAATCAATTCTCTATTCCCCCTTCCCCTTTTTTGTACCAATACTGGGTCTTGAATTCAGGGCCTGGGCAATGTCCCGTAGCTTTTGCTTCTCACAGCTAGTGTTCTACTTGGGCCACAGCTCCACTCTGGCTTTTGGGTGGTTAACTGGAGACAGAATTTCATGGACTCTCCTGCTTAGGCTAGCTTTGAATTGCAATCCTCAGAACTCAGCCTTCTAAGTAGCTAGAATTATATGGACAAATACCAGCGACCAGCTTCTTTTTCTTAAAATGAACAGCTACCTGTTACTTGAAAGAAACCATCCACAACAGGGTAGTATGCTTATTTTTTGTTCATAGTTAATTGGAAAATATAATATAAACTACTATTTGGTCTTTGTGTTAAATACATAATTTTAATAAAATCATTATATTTTAAAAGTAGCTTACCTAAGGCTGTGTATAGTAAATATCTGTAATCCTCTCACTCAGGAAACTGAAGCAGGAAGGTACCAAGTTCGAGGCCAGCTTGGACTAAATATGAAGACCTTATTCCAAAAAGCAAAAACATAAAAATAATAGCCTATCTAAATTTTTCCTATGTAACATATGTTTTTTAAAAATGAGCCTCCCTCCCCCCCACTTAAACACTGCATTTTATATTTATGGAAGTATGGACTAAAAGCCAAGCTGGTAATTTATTCTATATTATGTCATAAGCAATACTAACAGAGAAATTCTTGATGATTTCTTCTCAAAGCATTTGAAAGTTCACACAAATTTATGAATTGGAAACATATGAAAGGGCATTCATTAAAATGCTAATAGCAATTACCTTGTGTGTGATCGTGTGAAATTATCAGCAATTTTATCTTCTTTTTATTCCTGTCCATAGCTTCTGATTTTTCTCAAGTAAACATATGAAATGTAGAGATAACTTGGGAAAAAGAAAGCTATCGCATGAGAAATGATCTTTGGGATATTAAACTTGACATTTGCAAGTCTAAGTTTTTACTTAGCATATTTTATCACTAGCAGTGGATTGGAATTCCAACTCACCTGGCCATCTGTTAAATGGGATGAAGCAAACAGCCTTCTCCATACTTCTTCTGTACTGCCAAAGCAGTACATAGAATTTTAAAGTACTCACATAGTTGGCACTATTTGCCTAAAATTATACTTTTGTTATTATTAATATATAATCTTTAAAAAATCCTTCAATACCCTATATTCTTAAAAGCTCACCTAAACATGTTCTCAAACAACAAAGTACATATTAAATCACTGTTAAGCAATAGTTTTCTTTGTTTTAAAATTTTTCAAAATGAGGGGCTGGGAAGGTGGCTCAGTGGTAGAGTGTTTGCCTTGCATGCATGAGGCCCTGGGTTTGATTCCTCAGTACCACATAAGCAGAAAAGCCAGAAGTGATGCTGTGGCTCAAGAGGTAGAGCACCAGCCTTGAGCTGAAGAGCTGAGGGGCAGCACCCAGAGTTCAGAGTTCGGGCCCCACAAACGACAAAAAAAAAAAAGAAAAAGAAAAAGAAAAGAAACCCTGTGTTGATGGCTCATGTCTGTAATTTGGAGGCTGAGATCTGAGAATCGTAGTTTGTAGCCAGCTTAGTCAGGAAGGCCCATGAAATTCTTATGTCTAATTAACCACCAAAAAGCCAGAAGTGGAGCTATAGCTCAAGTGGGAGAGAGCCATCTTTGAGCAAAAGGCTAAGGGACAACACTCAGGCCCTTAGTTCAAGCCCCAATACTGGTACAAAATATATAAAATAATTTTCAACAAAATGAAGTATCTCAAAACAACAAGAATTCACCTGCTTTCTCATTCCTCCTAACAATGAAATACTATAGATTCAATCACAGCACTAAACCTTCTCCAGCCTTCCCCTCTCCCCACATAGATATCCAACTGCCCTTCCATCACTTCTATACACACTTTGTACTCTTTCATTTATATTCACACTGTATATTCATGCTATCCATGTCCACATTTGTACTTTATGTCCATAAATAATACATTCAATTGTTTTTGTGTACAGCAGCAGAAAGCCTAACAGAAATTATTTTTACCTAGAATGTCTTTCTTCCCCATTTCCACATTTTCAACAATACTACTTTTTTTTTTCAGGATTGGGGTTTGAACTGAGGGTCTCATGCTTCCTGGACAGATGCTTTATCACTTGAACTGCTCCAGCAGCCCCTTTTTGTGTTGGTTGTTTTCAAGATAGGATCTCTTTTTTTTTCCAAGGTAGGCCAAGACTATGATCCTCCTATTTGGGATGACAGGTATGTGCCACTGAGCTAAGCCATCATGCTTCTCTAATAGCTTGGGATAACAGTTTCACACCACTGCATCTGGTCATTGATGGAGATGGAGTCTCACAAGCTCCTCTCCCTTGAACTGTGATTTCCCATTTCACCTCATAAGTAGATAGCATTATAGGCTTCAGCCATCATCCCCAGTTACAGTTGTGTTTTTCTCCTCTTCTTTCTTAAATTGCATGTTGTACAGGGGTTTCGTTGTTCAGTGAGAAGGGTCATTGTGACATTTCCATACATATATACAAGGCACTACAATCAAACTCCTCATCTCTTCCACCTGCATTTCTTTTTAATAAAACTTGGATTTATGCTCTGCACTAATGGTTCATGCACGTAATCCTTACTACTCAGGAGGCTGAGATCTGAGGACTGTTACTCTTAATTTCAATTAACCAACAAAATGCTAGACTGGAGGTATGGATCACTGTGGTACAGTGCCAGCTATAAGCAAAAAAGTCAAGTAAGAATGCAAAGCCACTGCATTCAAGCCTCAGTACTGGCATAACAAAATAAAATTACTGAAGTTATAAACTTTGCATCCCACATTAATGCATGTTTGGATTCTTTAATAAAATTAAAGAAGCTAAGCCAAATCTCTCTGAAAGTTCTGTGAAGAAGAGTTTGTAATCCTCCTAATTATGAGTTTAAAACACAGAAAATAGAAAAGTAATTATATCTTAATAAGTTTGTTTGCTTTTTAAATTGGGTTTTACTCTAAAATATTTATATTATTAGCAAACAAAACAGATGTAATTAGTCAATTTAGCAAGGGACTACAATAACACACAGCATTGTTGGAAAATAATTACTAATTCTCCAAATTATTGTAACAATCTTATCCCTTTAAATATTGTTCTTCAACCGAAAAATATAATTTATGTAACATTGGCATTGTCAACTATTAAATGAAATTAGCACAGCCACAGCAGAAAACCACTAATAAATCTCAACTTGAATAGTGATACACGACTCCCACATGTCTTCCTCCATAATCACAAATCATCCACTGTATGGATGGATGGATGGATGGGTGGATGGATGTATTCATTTTTATAGACAGTTTCCCAGGCTGGCTTGAAACTTGTGATTTCCTACCTCAATTCCCTGAGTGCTGAAATTACAAGCACGTACTCCCACACCTTAGGCAAAAAAGCTTAGAGACAGTGTCCAGCCTACAACCCACAAAAAAAAATCATTCCAGGACTAGGATGTAGCTCAGTAGAAAAGTGCTTGCCTAGCAAGTGCAACATCCTGGTTTGATCCCCAGTACCAAAAAAGACAAAACATATAGTTTAAAATTGTTCTAATGCCAGGTGCTGGTGGCTCACACCTGTAATCCTAGCTACTCAGGAAATTGAGATCTGAGGATCATAGTTCAAAGCAGCCAGCCTGGGCAGGAGCGTCAGTGAGACTCATCTCTAATAAACCACAAGGAAACTGGAAGTGGTGCTGTGGCTCAAGTGGTAGAGGGCTCACTTTGAGTTGAAGAACTCAGGGACAGCACTCAGGCCCAGAGTTCAAGCCCCACAACCAACAACAACAACAAAAAATCATTCTAACATATGTATTTATACCCATATACATGATACCATATATAGAAAGAGAAATACCATCTACATATACACCTTGTACCATATACATATCCTTACTCATCTAGGTGGATAAACATAGTACACGAGTCTAACTAAAGTACTACTTAGGAAGAGGAAAGGGAAAAGGAAAGATAGAGAGTAAACAATTTTAAGATATACTGCAACTATATGTGCAAACACTATAAAGAACCACAATGAAGCCAGGTGCCAGTGGCTCATGCCTATAATCCTAGTGCTCAGGAGTCTGACATCTGAGGATCATAGTTCAGAGCCAACCAGGGCAGACAAATCCAAGAAATTCTTATTTCTAATTAACCGTCAAAAAATCTGAAACTGGAGATATGCCTGGAGCAAAAAAGCTGAGCTAGAGTTTGAAGTTCTGAGTTTAAGCCCTAGTGCTGGCACGCATGCGCGCACACGTGCACATGCACGTGCACGCGCTCACGCGCGCGCGCGCACACACACACACACAGAGGTAGAGATCAGGAGAATCATGGTTAAAAGTCAGCCTATGGGGGGGGGGTCTATGTTAGCCAAGACCCTCTTATCAGCAACTAAGCCAGAGGTAGTGGTGCAGGCTAGTAACTACAGGGACATTGGAGTTGTAGATAGGAGAATCATGATCCAGGCCAATTCTGGGCAAAACCCAAGACCCTATCAGAAAAATAACTAAAGCAATAAAGGACTAGGAGTGTTGTTCAAGTGGTAGAGCAAATGTAAGGCCCTGAATATAAACCCAAATACCATCATGCAAAAAAAAAAAAATTCTAGTCCGAGTGTCATGGTACATTGGAACACAAGCCCTGACTTCAAGCTCTAGTACTGCCAAAAATAAAAGATAAACATTCTAGGATTTTTGTCCACAGTGACTACCAAGCTTGTTTCCAGAGTTGACAGAATTGAGTACTTTACTCATTTCTAAAACCTTGTCATCCAGCATTTTTGTTCTCCAGAATTCAGAAAAATAATTGCAAGAAATGAGTTATCTTTCCCTTCTCAGCTCTAATCCCTTTTTGTCAGGAACTTTAAACTCAGTGAAAACACCCAGTGTCCACTAAGTACCATCCCCACTGCCAAAAGCTTTGCCATCACTTAGCCATCTTGTCACCCTTTCTGGTCACATACTATCTTTTTGTTAGTGGCCAAATAGGATTTGAGCAGATACATTAACTCTTGCTTTTGCTTTTCCCTAACCTTATGCCATTCGATTCAGAAAGTCTAGTTAATGTCATATGTATTAACAGTAAGGAAGCAGCTAACAATGTGGCTTAGTGGTAGAATGCTTGGCTAGCATGCATGAAGACCTGGAGATTCCTCAGTACCACATAAGCAGAAAAGGCCAGAAGTGGAGCTGTGGCTCAAGTGGTAGAGTACTAGCCTTAAGCAAAAGAAGCTCAGGAACAGTGCCTAGGACCTGAGTGCAAGACCCAGGACTGGTAAAAAACAAAACAAAACAAACAACAACAACAAAACCTACATATAAATGGCCAGCAAGCAATTGGTATGACAGCAATATTTCTCACCAGTGAAATGCGAGTCAAAAGCACAACAATATATCATTTCACATCTACTAGGATATAAGGGGGGAAAATGAGATGATGACAAGTAGAGAAATTTAAACCTTTGTATGCAGGGAAGTCAGTAGTGTCCACTTTGAAACAGTATGGCAGTTTCTCAAAAGATTACACATAGAGCTACCACCATATGACCCAGCAATTCCACCCAAGAAAAATTAAAATGTACCACACAAAAACTTGTGCATACATGCTGATATCATTATCATAATAGGCAAAAGGCTTTTTATTTTATTTTTGGGGAGGTCCGGTCGTGGGGCCTGAACTCTGAGTCGGGGCGCTGTCCCTCAGCTCTTCAGCTCAAGGCTAGTGCTCTACCACTTGAGCCACAGCCCCACTTCCGGCTTTTTTCTTTTTGCTTATGTGGTGCTGAGGAATTGAACCCAGGGCCTCAGGCATGCAAGGCAAGCGCTCTACCACTGAACCACCTTCCCAGCCCCGGCAAAAGGCTTTTTAATAACATCATTATGTATGATAGCCAAAAAATAGAAAGAATCTAAATGTCTACCAACTGGTGAAGGTTTAAACAAAACGCGATGTATCTATACAATGATATAGTATTCAGCCATCAAAAGAAATAAAGTACTGTTACTTGCAACAATTTGGACAAAACTTGGAGGAGCCTGTCATAAGCACATATAGTCCATATGAAATGTATTATATGAAATGTCTATAGCAAGTGCACACTAATAGAGAAAGAAAGTAGATTAGTGGTGGCCGAAGGTCACTGGATAAAGAGTTACAGCCAATGAAGAACTTACTGGGTAAAAGGATAGGAGGTTTCTTTGCGGAAGATAAAGATAGTCCACAATTAAGCTCAGAGATGATATGATGATTTGGATATGAAATACCTGCCTTCCCCCCACCCACCCAAAACACGCTCATGTAGTAAATGTTTGATTCCCACTTCATGGCACTATTGAGTCAGTCATAAGGGACTGAAACTTGAAGCTGTATTCCAAAATAAAGCTTTCCTCCTTTAAGTTGTCTTTCTCAGGCACTTTTTTTTTCTTTGGTTGTTTGTGGGGCCTGAACTCTGGGCCTGGGCGCTGTCCCTCAGCTCTTCCGCTCAAGGCTAGTGCTCTACCACTTGAGCCACAGTGCCACTTCTGGATTTTTCTGCTTATGTGGTGCTGAGGAATCAAACCCAGGGCCTCATGCATGAGAGGCAAGCGCTCTACCACTGAGCCACCTTCCCAGCCCACCTCAGGCACTTTGTTACAGTGATGGAAAAGAAAAATAATACAAGTGGCTACATAAATCTCTGGATATGGTAAAAGATGTTGAATTGTATATTTTATTTATTACTCTTTTTAGGTAACACTAAGATTTGAACCCAGGGCCTTGCACTTATTAAACAATCACTCTACTACTTGAGACATGCCTTACACTCTTTTGCTTCTATTTACTTATTATTTTAGTTTTATTTATTTATTTTTGTGCTAGTACTGGAGCTTGAACTCAGGGTCTAAGTGCTGTCCCCGAGCTTTTGTGCTCAAGGCTAGCACTCTACCAATTGCACCACAGCTTCATTTCTGGTTTCTGGTGGTTAACTGAAGATAAGAATCTCATAGTTTTTCAATTCTGGCTGGCTTTGAACCCTAATCCTCAGATTGAGTAGTTAGTAGATTGAGTAGGATTACAGGCAAGAGCCACTAGCTTTGATTTTTCAGATTATTTTCACACTAGGAGCTGGACTTAGGCTACAATCCTACTTTTGTCTCCCATTTATATGGGATTACAAATGTGCATCACTATGCTTGTCTTTTATTTTTTTTTTTGGAGGGTCCGGTCATGGGGCCTGAATTCTGGGCCTGGGCGCTGTCCCTCAGCTCTTCAGCTCAAGGCTATCACTCTACCACTTGAGCCACAGCACCACTTCCGGCTTTTTTTTTCTGCTTATGTGGTGCTGAGAAATCAAACCCAGGGCCTTATGCATTGCAAGGCAAGTGCCCTACCACTGAGCCACCTTCCCAGCCCCTTGTCTTTTTATTTAAGACAGGGTCTTGCTAACTTTCTTCCCAGACTAGTCTTGAACTGTGAGCCTCTGATCTCTGTCTCCCAGGCAGCTGGGATTATAGTTATGAGCTGCTGTATCTGGCCCAAATCATGTAATTTAAGTGGGAAAATTGGATGTTTATAAATTATATTTCAACAAAACTATAAATAAACAAATCTAGAAATTTATGAATTTTCCCAGTATTTAGAAAATTTAGGAAAGCTAAGAACTCAGCCCTCTCCCTACAACGAGAAACAAAAATGGTCAGTGCATGATAACCTTAACCTGACTCTTTCCTAAGCAAAAACTTGTCTTTTTTTCCTACCCATCGAAATATGATCATGAGTTTTGTGTTTTCTGAGAAATATGCAGGTAATTTTTCTGCTTTATCTTCATCCATCCACCTTTCTATCAATCCAGTCATCTGCCAGCCTATCCCAGCCTATTTTGTCAGTTCATCATCACATTTGGCAAGCAAGCTCTTTCCAAATAGAAGGCAATAATTTGATTCAGGGCAAAAAGATTGTTGAGAATGAATGAGAAGTAGTAATATTGTGGTCAGAAAAGAAGTTTAAGCTGAAGTGTCTGGACTGAACTGTTTTGGATGACTGTTATGAAAATAGTTAGCTCCAGAGACTAGAGCCTCTGCCTTACCCATCCTGGCTTTACATTCTCTCTGACACACAGCAGATGATTCATGATCCTTTGAATGAAGAAAAGAATGCTTGTGTAAATAACACGACTTTTAGTGGGGTCAACTTCTTGGCCTTGATTCAGATATGTACAAGTTTTCAAAATTAGTAAAATATTCCTGAATGCTAATGCTACCAACCATATTTCCTTAATTCTAACAATATTTTAAGATTATAATAAATCTATAATCATGCTGTATCTAGTATGGTTGCTTTATCTACATAATATAGTATTATTTTCCCTGAAAATTGGTTATTAAATAAATGGTGTATCTTGGAATCACTGACATCTCAGAACTGAGGAAATTAGGTTGTCGATAACAGCTTGCTGTAAAAATCTTGTGTCATCAGGAAGTGTGAGAGGAATATGTAGAAGTCATTTGAAGTTGTTAAACAAGTAGAAGACAAAACAGATTAGCAGGGATAAATTATAAAATCCTAAAATGAGGTCTAAAAATCACCTGCAGAAGTTAAAGATGAGAGTATAACTTAATATCAGTATGAAGTTAACAGATACAGGAGCTCAATCAACTCCAGGCTTCCTTAGAATAAATGATGTACCAGGTGTGAAGCCACAACTAGAATTCGAGCAGTCAGAAAAATAAGGCAGGAGGATCATAAGTTCCAGGACAGCCTGGGCTACGTAGTAAGACTGTGTCAAAAAAAATCAATGGCTGAGTTGGTGGCTAACGCCTGTAATCATAGCTACTTGGGATGGGAAGAAAGGAGAATATTGGTTCAAGGCCATAAAGGTCATGAGACCCCATCACAACCAATGGCTGGATATAATGGCATGTACCTCTCAGCCCTACCAACAAAGGGAAGCACAAGTAGAATGAATGCAGCAGCTTAGGCCAGCCTGGGCATAAAGCCAGACTCTAACTTAAAAATAACCAATGCAAGGGAATAACGGCATAGTTCAAGTAGCAGAGCACCTATCTAGCAAGGGCAAGAACCTAAACTCAACCCCACTACTGTCAATTTAAAAAAAGAGTGTGCTATAAATAGGCAAACAACAAGAAGTAGTAATTGAATAGTTCCAGCTCAAATCACTATCTCTCCTCTCCTTTCTTTCTGGCTGTCTAGGAAAGGGCTGAGCCCATATGCTTGAAGACTGAAGCTGTGCTCCTAAGCACCAATAAGAATGAAAAACAGACCAAAATACTTAACAAGTAACTCAAAAGAATTTGAGTTACTTGTCTCTACTGACCGAAAAAGTGACATTTTTCCAAATATTGAATAATTATTTTATGGAAAATATTTTGGTATTGAATTAGAATAAAGATACCAGAAATACTGACTCAATGAAGTGTAACAATAAAGTTCTTCAAACAAAACTAGGTTGAAACACCCTGCTCTTGTCTATAATCTTTAGCTACTCAGGAGGCTGAGACTTGGAGGACTGAAGCTTGAAACCAGTCCAGGTACAAATGTCCAGGAGACTTCATCTCCAACTAACAGCAATATGCCAGACTGGAAGTGTGGCTCAAGTGGTAGAGCACCAGCCAACGAAGCAAACTAAATAAGTACAAGGCCCTTGAGTTCAAGCTGCTGGGCTTGGGGCAGGGGACCTGGATTGGGCTGCCTTCAAATAGTTTACCATGTCTAGAGGCATTTGTGAAAAAAATAAGTGTTACATTGTAGAGAACTATGGTAACCTCTCTCTATGATCCCCTCTAATCCACAGCTCCTGCTATTCATGCTTTTGTATACCACCAGCCCCTTAAGGCAGGCTGGACTTAATGACTCCCAGTGATTAGAAGTATGCTGGAATATAATAGGGCTATTTATGCTGTCATATATTAAGCAGCCTCATGAAGAGACCCACATGATGAAGAACTGAGTCTGAAATGGATCCACTATACACAGTTAAACCTTAGGTTTACAGATACAGTCTAACTACAATCTCAAGACAGACCCTGAATCAGATCACTCAGCTGACTTACTCCAGAATTCCTGATCCTCTGAAATTCTGGGACACAATGGTTCTGGAGTTTTGTTTGGTTGTTTGGTTGTTTTGGGGTGGGTCAAGGGAAAGTTGAGATAGGGTCTCTCTACATACCCAGGCTAGCCTTGAACTCAAGATCCTTCTGCCTCAACCTCTTAAGTGATAGGATTACAGATGTGCATTACCTCACTTAACCCTGTCATTGTGGTTTAAGTTACTATTTGTGTTCATTCATTATGTAGCAATAGTCAACAATGGCAGGGTGGTTAAAGACAGTCCAGGGATCTTGTTAAATCATTTTGATCTTTAGGTTTCCTTTGGATTTGAGCAACTTGACCAGGTATAAGATGATATATGAGAAGAAATATTTGTCTACAAGATTATTTCCTGGTGGAGTTAATGCTAAGCAGAAGACAGCAAATTGCCAACAACATGCATCAATATGGGGGGCATAACTTTATTATGTAGAACCTTACTTTGTGGCAATGTAATTTTATTATATTAAATTATACATTGGCTGGATGGTGTGACCAAAAACAGGGTCTCAAAGACTATGCAATGCAGGGATAAAATGTATAGATAAGAACAATTAGGCACATAAAGAGTCAGTCAAAGAATCCTGGGCATCCACTCCAGATTTTGTCCTGCATCTATATCTCATTATATCTGTATCTGGTTCTGTCGTTTTCTTCAGGCATTATCTCATTTATTTTTCAATAACCTCTAGAAATAAGCATTGCTATTATTATCCCTTTTCAAAGGCAGACTGATCCTACTTTGTCTTTGCTCATTCATCCCAACTCTAGGCCATTTCTTGGTGCCATGGTTTGGCTTTTAAAATCCTTATCACCAGGCCCACTGTCGAACTCAGTCCTACCATTTCTTTACTCTTGGCTTCAACCTTATACCTCCATCTCCTGGCCTAGTTGACTTATCTGTGTTTAAATGTATACCTTGCCCTACCCAAAATAATCCGAGTTTCCCATTCCTGATCTGCCAGCTCCTGGAGGTCATTATCCACTCCTGCTTGCCTAAGTTCTAGACCTAGAAACCTTCTCATCAGCCTCAACCAATTTTCCAGTGCATTTTCTCCCCCCCCCACCCCTCTCTCTCTTTTTCCCTTCCCCCTCCCCTCTCTGGCTACCCTGCTCACTTGAGGTCTTTTCTTTTTCTTCTGGCTTACAGCTCTCTCACACTTTGGACATTCTCAGGGAAACCATGAAAGCTTATTCATTCTGGGAACCTTAGATTCTTTTTGTGACTTCTTTTTTTTTTGGGTCCGGTCGTAGGGCCTGAACTCTGGGCCTGGTGCTGTCCCTCAGCTCTTCAGCTCAAGGCTAGCACTCTACCACTTGAGCCACAGTGCCACTTCTGGCTTTTTTCTTTTTGCTTATGTGGTGCTGAGGAATCGAACCCAGGACCTCATGCATCAAGGCAAGCGCTCTACCACTGAGCCACCTTCCCTGCCCTCTTTTTGTGACTTCTATGTTGTATTTTATTGTATATATCCACATCTGCTCCTGGAGTCTGACTGCTCAACATCTCCCCTCTTATAGAGAGTCTGAAAGGATCTTTGTGGGTTTTTTTTTCCTTTTGTTTTGCTTTTGTGGTGCAGAGGCTCAAAACCCTACCACTGGGCTATATCCTCAATTCTTTTTTTTTTTTTTTGCCAGTCTTGGGGCCTGAAATCTGGGCCTGGGTGCTGTCCCTCAGCTCTTCAGCTCAAGGCTAGCGCTCTACCACTTGAGCCCCACAGGCCACTTCCGGCCTTTTCTGCTTATGAGGTTCTGAGGAATGGAACCCAGGGCCTCATGCATACAAGCAAGCACTCTACCACTGAGCCACCTTCCCAGCCCACCCCCTCAATTCTTATTTTTATATTTTGTTTCTGAGACAGGGTCTTGCTAACTTTGCCTAGATTGGCCTCCAGCTCCTGATCCTCCTGTCTCTGCCTCCCAAGTAGCTAGGATTACAGGTGTGAACTACCACACCACACTTGGCTTTTATTCCTCCCTTTGGGATGAGCCTTGCTAAGTATCCCAAGCTGGCTGGAACATGTGTTCCTCCTATCTTAGCCTCCCGAGTGCTGGCATTACAGTCATATACCACCATACCTGGAAGCTCAATTTTTTTTTTTTTTGGTCAGTCATGGCGCTTGAACTCTGGGCCTGGGCACTGTCCCTGAGCTCTTCAGCTCAAGGCTAGTGCTCTACCACTTGAGCCACAGCATCACTTCAAGTTTTCTGGTGGTTAATTGGAGATAAGAGTCTCACAGAACTTCCTACCCTGGCTAGCTTTGAACTATGATCCTCAGATCTCAGCCTCCTTAGTAGCTAGGATTATAGGCATGAGCCACCTGTGCCCAGCTTAATATCTATTTTAACGACATATAAATTTTAAAGAATGGTCATTGATATGGTACTATGGCTTGTCCCTAAGGCTCACAGCATGAATTCAACAAAAATTATTTTTCTTCTTCCTCCTCCTCCTCTTTTTTTTTTTATTACTTATTCCTTCTTTGAGAAGGTCTTGTTATGATACCTAGGCTAGCCTCAAACTCATGATCTTCTTGCTTCAGCCTCCCAGATACCTGAGAATATAGACAGTATAAGTCTTGGACAGAACAAGACCCAAAGAAACATGTTAAGATCTACTTGAAAATAAGTAACTCATGAATCTGTATACCTTGTCAGGATTCATGGTTTCATGCTTTACAAATTTCCTTTGCACTGCAATATGAAGGGAAATCAGGCAAATGCATGCTTGTTTTCTAAAGTCATCTCAACAAACCTCTGTATAACCAATGCTGCCTGCTGCATTAAAAGATGAGAAAGAATTATTTGAGGTAAGTTTTGCACCTATAAAATACTCAAGTAAATTGTGACTATTATTTTCAATAAAACAGATGATCAAAGACATCCTCTCCTTTTGATCCCAGTCATTCAGATTTCTATTGCCTTCCTCATCAGTGAGAATTTGCCAGCTCTATAGATAAAGTCTGCCAAAACCTCAGCAATCAACAGGCAACTCCACAGACTTTTAACTGCATTGCTCTACCTTATTTTAGCACCTTGTATTTCCCCGCCCCTTTACACTATGGCATTCCTGCACTGAAATCACTAGGTCAAATGAAATATGAAGGGAAGTGGTTGTCAACTTTAGAAAGATCTGAGCAGTTACACACACCTGGTTCTTTCCAGTGGGCAGTTCAAAAGAAAAGCAATCTAGTCACAGAGGGAGGGGAGTTAAACTGAAATTATGCCTACTCAGTATTTTTAGGACTTTGAAGACCAAAGTGTGTTTGATCCATGTTTTGATTCTTGCTTCCTAGTAACACTATATGGATTATAGATTATATAACACTACAAGCATTGCTGCACATCGACCCAACCTTCCTGTTTAATTCTGTATTGTGCCTCCTCTCTAAACAATCATGAGAAGCAAATAGAAAGAAAATACTGTACTTGGAAAATACAAGTGACAGTGTGGCAAATAAATACTTCCTTTAAAAGGTAGTGTTTTAAATTAATTCTTATTTATGTGGTACTGAGGAGTCGAACCCAGGGCCTCATGCATACTAGGTAAGCACTGTACCACTGAGCACCTTCCCAGCTAAAAGGTAGTGTTTTAAATTCACTTAAAAATTCACTATAAAAAGAATAGCTAGGTGTTCATTATCAAAGATTTTAAAAATGTCAAAATTAAGAAATCAGGCTGGGATGTAGTTAAGTGGTGAAGCACTTGATTAGCAATTGCAATGGCCTGGGTTCAATCCTCAGTACCAAAAAAGAAAATAATATATGTAAATATGTATATATACATATATGTATAAATAGATATATGTATATATATTTTAAACAAAAAACTTTAAAAAATAAGAAATTTTAAAAATTACGTTGCTAATTAGTACATGTCTAGGACAAGCAAAAAAGTCAAAAGCTATGTACATATGAACAGGGACACAAATGTTTTTTTTTCTTGCTTGCTATTGTTTTTAACGTACTTATAATGCACTATGTGATTCTTTTGTTTCTTTTGAATATTCTTCCCCATAGTATAACCCTTGTTTTCATTGTATCTGATTCCAGGATGTCCTGCATCTTGTATATACATTTTTATAATTTGGGGAAGGGAAGGGATATAACAAAATGCTTAAATAAGGATACAGGTTGACCCAGTGTAACAATACCCTACTCGTGTAACTGTAACCCCTCTGTACAGTATTTTTACAATTAAAAATATATATGCAAAAAATTACATTGCTACTCATCACACAAAAGATAACCATAAATAATATTTCAGTGTATCTCTTCTGAGGCTTTTATTTAGACACAGTTTAAAAAAAACAACAGTACTGTGATCATGCTAAATATAGAGATGACATATATATTTTTGTGTCCTATTTTCACTTCCAATTATAACTCAAGCAAAAATAAATGCATACATTGAAAACTGATGTGAATTCAGGGTTTAGTAAACATGTGTTTATACATGTTTGTCTCAACAAGAGAGTTTTTGTTGTCATTTCTATTTTGGATGTCTTTTCCTTTTGTTTGTTAGTTTGTCTTTGGGAGAGAAAGGGGGAGCACAGAAAAGGTGGAACAAAGGGTGAGCAAATACATCAGTGGTACTCACTAGACACTATGTGGAAAATGTACTATATATCTTGTGGATGGGGATGGGAGGGAAAAACTGGGAGACAGTGAGGGAAGGGGAGACATGATTCAAAAAGAAATGTACTCGTTATCTGACTCATGTAACTGTAACCCTTCTGTATACTACCTCCACATTAACAATAAAATATATTTTCAAAATGCAAAACAGGTGTCCAACTTGAGTTGGAAGTCAAAATTATAATATTACTCTGAACATTATATATTTCCTTACTATTCTCTCACTTCTATTTGCATGTGTTAAATTAAATATATCTTTTCTAGATTTTAAAGACTTCTCTCTTGAGCAATGAATATGATTACTAGCAGTTATTATATTGTTTGACAAAACAGATTTGAATGAAAATATTACTTTTAAATCTGCTTGCTTGCATGAGGTCCAACATTTACATCACAAAATACCCCATTTGCTGATAGATTAGCAGATAGCTAGCATTAGCTTTGAAATAATTGTCTTATAATAATAGTCTTCTATGAAGCAATAATTTAAGGACTCTATATTACAAATATTTGTTAAACTCCCAATGTTATAGCAGTTTTCCTCCACACACATGCATCCTGCCTATAAGAGACATAAGGAATAGTGATAGAGAACTAAATTTTTCTCTTTAAAAACTGTCAAAAGCTTGCTACATCAGCATCCAGCGACAGGAGGAGAAATGTCTCCAGTCTACTATACTCCCCTGTGAGCCAGGTTTTAATTTGTTGAGAATGGGCGGGGGAGCCTATAAAAATCTTGGCAAAATACAGAGCTGCTAATTTAATCAATTTTAGTAGTTAAAGCAGTGATTTCAAGTGCTAACACAATCTGTTGGAAGAACTAATTTCCAAGGTAGGGGAGATTCATTTATTTCTACTTTTTCTTCCCAGTTTTCCAATCTAAAGATATGTGGGAAGCCATCATGTACTGAAAGATCTCCTCCCAAGACGCTGGAGACTTAGGTTCTGACTCAAAGCCCAGAGGAAAGAAATGGGCTCTCCTGCTTCCTGGGGATGCCTTCCCACGTGCCCGTGAAGTAGACCTCAACAGATTAACACCTGTAGTTAAGGGAGACTTACCTGATGGTACAGAAACCACAAGAAAAGCCTGGGGGCTTCCTGTGCATTGCCCCTGAAAGAGAAGGGGGTGCTCTGCCTCTCCTCGATGCTGGGGCTTCCCTGTTCCCAGCCTCCCATCATGGAACTTCTTGCCCAGTAGTAGACTGCCACTCTATTTTGATATTCTAACAGGTGTGTTTCTCATTTCTGCTGCTTCCTTTATACCCCCACTTAAAGCTATACTAGGTGAGGCATTCATTCGTTACCTAGAGAACATTTGCTAAAATACAACCCAGGCTCTGCAATCCTCAGAGCACAAATAATTGAAAGATCTATGTACCATTTCACTTGGACCAGGAGAAAAAGAAAAATCTCAATGAAAAAAAAAAAAAGTCTAGACACTGTCGTGTCCCAAGAAAGGGTTCAAGGCTCTTTTTCAACTTCCTACCAGTGACTATGAGGAAGCCAACAGTAGAGGAATGATGCAGCCCTGGGATAGAGCCCAAGGAGGTTTCACAGTACCACAGTCCTCCTCAGCCAGCATGGTCAGGGCACAAAAGAAGTATCTGGGTCATATGCCTTAGCTGGTGGGACACGGGCGGCTTCAATACATCCCTTTGGGCCTCAGAGCTGTGTGAGGACAAATAAATGATTTTCTACACACTTGAGAGCAGAAGACACCTGGGGCAAGGGCTTGTGCAGCCCACTGAGTTTTCCTGTGGCCCAGAAATGGTGAAGCATAGAAGTACGGAAAAGCCTAACAAGAGAGGAGTTTTTTTTTTTTAAGGCTGGGGAGTATAGCACAAGTGGTAGAGTGCCAGCCATGAGTGAAAGCTAAGCAAGAGCATCAGGACATAGTTCAAATCCCAGTACACACACACACACACCACCTCAGGCTTTGCACCACACACACACACACACACACATCACCTCAGGCTTTGCAATACACACAGACACACACACAGACACACACAGACACACAGACACACACACACACACACACACACACACACACACACACACAACACACACACACACACACACACACACACACACACACACACACACACCACCTCAGGCTTTGCATCTCAGGCTTTGAATTCAAGCCCCAGTACTGGCAAGAAAGAGGAAAAGGGAAGGGAGGCGGGATCTACTGTCAGAAGAGAGACTAAACAGCCATCTGGACCAACAGAGGAAGCAGGCCGGATAAGGGTGCACTGTGGTAGAGGCAAGGGCTGATGGACAGCCCCACCCTGATGCTATGGCACCACATATGTCCCTGGAGCTCACAGGAAAAGAGCAGTGGAACCCTAATCTGGCTAGGATTTAGTGTCAATCCATTGGCAGAATGCGGTTCATTAGAGACTGAAGTGTAAAAAAAAGGAGAAAGGTACATTTCTTACAAAGTAGATGTAGATGTATAGGGACTGGGAATGTGGTTTAGTGGTAGAGTGCTTGCCTAGCATGCATGAAGCCCCCATTTCGATTCCTCAGTACCACATAAACAGAAAAGGCTGGAAGTGGCACTGTGGTTCAAGTGGTAGAGTGCTAGCCTTGGGAAAAAGAAGCCCAAGTCCTGGGTTCAAGCCCCAGGACTGGCAAGGCAAAACAAAACAAAACAAGAAGGGTTGGAAGGTGGCTCAGTGGTAGAGTGCTTGCCTTGCATGCATGATGCCCTGGGTTCGATTCCTCAGCACCACATAAAGCAGAAAAAGGCAGAAGTGGTGCTGTGGCTCAGGTGGTAGAGACCTAGCCTTGAGCTGAAGAGCTAAGGGACAGCACCCAGGTCCAGAGTTTAGGCCCCATGACCCACACACAAAAAAGATGTTTCTCATGAGATTTGTGCCTGTTACATGTATACTACAAAATTTCCAATAATTGTTCACCACAGATTAGATTTTCTTAACTGTCATATGTTTTAGGCTTTGAATAAGAGTTGGACATCATGTAGGAGTAAAAAGGAACATCTTTGTTGTATTCTGATCAATATCATCTTCAGATTGGAATCACAGCTTTACTGTATGTCTTTAGGGCTGGGATAACTATTTTCCTTATTTTTTCAAGAATAGATTGACTGATTCATCAAGATTGTAGAAATAACTGAAGGATTGTATTATACCACCTGCTCCCATTAATTGCTCAGTTGGTGGACTGACAGAGCTCTGTAATAATGCTTTCTTAATTCTTGTGGTAAAATAATCCTGTGTGTCATTACTGTCATTCATTTCCCCACCAGCGTCTGTGCCTCTGCCATTCCATGATGACCTGGAATAAAGACAGTCGAGGCAACAGCTGTCAGAAACTGCAGGTAAGATATATGAGGGAACTTAAAAAGGCCAATTATTTCAGCTTGTTTTCAAGTTGGCTTGCTGCCAAACCATTCAAGAATGATGGGGCCCAACATAATGGCAGAAGCCTGGAATCCCAGCCCTTGGGAGGTGGAGGCAGGCAGATCGTGACTTTGAGGCCATCCTGAACTATACAGTGAGATCCTATCTCAAAACAACAAAACAAAAAGATTCATCTATATTCTATGTTTTAAAAGTCCCCAAGAGAAGCAATCTCTCATATCCTGTTTTAAGTTGTTCTATATTTTGAAAATATCCTTTTTTATGAAATCCAAACCTAAACCTATCACTTTCTGTTCCCAGTGAACTGTGGTAGTTCATGCCTGTAATCCTAGCACTCGGGAGCCTGTGGTAGCAGAGTTTCAAGTTTGAGCACACTGTAAGAAAAAAAAAAAAAGACAAGACAAAAAATTATGAAATTCCATTTTGAAATCTAGTTTTCTATACTGTCGCTACTATCATCGTTACTGTGTCAGTCTTCATCAGCTTCTCATTGCCTACAAAATAAAAGTCCTAATGTCTCAGGCCAGCTCCTCCCGGCCATGTGAGCAATGTCTTACAGCTCCTTTGTGTATAATTCCTTTCTCTCAATAGTCCTAAGGCTTCTCCTGCTGGTTAAGTATTAGTCAGAAGAAATGGTAATAGATCCTATGGAGGGCATGAGATGTCCTGAAAGGCAGAATACCCTGAATCATCTTTAAGAAAAGAGTGCTAGTGTTTGAGAAGAGTGGGCTCCTTTTGCAGGCCTACTAAAAAGAATTGAAAAGAATCTTTCATGCACTGATCCACATGTCTCCATGACAACTCTCGGGGTCTCTCTCACTCCTTCCCACTCGGGGGCCTGTTCTTGGTACACAAGACCTAACATAATAGAGAATCCAACCTTCTCTGAACTCTGCTACTCTGGTAACTAAATCCTGCTCCTGCTTCTCAGCAATTTCTATTCTTCAGCTGTAGGTGAGGAGAGTTACTTTACTGGATGCCAAGAGGAGCCTCTGATTTCTTTCTTGTTATTTTTGTTTTGTGCCAGTACTGGGCTTTTTTTTTTTTTGGGTCCGGTCGTGGGGCCTGAACTCTGGGCCTGGGTGCTGTCCCTCAGCTCTTCAGCTCAAGGCTAGCGCTCTACCACTTGAGCCACAGTGCCACTTCCGGCTTTTTTCTTTTTGCTTATGTGGTGCTGGGGAATCGAACCCAGGGCCTCATGCATGCAAGGCAAGCACTCTACCACTGAGCCACCTCCCCAGCCCAGTACTGGGGCTTAAACTCAGGAGCTGGATGCTATCCCTTAGCTTTTCCATTCAAGGTTGGTACTCTACCACTTGAGCTACAGTTCTATTTCCATCATTTTGCTGGTTAATTGGAGATAAGAGTCTCATGGACTTTCCTGTCCAGCTGGCTTTGAACCATGATCCTCACATCTCAGCCTCCTGAGTAGATAGTATCACAGACGCAAGCCTCTCATTCATACATCACCTTGTGTAGGTGATGATCTTTAGCCTTTCACTGTGTTTCTCCATCTGTCAAAAGCTAAAGGAAACAGCTATCTAACTCCAAGTCTTTATTTAATTTCCATTTCCCTTGGAACTCTCAAATGGCCATCTAGTCCATCACCTTCTACAGTATTCCTTTTTTTTTTTAAACTGGTCCTGGGGCTTGAACTCAGGGCCTAGGCACTTCCCCTGAGTCTTTTTGTGTTCAAAGCTAGCACTCTACCACTTGAGCTGCAACACCACTTCCAGCTTTTTCTAAGTAGTTTATTGGAGATAAGGGTCTCATGGGCTTTCCAGGCCAGGCTGGCTTTAAACCACGATCCTCAGATCTCAGCCTCCTGAGTAGCTAGGATTACTGACGTGAACCACCTGAGTCCAGCTTAGTTTTCTGTTCTTAGCAATGGAACTACTAACTTTTGTCAAAGGTAAATATCAACATTTTTGAACAAGTCTTCATTGTAAACTGGGACATAATATTTGGGGAAAGCTGAAGGCAATTCTCAGAGAGGTACTCACTTGAGAATATTTACCTGCCAGTACCCATCCATCAGTGCACTTACTGAGCCAGTGACGCTTACATTTTAACAGGATGCCCAGGTGATGCATAGTTTTAAAGTTACAGAAGCATTGGTGTATTAGTCAGCTTTCCATCATTACCATGTGATAGTTCTTTTTTTTTTTTTTATTTCACCAGTCCTGGGGCTTGAACTCTGGGCCTGGGCACTGTGCCTGAGCTTCTTTTGCTCAAGGCTAGCACTCTACTACTTGAGCCACAATGCCACTTCTGGCTTTTTCTGTTTATGTAGTACTGAGGAATTGAACCCAGGGCTTCATGCATGGTAATTCATTTTTAATAGATTTATTTGGACTCACAGTCTTGGAGATTCCAGTTCAAGATCTGTCAGACCCAGTGCTTTGGTCCCTGAGTAGGTGCACCAGATGGCAATGGCTGAGAGTGCCTGGGCACCACACAACCAGGAAGCAAGAGAGACAGAAGGGGCTGAGCCCATAATTCCCTTTGAGGCCCTACACCAATGACCTATGGACCTCCTTCCTCCTAAAGGTCTATATCCCTCCGAAGAGTGCCACCCTGGAGACTAAGGTTATAACACATGGACTTTTATAGGCCATTCAATATCCAAACTGCAGAAATTAGCTTAAAGGTGATTCTTAAATTTCTGGGTATATCAGGATCACATGAAGGGCATGTTAAAACTCATCTTACTGGGCCCTACCTCTGAGGTTTCTGACTGTAGGACTAGAGACTAAGAATTATTTTTGGCAGGTTCCTTGTAATACCAAGCTGTTGCTGGCTCCAAGATGACTCTTGAAGGACTAGTTTAAAAACACCTAATATCTTATATACCTTCAGACAAGCTGTGATGGCAGTGGGTTTGGCTCTTCTATGATGCTATCAAGACACAGGCTTTTCCTCGTCCTGTTCTGATATTACTAGCATATTGGCATTTTGCTTTTTGAGAGTTTGTGTGGTGGGGCAAGG
This sequence comes from Dipodomys ordii, assembly GCF_000151885.1. Taxonomy (NCBI): domain Eukaryota; kingdom Metazoa; phylum Chordata; class Mammalia; order Rodentia; family Heteromyidae; genus Dipodomys; species Dipodomys ordii. Next base: position 3,474,121 of record NW_012267235.1, read on the forward strand.
GTTGGGGACTGGGGTTTGAACTCAGGGCCTCTCATTATTGCTTGGCTTTTTTGCTTAAGTCTAGGGCTCCTAGTTCTTGAGCCATACCCCTACTTCCAGGTACTTACTGTTTAATTGGAGGTAAGAGGTTGACAGAAGTTTCTTCCTGGGCTGGCTTCAAACCATAGCCTTCAGATCTCAGCCTCCTGAGTAGCTAAGATTAAAGGGGTCAGTCAGTAGAACCCTGCTCACGAATTGGGCAGTTTTCTTCATTTGGATAGCTTCTGGCTTCAAAAGCGCTGCTCTAGCTCCAGTTATTATGTTAGTGGTCAAGACAGGAGGGAAGGGAACCAGAGAGCACCACCTATGATCTGTGTGTGTGTGTACATGCACACATGTGCACACACACATGTACATTTGAACATGCCTCAATACTGGGGCTTTAACTCAGGGACTTGCACTTTTGCTTGACTTTTTTGCTTAGGGCTGGTCTCTATCACTTGAGCTACAACTCCATCCTAGCTTCTTGGGAGTTAATTGACGAGTCACAAGACTCTTGTTCCAACTGGTCTTTGAGCTGCCATCCTCAGATCTCAGCCTTCTGAGTATCTAAGATTACAGAAGTGACCCATCAATGCCCAGTTTGTTATCTGGTTTGTTATCCATTTCTTTTTTTTTTTTTCTCTGTCGATCATGGGCCTGAAATCCAGGCCTGGGCACTGTCCCTCAGCACTGTCCCTCAGCTCTTCAGCTCAAGGCTAGCGCTCTACCATTTGAGCCACAGCACCACTTCTGGCTTTTTCTGCTTACACGGTTCTGAGGAATCAAACCCAGGGCCTTCTGCATGCCAGACAAGCATTAAACCATTGAGCCACCTTCCCAGCCCTATCTATTTCTATTTTGAGGGAACAACAGCTTTTTGGAAACCATTAACTCTTGCAGACTTTTAAAAAAATAAATCTCATAAATCCATATAACTATTTCAATGATGATTGTGATATACTTATAAAGAAGTGAATTGATATACAGAGAAAAAAATTCCAATTTTTCATTAAGAAAGTCACAAAAACTCACCACACAGAAAAACATCCTTCACAACTGCCACTCATTTCTAAGGAAGGAAACAGGATACATATAACTCCAATCAGGCAATAGTATTTGATTTCACACACACACACAAAGCCCAAATCTAACATCTTTAATCTTGGGTTTTTTTGTTTGTTATGTTTTTGTCAATCATGGGGCTTGAACTCAGAGCCTGTGCGCTGTCCCTGAGCTCTTTTGCTCAAGGCTAGTGTTCCAGCACTTTGAACCACAGAGCCATATCCAGTTTTCTGGTAGTTAATTGGAGATAAGAGTCTCATGGACTTTCTTGCTGAGGCTGGCTTTGAACTGCGATCCTCAAATCTTAGTCTCCTAGGTAGCTAGGAGTACAGGTGTGAGCCACCAATGCCCAGTTTCTTTAATCTTATATATGCAAATAGAATCCAAGAAAATGCATATCAGTAGCTTCTACATTTTTTTATTCCTTCCAGGATTCAAGTTTCCCAACTTCTTTTTACTTTTAATTTTTGAGAACAGAGACTATGACTGGGTTGCACAGGAGTCTGGGAAGCTGAATTTTAGTCCTGTAATTGTGTAGCAGGAAAAGGTCAATGAGAAGATGGTTCAGATGGCAGCTAAATTGACCACAAACGTTTCATTTTGGCCTTTGGAGTTAATTAAAACCAGAAAATCTTAAAATAAGTTGGTGATGAGGATTAGGAGGGTATATGAAGAGGAAAGGGGTTAGGACATGGTAACACCCAAATACATGTGGAGAAAAAAAAAGTCCAAGCTGGGTGTCCGTGGCTCACGCCTATAATCCTAGCTACTCAGGAGGCTGAGATCTGAGGATCGTGGTTCAAAGCCAGCCGGGGCAGGAAAGTCTGTGAAACTCTTTTTTTTTTTATTTGCTGGTTGTGGGGCCTGAACTCTGGGCCTGGGTGCTGTCCCTCAACTCTTCAGCTCAAGGCTAGCACTCTACTACTTGAGCCACAGCGCCACTTCCGGCTTTTTCTGCTTATGTGGTGCTGAGGAATCGAACCCAGGCCCTCATGCATGCAAGACAAGCACTCTACCGCTGAGCCACCTTCCCAGCCCCTCTGTGAAACTCTCATCTCCAATAAACCACCAGAAAACTGGAAGTGGCACTGTAGCTCAAGTGGTAGAGTACTAGCCTTGAGCTGAAGAGCTGAGGGACAGCACTCAGGCCCAGAGTTCAGGGCCCATGACAGACAAAAAAAAAAAAAAGTCCAAAAAGAATTTTTAGACTTATTGTTTGTATGCATGTATATATTTATTACATATTATGTATGTTTGTGTTTGCAGTGCTTGTGATTGAACCCAGGTTATTACAACATGCAAGGCAAGTGCTCTACCACTGAGCTACATCCTTAGTCCTTGTCTTTTGTCTTTGTCTTACTATGTTGCTCAAGTTGACCTTGAACTTAAGTCTTCCTGTTCCAGCCCTTAAAATGCCACTATGTCTGGCGTAGATTAATTTTTAAATGTATTAGAACTGCCAAAGAAAAAGTTGAACACAACTAAAGAAAGAGAATATACATGCACACACAAATATAATTTTTAAAATAATTCATTACTTACTTTTGATGATTTTTTAATTTAAAAGGAAGACATGTTCTTCAATGTTTCAAAGATATATATAACAAGAAATATTTTCCTTCCCATTCCAGAACCCTAGCAAGACAGGCTAATTTTGAGTTTATCCTAGTGGCTGTTATTTGCTTTTCTAGCCCAGTCCATAAGCTTGTAGAGGTAGAGGAAAGTTGAAAGTGAAATAGGTCTTCACTACAATCTCTAAAACCATCTGGAGAGAAGAAACAGTTTGAGTAGCCAGATATCTGACTGAACCTCAGTGTATTCTCTTTCCACTTTGGTAGGGACCTCACAGGTCTGTGACACCTGGAGACAGTGTAATCTGAACATATCAGAGTTGTACCTCTTGAGTGGCTTGAATGGTGCAGTTCCCAGGCCTGAGGCCCTCGTGATACCAGGTACCAAAGTCTTGTAAGCAAAGGAGAACAACATCACTGGGTAGAAATAAGAAATGACAGCTCAGTGGCATTGGCAGCTGTAGAAATCATTATTCTCAGGGTAAGAGTGATCTCAGATGTCCTCACAGAGGTGGCTAAGAGTATGGTTGTTAGGACTGACCTTCCATGGCTTTTTTCTGACATTGCTACTGACTGGATGCTACTGGTACCTTTTCCATGGGGCATTGTGAGGACTTGTTCAGGTAACATCTGCCAACAGTGGAATCTGGTATTTTGCTCACAGTTAGCATTAGTGTTGTTATTCTCACAAAGGGTTCAACAGGGTGGAGAGACCTCAGTGGAAGACCCTAGTGAAAGACAATGGGCAGGGAAAAAATGGACCCCAGAAATAACGAAGGTCTTTGCAGCGGGGGTGGGGGATTGGGTGGGAACGAAGCTGAATTAGGAGAATGTTTACTTATTGACATATTTTTAGAGGTCCTGGAGCTTGAACTCAGGCCCTTGCATTTATTAGACAGGTGTCCTACCACTTGAACCATTCCAGCAGCCCTTTATTATTATTATTATTTTCTAGTTAGGGTCTTGCTTTATGCCCAGATTGGTCTGGACTGTAATCTTCCTATGTGTACTTCCCCAAATCACTGCAATGGCTGGGTGGTGCTACTGCACCACTGTTGAGATAGAGTCTCAGAAATGCTTTTAATTTTTTGTCCCCAGTTGCCTTGAACTAAGAGCTCTCGTTCTCCACCTTCCAAGTAGCCAGGATTATAGGTTTCAATTATTGAGCCTGAGAAGTTTATTTCCAAGGCTGAATTCATTATTTTTGTTCTCAGGCCTCTAAGATCTCAGGAGGCATACGTTATTCAGACCAGACAGAGAGCGAAGCTAGAATCCACAATAGATTTTGCATGGTTAGCTGAGGAGGTTACATTTTGTTTAAGAGGCTGTGAAGAACAATTAGATGAACTGTATTAAAATTAACCCAGAGTTCCATGCAAAGAAGTCAGAAAAGAGTATGCTTCAAGAAAGAGCGACCAATTAAAAGATTATTACCATAGACTGTGAGAGAAGGCATAAGGAACTGAAATAGAATGGTAGCATTGAAAATGGAAATGAAGGGACAGATGTGAAAGAGATGCTTGGCTACAGAACTATCCTAAGATATATAAAGCATCTGCTTGCCCAAGTCTTCAATGTGTTCAAGTCCAAATCCTAGAGTTCTAGAAATGAGGCAAAGCAACACCTTGCCATATGCAATCCAACAAGCTATCAGATTTTTTGATGTTGTTCATATATACTGTTTTAAACAATTAAGTAAGTTTTTCTAGACTAAACTTCTAATTATTTATTTGAGCAACACACTGAAAGACAATTTGCTAGCACAAATGTCTTAAAATTCTCAGATCATTTTACACATGTAGATATTGAGCTTTTTACCATCTGCTGATGCATTAGAAATCAAATAAATTATTAACAATGTATGTGATAAGAGGCAAATATACTTAACAAAATATTATTTCTGAATTGTTGCTAACAAATGTCCAGTTCTCACATCAGTAGTTTAGTTTCTTTTCATATTATTTATTTTCTATTGTAAGAAAACATAAAAATGAAAAAATAGGAGAAATAGAAACATGACAAATAAATCTTCTGGTAACAGGCTGATAACACTAGGCACGGTGGTGCCTGTGGTAATCCCAACCCCTATTACCAACTTGGGAGGCATTAAAAAAAAACTAGTATTGAGATTCCATTTTCAAGGGGCTGGAGATGTGGCTCAAGCAACAGATCACTTAACTATGAAGCACACAGCCCTGAGTTCAAACCCCAGTACTGAAAAAAATTATTTTTCCAATGGCAGAGGCAATGGCTTCTGCCCATAATATCAACTGTTCAGGAGGCTGGTATCAAGTAGAAAGAAGGTTGAGCCCAGCCAAGGCAAAACTTTCATGAGAACCCATCCTAGCCAATTCTTGGGGGAAGGGAAGGGGTATGTCTATCATCCCAGCTATGCAGAAAGCATAAAAGGAAGATCATGGCCATCCTAGGCAAAAAATGAGAACTTATTCAAAAAATAAGCAAAAAGGGTTAGAGGTTATGGCTCAAATGGTAGAGCGTATGCCTAACAAGCACAAGGCCCTGAGTTCAAGTCCCAGGAATGTAAGTATAAAAAGCATTTCCCAGAAATTGTCAGATACTTGCAACAGAACAATAATGAGATTGACTTGATTTTTTAAAAAACTCATGTTCAATAACTGCATATGATAGCCTTCCTGTTAATGAGAAATCATTTTAAAAAATTCTCTCAAATTAAGGAGCTGAATTCTGGGGGGAGGGGGGGAGTTGAATTCTTTGTGACTTTTTCTGGAATGCAATAAAAATGTGCTAAAATACAAGATTGCCAAGAATGATACTGGCTTTTGAAAGAATACTAATAACTTTTTAGCTGCTGAGTTTCTTTTTATACATAGAAAATACTCTTGCTATTCTTAAGATCTTCTTTGAAGATCCAAAGAAATAATTTTGATTGTAGCTTTTATACAACGTTGCCATTATTTCTCATGATGCTATTGCCAAAAAGGAGGGAGGGTGTAGCATATGAATACTATAAGCAGCTTGTGAATATCTTTGCTTACAACAGAATTTAGAAGAAATGATAAATGTGTGCCATTTAAAATAAGGATATTGTGAAAGAAAATTGCAATGCTTTATGGCAAAATGGATCCACTGAAGTAGGAGAGTTTTAAGTTAAATGGAAAAATAAATCATGATGGTTTCTCTTACTTTGCCTTGACTGAATAGAAATAAGAAGTTGAATGTAGTAGATATTGTTTGGGGGCTAGCCAAGGATCTCTGCTTCCCTTCCCTTTTTTTTTTTTTTAACCAGTCCTGGGGCTTGAACTCTGGGCCTGTCCCTGAGCCTCTTCATGCTCAAGGTTAAGCACTACCACTTAAGCTACACCACCACTTCAGTTTTTTTCTGAGGAGTTTATTGGAGATAAGAGTCTCCCAGGCTGGCTTTGAATTGTGATCTTCAGAGCTCAGTCTCCTGAGTAGCTAGGGTTGTAAGTGTGAGCCATAGCTTCTGCTTCTTTCTTATTAGTGGCTCAGTCTTCCTCTGGAGGGAATTTCATATCCTGACACATATCTCTCAATGCTGATGCCCCACACTGAAGCACAAACGCCCCTTGGTACCCTTACAAAACAGACACATGTCCTCGCTTGAGCAATATAACACTCCTTGCATTTTGAGTGAATGAAAAGATGTTAAATCTGGTGAGTTCTTAATCCCTAGTTGCCTATGCATTCGAACAACCAAAATACTTAAATGAGTCACAAGCTGTTTTCCACATGAAAGTCTGGATGTGGGTATTAACATGCTATGGTTAGCTGTACAGTCACCTGGAACCCAAAATGTTTCTAGATGTCTGTTTTGTCATCTCTAAGGTATGGAAGTTGGAGCTTTCACTATCACACATAATAGAGAAAAAAAAAGGAGGAAGTATCTGCCTTCACCCTCTAAGGACAAGCCTAGGAATTTCACAAACTATATCCACTTAAAGTCAGAATATGTCCAGTGACCTCCAGGGAGGCTGGGAAATATGGTCCTTCATCTCATAATTTATGCGTCAAATGCTTTTATACTGAGTAAAAAGGAAATAATAGAAACTGGGTAATATAACAAGCATTCTTTTACATAGCTTTCACAATTTTTTTTTTGATTGGGTCTTGAACTCTGGCCCTGGGTGCTGTCCCTCAGCTCTTTAGTGCTCTACCACTTGAGCCACAGCGCCACTTTCAGTTTTCTGGTGGTAATTAGATGGAGATACGAGTCTCACAGACTTTCTTGCCCAGGCTGGCTTTGAACTGTGATCCTCACATCTCAGCCTCCTGAGTAGCTAGCATAACAGGCATGAGCCACTGGCACCCAGCCACAATTACTCTTTTAAGTAATCAAAAATTATGTCTGAAGAGTCTTTAAATAGAATAACTTAGTCATTACACAGCAATCTCTGATACCACCATATCTCACAAGAAGAAGAGTATAAGTCATCCTTACTTTTTATTCTCCTTCAGCCAATCAGCCACTCAAGAAAGCATTGGACCCAAGGTTCAATTCCCAGCACTATCAAAAAAATTTCATTTCTGTCTCTTTTATTTCATTTGTGCTTCCCCCCCCCCTTGCTCCTCTCTCCTTATCTATCCATTCTATCACTCTCTAGGAAAGCACTTGTTCTAAAATTGAAACCTGTGTAGTCTTTTTTATTTCACTGCATAATGCTTTAATTAATTAATTCTTAAGGATAAAATCCAAATCTTTTGATGCATCATAGAAGGCCTTTTACTGGGTGTTCCTTTTAGTCTTCTCTCTAGACAATTCACCATTGCCCTTGGACATCGCCCCATCTCTCAGAAAAGCCTGCTTTGATGAGAATCCATCCTAGTTTGCACAAGTTGCTCAGTATAGCAGAGGGAGACTGTGGAGCAGCATGATGTCCAGATGAGGAAATTGCAATGTCCCCTTCCTTTAATGACTATCTTGTGAATGGAGATGAGCACAGCAATTGGATTATTATTTATGGTTGTTTCCATCCTTAATGCTCAATACCAGACCAATTCCTAACAAATGAACATCAGGAAATGACAAGGTAACCAGAGATCTTACAGATACCATTGGATGTGACCATATTCTGTGATGTACATACATTAAACATTTTTCAATAATTTAACTCAATGTAAACAATTTGCATGAGTTCAAATTACTCGAGGGTAGTCAGAAATTAAAATAGGTGTAGGAAGGTCATTTTTTTCTTTGTCAGCATTTTGTACCAAAGATATCAATTAAATAAGCAATGTAATAGCAAATTAACAATCCCACCCAGGTAAAGTTGAAGAAATAAAACAGCTTAATATGTGCATATAACATTAATGATGAATATAAAATTGATGTTTCCTCATCAGGATGAGAGTAAATGAGATGAAATGATGGTCTAAGGCTATTGATCGCATAAGCTTCTTCAGTACAATAAATCCCCATATAAAGCAGCAAGTCAGGGGAAATAGGATTAAATAAAGGAAAATTGTAGAATCAGACAGAATAAAGAAGCTTCTGGAGAGAGATTATTACAAGAACAGATTATTGAGCATGCTGTAGACCCTCACTGGAAACTGTCTATGATGATTTAATCACAGTTCACCCCAGAGAAGATGGAGTAGATGACTAATACACTACGACTTTACCCAGAGTTCTAGTGCAAAGAATATAATATCTGCCTTGTTTGGAATTTAAATTTATTACAAGGCTTATAAGTGAGACATAAAGATCAAATTATTGATTTACATACAAGAAATCTAGAATCTATTTCATCACCAATTTCAAGTTCTATCCTCTCCCACTCTGGGCTTTGTGGAGCTGCAGGTGTTGGCTGAAGGGCGAGAGAAGAGTAGGTGGTCGCAACCCTAATCTAACTGGGTATGGATGTAGGTTGTCACCTCCACCCCTTCCACTAGACTCTTGCCTCTTTCTATTACCACTCTCTGGAAGGCTGACCAGTATAACTTCCTGGTATCTTCTGCCATTGTTTCTCAGGAAATACTAACTGCTCAAAGATGCTGTGCTAATTCAAGTCCTCTGAGAAGCAAGTGCTGTGATCATTAGCAGTACTAGAAGCTTATTGAGTTGTATACCTGTACAACAAACAGGGCACAGTAAGAGAAGCAAATTCCAGCAAGGAAAGCCTCAGACTATGCTGCAGAGCTGATGAGGCCTCGGCTAACCTTGGAGAGCATTGGAGTGAAGACTGCACATGACGGTCTTGTATTGGACAGAAATGGTCAGGCCTTACTATGCTGCTGTGTTCTGTCACTGACTGGGGGCTATCCAGGAAAGATACCAACTCAAGTTCAAATGCAGCACCCCAAAGATACTGTAGCAGAGGCTGCCAGCTAATTGTACTTCCTGCAGCTAAAAGGTCCTTTCTGGAATGGAAGTCTGGGCAGCTGACCAACACAACTGCCTAAGTATTTTCCTAGGTGGTAGCCTTCTTGAGGCTGCTTGCCACAGGCTTCTGTGCCTCCATATCTTCTATGTGAATTCTTTGGAGGTCTGGAAGGCAAAATTGTACACACTCCCTAGTATGCCTCTGTCTCTAGTTCCTATTGTACTAGTAGATACCGACACCCTTGATTTTAACAGGGAAACTTCAGCCAGGAAGTATTAGCTTTCTGCTAGGTATTTGTTCTCTTCAGGTTGCTGTATCCAATCCCTGGGAAATGTGCTTGCATCTTTGGCCTGATGAACAGGAGAAAGGCAGGATGCTCTACAACTTCAACAAATTATGGAGCTTTGGAATTGTGCAGTCCTACGCAACAATCACAGAAGATCTAGCTACAGGCCTACCATCCTTTATGATACATTGCTTTCCCTCTCCCCATGAATACAATCTATAGGATATTACTCCTGGCCCTACAATTAGAGCACACAACCAAGTCTAATTCATCCCATTCCCATGGGCTCTGGGTCAATGGCAGCCACATCAAATAAACAAAAATAGTCCAATCACCTGTACAAATGGGAATATACAGCCTTATGAGATAATTTTGCAAATGAAAACCCTGCTTTTTTCCACATTAACAGTACCTAATGATGTATCAAAATGAAGGGCTTGGGCTGGGAATGTGGCCTAGTGGTAGAGTGCTTGCCTAGCATGCCTAAAGTCCTGGGTTCAATTTCTCAGTACCACATAAAAGCCAGAAGTGGCACTGTGGCTCAAGTGGTAGAGTGGAAGCCTTGAACAAAATAAGCTCAGGGACCGTGCCCAGGCCCTAAGTTTAAGCCCCAGGACTGGCAAAAAAAGGACTTAAATTTTTTTCCTAAGTAATGGTGATGACATTTTGACTAAACCACTTTCTTGGGTAGTCTCTCCTGTGCTCAGCTCATGCCACTGAAGATAGGGTACATGCTAGGCATGGTGGCACACATCTATAATCCTAGATACTTAGGAGACAGAAATCAGAAAAGCTGTGGTTCAGGCTAGCCCAAGCAAAAAGTTAGTGAGATCTTATTTCAGCAAACAAGCTGGGTATGGTGGTACACATCTGTAAAAGTTAGGAAGTACAGTAGGTAGAAGAATCCAGTTCTAAGGGCCACCTAAGTGAAAAGCACAAGACCTTATCTAAAACATAACTAAAACAAAAAGGCCTAGAGGAATGGCTCCAAGTGGTAGAATACCTATAGGTGTGAGGCCCTGAATTCAAATCCTAGAAGCATCATTACCACCACCACTACCACCACCACCCCCAAAAGAGAAGAAAAAGATTGAATTCAGGCTCTCAGTCCATAAATCCATCCAACCTTTTTGTATCTGAAATTTTACTGGCAGCCTTCCTAACATCAGAGACAGAAAAAAGATGTCATTGCCTATGAAGTTGAGCATATATTAGAAAGGAAGATGTTTCAACCATACCTTTGTAGAATTAAAACACTACTTTGATTCAGACCTAAAAAATACATACTTATATTCATCAGCAATAGTATGGAGAGAAAGAAACAGAGGAAGAGGGAGCAAGAGAGAAGGATAGGAAGGAGGAGAGAAGAGAGAGAGATAGAGAGCAAGAAAGAGAAAGAAAGAAACTTTCTCACAGACCAAAATAGAAACTAAACAAGCATCCCATAATCTCATAATCCCATAATCAAGACTAGAAGAAAACAGACCACCATGTATTGGGAAATAGTGAGATTCTATCACTGCAGGTAATCAGCCCTAGGCCAGGTGAGTTATAATATACAAAAAGCATGTGGCATGTGATAGAGTGAATTCAAATGCCCCCTAGGGGGTGGAGCTTGGACTTTCTATTGCCACACTGTTATCTTCCATGTGGACTTTTTAAAATAGTAAAGATATTCAAACATATGCACACAAACAGAAACATGATATTCCAAGAATTAAATAGATGGTGCTGTCGATTTGCCTCCAAAATTTTTTGGAAGCACAAGAGTGTGAAGATGCTTTCCTTTGCAGGGTATCATTCAACTGAATTGGGATGCCAGTACGTCAAAATTATGAACCAGATTCTTGGGTGGTTTTCTTCACAATTTTTAAGGCAGTCTATTTCTTTGTGCATTATATTATTTTTATATCACTAATTTAAAATTTTATGAAGCCACCTCCCATATATTTTCCCTATATAGCTATCTAAAAAAGCACATGCACAACACAAAGACAAATTTCTTTGTCATTTATGTCTTTTGCTTCTCCAATTTATTTACAGATTTATGGCTCATTGACTTTCACAGTTTGAAAATTAATGCTAAATCAATACTTTGTATAAATTTATTATAATTTTATTGTAAATTATTTTGCAATAGATTGTTTGACTGATGTGCTGCAAAACTCTATTGTATATAAATGAAAACATTAAGCAAGTTGAAGGCATAAAACCAGCTAGCACCCTAATATAGCAGCTTTTGAGTGAGAAACTATACAGCATTTTTATGTAGCATATGGGAAAACCATGGAGCATGGGAGTTTTTAGCATTAATTCCACAGTTACACTAAATCGAACATGTCAGTCTCTAGCTACAATCCAGCCAGATTGAAAGTGCTAAGTTTTCTCTGCTGCAGTGCATGCTGAATTCTCCAACATGGAGGTATTCGAGGAAGCCTAGCTTCCTACTGCAAGTCTAGACTATTTAACATCTATACATAGAAATCATCTGAATGATGGGGTGTTCCAAAGATAATTTCCCTTCAAATCCAGGAGTCTTTCAAAAATTTCTCAAACATTTTGAACACTCTATCATCTTTTAAGTAGGAAAAAAATATCCATTTAATAGGAGGAGAAGGAAAGAAAGCTTTTTATTCCGATCACATTTTTCAGGGTTTAACTTTTATTTCTTACATACTTTTCTGATTTTGACCATTTTTAAACTGGGAAATGGTACAATTGGCTTACATAAGAAAGTATGCGCCGGGCGCTAGTGGCTCACACCTGTAATCCTAGCTACTCAGGACGCTGAGATCTGAGGATCACGGTTCAAAGCCAGCCCAGGCAGAAAAGCCAATGAGACTCCTATCTCCAAGAAACCACTAGAAAACCAGAAGTGGCGCTGTGGCTCAAGTGGTAGAGCACTTGCCTTGAGCTGAAGAGCTGAGGGACAGCGCCCAGGCCCAGAGTTCAAGCCCCACGACCAACCAAAAAAAAAAGGAGAAGAAGAAGAAAAGAAAGTATGCATGTTATCCATAAGTTTGTTTTGTTTTGTTGTTTTTGTTTGTTCGTTGCAGAGCTGAGGACCAAAGTCAGGGCTTTACACTTGCCAGGCAAGTGTTCTTCCACTGAGCTAAATCCCCAACCCCTAGCCATAATATATTTTTTTTTGGGGGGGGGTCCGGTCGTGGGCCTGAACTCTGGACCTGGGTGCTGTTCCTCAGTTCTTCACCTCAAGACTAGTGCTCTACCACTTGAACAGCAGCGCAACTTCCGGCTTTTTTTTTTCTGCTTATGTGGTGCTGAGGAATCGAACCCAGGGCCTCATGCATGCAAGGCAAGCACTCTACCACTGAGCCAACTTCCCAGCCTGCCATAGTATTTTTTAAGGCACGTATGCCATAGTTCAATGGACTTTTCACAAAGTGAACCATCATGTAACTCACAACCAAATCAAGACCTAGAATGTTATGAGCACCCCACAAAGCCCCCCTGTACATCTTTAGACACTAATAAATCTCAAAGTAAGTACTATCCTGACCTCTACTTGATACATTATTCTTGATTGCTTTTATACTTTATACAAACAAGAGGTAACAGAGTTAAAGGCTTAGCTCAAGTGGTAACAAGTCTGCTTAGCAAGCATGAAGCCCTGGATCCAATTCTCATCATCACAGAAGAAAAGATGGGTAGAAACAATACATTAGTATTTTTGTGAATGGTTTCTCCACTTAATTTAGGCATCTGAGAAGTAGCCATGATGTTGCATGTAGGTGGCTCCCTCCCATTGCTATATTCCATTCCAGATTCTAAATGGGCCATCAATGATTTATCCATACTATAGCTGATGAGCATTTGGCTAGCTTGTAGAGGTTAGCTGTGAACATAAGTATGTATTTTTGTTAGGTATGAATCAAAGTAGTGTTTTAATTCTACAAAGGTATGGTTAAAACATCGCCCTTTCAAATATGTGTTCAGCTTCATAGGCAATGACATCTTTTTTCTGTCTCTGATGTTAGGAAGGCTGACAATAAAATTTCAGATACAAAAAGGTTGGATGGATTTATGGATTGAGAGCCTTAATTCAAGAATATGAGAAAATAATTTTATTATTATGATTGTTTTGGCTGAGCTACACTTTCAGCCCTTTGTGCTTTGGTAATTTTTCAGATAATGTCTCATGATTTTGCGAAGACTAGTATTGGATCATAATCCTCCTATCTACCCCTCTCAAATGCTGGAGCTACAGCCATGTACTACCATACTTGGCCCAGAAATTAACTTTTTTTTTTGTCGGTCGTGAGGCTTGAACTCTGGGCTTGGGCACTGTCCCTGCACTCTTCAGCTCAAGGCGAGTGCTCTATCGCTTGAGCCACAGCACCACTTCCAGTTTTACTAGTGGTTTATTGGAGATAAGAGTCTCATGGACTTTCCTGCCAGGGCTGGCTTTGAACCACGATCCTTAGATCTCAGCCTCCTCAGTAGCTAGGATTACAGGTGTGAGCTACCGGCGCCCAGCCCAGAAATTAACTTTTTAAACTGTATTTTATGTCTACTCCCCCACTCCATTCTTTTCTTGCTCAACACTTCAGTTCTAGAGACAAACAAGATGCTGGGGCCAACACATGCTGAGATGCCCTCTTTGCTGCCCTGACCAGTATATAAGCTGAAGAAAAATTACCTATAAAATAAATATGCCAAATATTTTTCTTTGCCAGTCCTGGGGCTTGAACTCAGGACCTGGGCACTGTCCCTGAGCTTCTTTTGCTCAAGGCTAAGACTCTACCACTTGAGCCATAGTGCTACTTCCAGCTTTTTCTGTTTATGTGGTACTGAAGAATCAAAGTCAGGGCTTCATGCATTCTAGACAAGCACTCTACCACTAAGCCATATTCCCAGCCCAGTAGCTTTATATTTATATGAAAGCCAAGAAATAAATTATGCATTCATCACAGATGAGAAAATAACTAAGGGTTGTACCCAAAGAAATCAAGTATGAACTGGATTAAGTATAAATGCAGGGTTGGAGGCATAGCTAAAAAGGTAGAGCACTTGCTCTAGCAAGCATGAGACCTCTAGTTCAAACTCCAAAAGACTCAAAAAAAGAAGCAGGGCTGTAGGAAATCGCTGAGGTGGTACAATACCTGTTTAGTGAGTGGGAGACCTAGAATTCAAGTGCTAGGACTGACTCTTCTCCCCTAGAAAGTGTAAATAAAGCATAGTTACCATTTTGTGGAGCAAACTTCTTAAGGCTTTTTGGTTTTTGTTTATTGCAGTGCTGGGGATCAAACCCACACGTCACTTGTGCCAGGCAAGAGCTCTACCTAAGCCAGATCACCAATATTCCTCCTAAATCTTATATAATGCTAACTCTAAACCCATTTATGATTGACATAAATTATATCATGCCAGGGGGAAGGATTTTAAATAGAAAGTTGTCAGAATGAGAGTCAAAATCCTACAACATAAATTCACCAAGGGATTGCTGTACAATCTTAAAAACCCATAGCATCCAATTTATTTATTCTCAATAATAAAGCATATAGAGTCATAATCATTTTTGGACCTTAATTTTTCATCTGTAAAAGTATAGTACTAATTTGTCTTCTTACAAAATTAATTCCTAGCAACACTGCGTATGTACTCCCAATTTGTTACTGATTATGGCGCCCTCGTGTGTGTCTTTGTTGTAATGTTTTAGGTATCTGAAAATAGTATTTATCTCAGGATCTCCCATTTAGGACAGTAAATGTCAAGAGTGTGCTTAATCCTGTCAAAGTTCATTACCAAACTTTTATATTTTTTTGAGAATCTCCATCTTATGATCCTACTGCCTCAGCTTCCTGAGTGCTGGGATTAAAGATATGTATCACGTTTGCCACTATCTAATTTTTCACATGACAGTTTTATTCTAAAACAATAAAGCTATTATTTTTGTTTATATTTCAATTTAATAACTTAAAAGATTATTTCCCTTACAACTTCTATAATACACTTTCTATTATTTTATTTTCATCCAAGGACTGATTCTCAGTTTTTCAAAAATACTTCTAGTTCTTTTGATCATTGTAAAGAGGTTTCTTCATACTCAAAAAGATCACATTGGGTTTGCTGCCTGTGGCTTACACCTGTAATCCTAGAAACTCAGTAGGCTGAGATCTGAGAATCTCAGTTGGAAGCTAGCTCAGGCAGGAAAGTCCATGAGACTCTTATCTCCAACTAACCACTAAAAACTCAAGTGGTAGAGCACTAGCCTTGAACAGAAAAGCTGAGACAGCATTCAGCCTCTGAGTTCAAGCCCCAGGACTGGACTGGTATGTACACACACACACACACACACACACACACGTACACACACACACACGTACACACACACACACACACACACACACACACACATGGGGGAGGGAGCAGGTTGGAAAGAACCAAAAGGGAATCTAATTTTAAAATAACAACAACTAGCTGGGCATCGGTGGCTCATACCTGTAATCCTAGCTACTCAGGAGGCTAAGATCTGAGGACTGCAGTTCAAAGCCATCCCGGGCAGGAAAGTCTGTGAAACTATTATCTCCAATAAACCATCAGAAAACTGGAAGTGGCATAGCAGTTCAAGTGGTAGAGCGCTAACCTTGAGCTGAAGAGCTGAGGGACAGCACTTAAGCCCAGAGTTCAAGCCCCACATTGACAAAAAAAAAAAAAGGGTAAATATCACATTCTTTAAAACTCTATTCATATTTTAATGGAATTCATCCATTGAATAGTTCCTCAGCCCCATCATGTACCAGGAAACATCAAACTGGAGAGATACACAGTTATTAAAGATAAGCAAAAAGTATTTTTTCCCTTTTGTAAAACAATCTAGTAGTATCTATCTTACCCAAGAGAGCTGCTGTAAAAATCTAATAACATGACATGTATAACCACATGTTTTAAAGGGTGAGCTGTTATTAAAATGTTTGCAAAAGAAACCTTGGTGATCTCAGGCTTTGATCCGGGGATTGACCCTTAAATCTGAGGTTCTGCTGATTTTTTTTTAATTTAAAATCTTCAATAGGTGAGAAAGTGGGAAGACAGAATTATGTCACCTAAGAAGTCTCACTATTTTTCATTGCTTCTTAAGTGCTTTCTCGGGGCAAGACTTGGCATGGCTTGGTTAAGATGACACCAGTTAAGACAAGAGGTCAGACTGGCTATACTGGATTAGCCAGAATGGAACAAAGATTCTACTCTGGCAGAACCCAAGATTATTGCCGACTAAAGTTCCCTGAAACCAGGAACCAACAAACTTTGATGTTCAAGTGCATTGTAGCATAGAAGTGATTCTGAGTGGTTCTGGGATCCTGGACCTGAGGAAAACTGTATAATCCATGGTATCCTCTCATCATAGATTAAAACCCATTTCCTTCTTTCTACCTATTTTTTCTGTCTCCTACACTTCCAATCTTCCCTTTCTGTTTCCCTTTACCCATGAAGAATACTATACTGTAGCCCAAGGAAAGTTCAATTCCCCACAATTCCTTCTGTCTCTTCTAGGACCCTGTTTAAATGACTGTTTCATATTATTCAGCTGTCATTGACCTTTTGCCATTGTCCTGGTTGTGAGGCCTGAGCTCAGGACCTGAGCATGTTCCTTTAGCGTTTGGGCCCAAGGCTAGCACTCTACCACTTGATCCCCAGCTCTACTTCTGGCTTTTTTGGTAGCTAATTGAAGATGAGAGTCTCACAGATTTTCCTGCCCAGGCTGGCTTCACACTGAACTGTGATCCTCAGATCTCAGCCTCCTAAGTACAGAGGATTACAGGTGTGAGCCACCAAGCCCCATAGACCTTTTAAAGTTTAATACTGCCCTCCCTCTGATTTTGTTAATTATGGAAAACTTTTATAAAAGTAGATTAAAAAGGACAGTGAATCTCCATGTAGCTATCATCCAGCTTTAACATATGAAGAGGGTAGGTAGTGACTAGATAATCAAATATAACTCCTGAAATAAAAATTGTAATAGTTGAAAATATAAACTCAATGGGAAGATTAATGAGCAGAATAGTTCAGCTGAAAATTAGTAAATATGAAGGCAGTCCAAAAAAGTTACCCTGAAAGTATACAAAGAAATGTCCGGGTACTGGTGGCTCCCGCCTGTGATCCTAGCAACTCAGGAGGCTGAGATTTAAGGATCATGGTTTGAAGCCAGCCTAGACAGGAAAGTCTTTGAGACTCTCATCTTCAATTAACCACGAAAAAGCCAGAAACGGAGCTACGGCTTAGGTGATCCTGTGCTAGCCTTGAACAAAAAAAGCTCAGGAACAGCATCCAGGCCCTGAGTTCAAGTCCCAGCACTGGAACACATATACAAAAAAAGTTAATCATGAAAAAAAGACTATGAGTCACTTATGATATCAGTATTAAAGGTCCAATGTATACACTGAAGTTGCAAATGGAAAAAAAATAGAAGAAAGGCTGTATCTGAATTATATATTTTCCAAAATTATCAAGACTATAATTAATCTAGAAAAACTCAATATATCCAAACCCTGATGAATAAAAAATAAATCCACACCAATATATATCATAGTCAAGTCACAGAAGAACAAATATAGAGAAATATCATGAACAGCTAGAGAGAAGTAGAGCTTACACACAAAGGAACAAATGAAAATGACATTAAATTTCTTTTTTTTTTTTTTTTGGGTCCGGTCGTGGGGCCTGAACTCTGGGCCTGGGCGCTGTCCCTCAGCTCTTCAGCTCAAGGCTAGCACTCTACCACTTGAGCCACA
>NW_012267235.1:3492183-3526238 GCF_000151885.1 Dipodomys ordii
TGAGCCACAGCACCACTTCTGGCTTTTTGCTTATGTGGTGCTGAGGAATCAAACCCAGAGCCTCGAGCATGCAAGGCAAGCGCTCTACCACTGAGCCACCTTCCCAACCAGACACTAAACAAGAACAAAAGAGTACAATACAGGGAAGCAGAGGTGTGGCTCAAATAGTAGAGTGCCAGATTTGAGTGAAAAGCCAAGAAAGAGCATGAGATCCTTGGTTCAAAGTGCAGTACTGGCACTTCATGTATCTATATATAAATGTCTATATATCTCTATCTAGATCTCTCTATTTAGATGGATCTATGTATTATATGTGGATATATAATAAAGTGTTACACAGTGCTGGGCATGTATATCTTGTTCAGCATATAGGAAGTCCTGGGTTCCATATTTAGCACACAAAAAAGAGAAAAACAGAATGGAATTATCATCATAGCATTATCTCCCAATAAAATTATCTTCCACGAAAGGTTTTCAGACATCATTTTTTCAAAGACATGATGAGAGAAATCAGAAGCTAAATGGTTAAGCTAAGAGGTCAAATATCTTAATGGTAATTCCTGAGGTTTTTAATGAGAAATTGTGAGGAAATAGGATTTGTGAACATTTATAGCCTGAGAACACAAAAAGACTAGGAAGACCATAGCTCCAACCACAACTATCAACAACCTCACCTCAAATTTTAATTTCTGGAGCACTTTGGTACAGGGTTCTAATTTGCAGATCTTAGGAGAGGAAACACTCTGCTCCATCTCCTCATGCCTATTAACCCATAAAGACCTTCCCAGGGCCCTCAGCTAAAAGACATGCAAGTGCATAGTGCATAGTGACCCATGCAATGTCCCCAATATCCTTCCAATAAATCTTTGTACTGTTTGCCCATAAAACTTTATCAGCTATTCCTTTAACAATATGGCAATACTTCACCACAGGCTGGGGAATATTTAAGGGTCTGGGTTCAATCCTCAGGACTGTCCATACACCCGCAAAAAATAATAGAAAAAAATAGAAAAATACTTCACCAAATATTATTCCAATTCTACAGAGCAATTGATTGCAAAATTATACCAGTATGCTCAATCAAAGCCTTTGAAATAACAATTTCAATGAATATAAAATAAATTTTTCTAGAGTGTAAAACAATCTTTAAAGACTGAAAACAAAACTGTCTATTCACAGATATATCTTTTTGTGTGTGTCGGTCGTGGGGCTTGAACTCTGGGCTTGGGCGCTGTCCCTGTCTTCTTTGGCACAAGACAAGCTCTCTACTGCTTGAGCCACAGCGCCACTTCCAGTTTTCTGGTGGTTTATTGGAGATAAGAGTCTCACGGACTTTTCTGCCCGGGCTGGCTTTGAACCATGATCCTCGGATCTCAGCCTCCTGAGTAGCTAGGATTACAGGCATGAACCACCAACGCCCAGCTCACAGATATATCTTATATGCAGAAATTCTAAGTAATCCACAAAAATTTTAGAACTATTAAGTCCAGCAATTGTACAGGATTCAAAATCAATAAGCAGACCAATTATAACCAGGTGCTGATGGCTCACACCTGAATTCCTACTTACCCAGGAGCCTGAGATCTGAGGATGCTTCAAGAAATACTAACAAGCCCAGTATGGTAGTGCGAGCCTGTAATCCTAGCAGAGGGTTGAGGCAGGAACATCTTGAGTACAGGCTGGGCTACATAGTGACATTCTGTCTGAGAAAACAAAAACAAAAAAAATTAACAGGAATGTTAATAGCAGCATTGTTCAGAATAATAAAAGTGAGAACCAAGTCAAATGTCCATTATCTATTGAATGAATAAACAAAATGTGGCATATCTATGCAATGGAATGTTATCTGGTAATAAAACACTGATGCATATGTGAACATGGATAAGACTTGATAGCATGTGAAAGAAGCCAGCCACTTACTTACGATTCCATTTATGTGACATGTCCTGGCTGGGCCAGCCCATGGAAAGTAGGTTAGTGATTGTTAGTGACTAGGGGAATTGGGAAACAGAAGAGGGGCTGCTAATGGATATAGAGTTTCTTTTTTGAGTGAAAGAAAATGTTCTAAATTTATAATGATAAAGATTATATAACCATGTGAACACACTAAGGCCCACTGAATTGTATACTTCAAAGGGTGAATTTTATGCTAGGTGAATCATAAAGCTGTTATGTTAGGAAAACACTCTTGGGGTTTGCTGTCTGGAACACTGAGTTGACCTTCAGCATCATGCTGGTAGCAAGAGTAGGAAAAGCAACCATGAGCGACAGCAGCTGCTGCTAAAGAAACCCTAGAAATCCTACACACCTCAAATTTTATACTGTCTTGCACTGGGTTGACTTTCCTAGTTTTTGATAATGCTATTTGAGAAGAGCACAGGAATGGCTTTTACATTTTATTATAACAGCTAAACTGGGAAATAAACTCACCAGTTGCTCTTTACCAAAGGAAATAAGATAAAAACAACATAGATGTAAGCAGAGCTTAAATAAACCTTTTCTCAGGAAGATGAATGTGCTCACAGGGAAAGGAGAGTAAGGTAGTAAAAAACAGTTTAAAGTGTTACATTACTTTAAAGGCATTTTGTTTCATTTACTGTAGACGGCAGCGAACATCAGTTTCAAACATACAGTAAATCTATTGGGTAGTAAAAAAGAAATGACATGTTGTTTCCATTTTCATATTGTTCTAACTCATCTCTTTATTGAAAATCATTGTGGGAGTATGTTAAATTTAAATCAAACTGAAGTTAAACTCAAGAGAAGTATGTTCACAAATTATTTTTCATAGTAGGACTGCCTCCTACAGCCTTTATAAAGAATTTTATGGTCTGATATATACATATATGTGTGTAAATAAAATATGTATATAAATATATATGTGTGTGTGTGTATATTATATTGACCCTTTTTTTCTTTGAGGCACTACTACTGAGGTTTGAATTCAGGACCTTTGCACTTGGTAGGCAAGTGCTCTACAACTTGAATCACATACATAGCCCTTTTGTGCCTTAGTCACTTTGCAGACCAGGGTCTCAGTTATTACCTTAGGTCTGCTTTGGATAGCAATCCTCCTACCTATGTTCCCTGAGTAACTGGAATTAAAAGTATGTATGACACCCAGCCAATATTTTTTAAAGATTTTTCTTTTTTGGGGGGGGGGTCCAGTCATGGGGCCTGAACTCTGGGCCTGGGCGCTGTCCCTCAGCTCTTCAGCTCAAGGCTAGCTCTCTTGAGCCACAGCGCCACTTCCAGCTTTTTTCTTTTTGCTTATGTAGTGCTGAGGAATCGAACCCAGGGCCTCAGGCATGCAAGGCAAGTGCTCTACCACTGAGCCACCTTCCCAGCCCCTTAAAAAATTTTCAAATTACATACTTTTCCTGGATCTGAACAAATTGGGAGTTTCTTTTCTTGCGAAAACAGCTCTTCGTTTTGTGTGTGTGTGTGTGTGTGTGTGTTTCTTTTCTTTTTTTTGTCAGTTGTGGGGATTGAACTCTGGGCCTGGGCACTGTCCCTCAACTCTTCAGCTCAAGGCTAGTGCTCTACCATTTGAGCCACAGCACCACCTCCAGTTTTGGAGATAAGAGTCTCATAGACTTTCCTGCCCTGGTTGCTTTTGAACCTTGATCCTAGATCTCAGCCTCCTGAGTAGCTGGGATAACAGGTGCTGGTGACAGGTTGTTTTGTTTCTTTTTGTATGAGTACTGGTACTTGAACTTAGGACCTTGTACTCTCACTTAGCTTTATTCAAGGCTGGTGCTCTATCACTTGAGTCACACCTCTACTTCCAACTTTTTGCTGGTTAACTAGAAATAAGAGTCTTTCAAGTTTGTCTGCCAGGACTGGTCTTGAACAATGAATCTCAGATCTCAGCGTACTGAGTAGCTAGAATTACATGCATGAGCCACTGGCACCTGGCAAAATGCTCTTTTCATAAATTAAGAAACTTACTTAGAAAATATTTGAAAAAGTTTTAAGTAAAACTTGATATTCTTTCATGAGAAAATATCTGGAACTGGTAAGCACTGAGTCTCTTTCTATTCTCTCCTATGCACTCTACATTTTTTTTTGGTAGGTCACAGGACTTGAACTCAGTGCCTGCGTGCTGTCCCTGTGCGCTTTTGCTCTAGGCTAGGGACCTACCACTTTGAGCCACAGTGCCACATCCATTTTTCTGGTGGCTAATGGGAGATAAGTCTCACAGACTTTCCTGGGTGGGCTGGCTTCAAACTATGATCCTTAGCAATCAGCTTCCTGAGTAGCTAAGATTATAGATGTGTGCCACCAGTGCCCAGTTTTTGTTTTTTGTTGTTGTTGGGTTTTTTTGTTGTTGTTGTTGTTTTTCAGCCATGGGGCCTGAACTCTGGGCCTGGGCACTGTCCCTCAGCCCTTCAGCTCAAGGCTAGCACTCTACCACTTGAGCCACAGCGCCACTTCCGGCTTTTTCTGCTTATGTGGTGCTGAGGAACCAAATCCAGGGCCTCATGCATGCAAGGCAAGTTCTCTACCACTGAGCCACCTTCCCAGCCCCCCCAGTTTTTGTTGGTGGTGGTGGTGGTAACCCTGGGGCTTGAACTCAGGGCACGTGTGCTAGTCTTTGAGCTGTTTCCACTCAACACTAGTGTTCTACCACTTTGATCCAGGACACCACTTCTAGTTTTCTGGTGGTTAATTGGAGATAGTCTCACAGACTTTCCTGCCCAGGCTGGCTTCGAACCACGATCCTCAGATCTCAGCCTCTGGAGTTGCTTGGATTACAGGCATGAGCCACCAGCTCCTAGCACTCTACTCTTTAAAAACTGAAAAGCTAACCGGGTTCGGTGGCTCATACCTACTTGGGAGGCTATGATCCAGAGGATGACCATTCAAAGGCTAGCCCAGGCAAAAAGTTGATGAGACACCATCTCAACCAATGAAAATCTGAGCAAAGTGGAATACGTTCCTTTGTCCCAGCTACGTGAAAATGTAAATAGAAGGATCATGGTCAGGCATTAATGTGATATCCTATCTCAAAAAAAAAAAAAAACAAAAAGGGCTGCTGCCTTGCAAGCATGAGGCCCTGAGTTCAAACTGCAATAGCATAAAACAAACAACAGCAAACAAATAAACTAGAGCTCCAGGCCAGCCTGGTCTACTCAGTGAGACCTTAACCCCAAAATAAAATCAAAAAAAGCCACAGACAACTAAGTCTTTAAAAGGCCCTCATATTTTAATAGTGTCAATTTCTACCAAATGTTCTATCTATAGTGCCCTATTTTTTGTTGGTGTCCTGGCAAATTTCAAGATATTCTTCAGTCTTTATCACAAATTTAATGGAGTGTTTCTTGTCTAACAAAATTAAAGGCTTCTATTACTTCTATTGCAGCTCAAACAACCTTCAATTATAGTGTTTAATCCAGTATACTGTAATTATGGGTTTTTTCATACCTGTCTAATCACTTATGTTTCACTTTGGGATAGGGACTACATCTTTATTATCTATCTTTTCAATATCTAACACAATTCTTCACAGGAAGTATTTAGCAAATGCTTTTTGAATAAATTAAAATTGAAATGTCCATTTCCAACATTGCAGATGCCAATAGAAACTTTATCAGAGAACAGGCTATCACCAAAACAAATCTCAGTTGGGTGCTCTTACTCAAATATGTTACCTTTTTAAAAAGTGTTACTTTTGCCCTGCGCCAGTGACTTCACTCCTGTAATCCTAGCTACTCAGAAGGCTGAGATCTGAGGACCATGGTTCAAAGCCAGTCCAAACAAGAATGTTTGTGAGACTCTTATCTCCAATTAACCAGCAAAAAACTGGAAGTGGCACTGTGACTCAAGTGGTAGAGTGCTCGCCTTGAGCTGAAGAGCTCAGGAATAGCACCCAGGCCCAGAGTTCAAGATCTAGGGATGGACAAAAAAAAAAGTTACTTTTTAATCATTATTTGAGTGAACAGTACTAATGAGCTCTCCATATGTAGAGATATACCTTTAACTGTTACAAATATGTTTAAATAGGGATATAAACATTACATTAGGTATACTAAAGTTACAAGTATATCAAATGTTTCAAAAGTATCAGTGTACTAAAACATTTGTGCTCCATAGTGGCTATACCTGAATTAGGTGATTTTTTTTTCTTAAATTCTTATAATTTAAACGGTTTTAGGCTGGGAATGTGGCTTAGTGGTAGAGTGCTTGCCTAGCATGTACAAAGCCCTTAGTTCCATTGTTCAGTACCACATACACAGAAAAAGTTGGAAGTAGCACTGTGGCTCAAGTGGTAGAGTGCTGGCCTTGAGTAAAATAAACTCAGAGATAGTGCCCAGGCCCCAGGACAGGCAAAAAAAAAGTTTTAAATTCACATAGCTTCATATAGCTGGAGTGGCAATATACAAAGAAGTCTCTGCAAAACTAACTACAGCCCGGACTGGGAAGATGGCTCAGTGGTAGAGCTCTTGCCTTGCATGCATGAGGCCCTGGGTTCGATTCCGCAGCACCACATAAGCAAAAAGAAAAAAAGCCGGAAGTGGCACTGTGGCTTAAGTGGTAGAGCGCTAGCCTTGAGCTGAAGAACTGAGGGACAGCGCCCAGGCCCAGAGTTCAGGCCACACGACTGGACCCAAAAAAAAAACAATAAAACAAAAAAACTAACTATAGCCCAAGTTTGCCCCTCGGCCTTACTGCCCCAGATATCTAATTTGTTAACATGCTTAGAAAGCTCAGAAGAGAGGAAGGAAAGGAAGAAAAGGGAAAGGAAGAAAAACAGTTCTAAAAGAACAGCTTTGGGTAAAACTCAACCTGCTCCTGGAATTCCTAGGAATAACTGACCAATGTACCTGTGGCCACTAAATTTGTTTGTTTTGGTGCCAATTTGGGGCCTAGGTGCTAGCCCTGACTCCCCAAAAAAAGTCTCCAGACAGCACTTTATCATTTGAGCCACAGCTTCACTTATAGCTTTTTTTGGTGATTAATTAGAGATAGGAGCCTCATGGACTTTCCTCCCAGACTATCTTTGAACCATGAGCCTCAGATCTGAGCCTTCTGAGAAACTAAGGTTACAGGTGTGAGCCACCAGCAGCTGACTCTAAGTTATTTTTTTACATTTTTGAGCTCACTTTTATCTGTTTAAATTGACATTTGTGGAATGTCTTATTTTAAAACGTGTGTGTATATGGACATCTTTAGGATAATTATTATAAAATTAATGTAGAGACACTCTTGCATTCCTCCCTCTCCTATCCTGCTGCCACCTCTAAGAAAACTTGCTTTCCAAGTTCTTGAAAACTAGTTAGATCTCATCCAGGTCTAATTAAAATGTAGGCATCCAGGAATTAACTCTGAAATTTAGGACTGAAGGGAGAAAAAATAAATTCTTTTCTCTTCTTCTCTTTCCTTCTTTCTTTCTTCCTTTCTTTCTCTCTTTCTCTCTCTCTCTCATTCTTTCTTTTTGGCAGTAGTAGGGTTTGAACTCAGGCTCTTTTACTTATGACTGGTGCTCTACCACTTGAGCCACACCTGTAGGCCAGCTTTTTGTTGGTTATTCTGGAGATGGAGTCTGATGTACTTTTCTGTCCAGCTCTTCTGAACTGAGGTTCTGCAGCTCTCAGCCTCTGCCTGAGTAGTCAGCTTTACAATCATGAGCCACTGATACCCAGTAGACATTCTATTGGTAAGTGCATTTTGAATTCAACTAACTTAAAATTGGATCAATTAACAAAGGTGGGTCTTATAAATTGTTTTGCATACAGAAATAGCTTAAGAATGATGTTTGCCTGAATTCAAAATTTTATACTCAAAATGCAAATTAGAAAGAAATAGAAAAGAATCAGCAAGCAGAAAAAACGTAAGAATGTATGGGAACATATTTTTGTAAAAAGAAAGTTAAAAGGAAAAGGAAATGCTTTTGAATGAGGAAGGATTTTTTTTGTAAAGTAAATTTTCTCCTAAAGGACTGTTGTGTCAATTCCAAAACTGTTTTTCAAATTTTTAATTACAGCTATTCTAAGTTTTTGTCATTTCCAGCCTGACCCTTCTCTGGATTATATACATGCAGCCAAACCTATGGAAAATGACTGTAAAAGTATTAATTTGTAAAAATTATTTAGCTTTTTATTTGCTTTTGTTGGTTTTGTATTTTTTTTCAGATAATATTTTGTTGTTGTTGTTGTTGTTTTTCTTTTTGATTCCAGTCCTGGGGCTTGAACTCAGGGCCTGGGCGCTGTCCCTGAGCTTTTTCACTCAAGGACAGTGCTCTACCACTTTGAGCCACAGCACCATTCCAGTTTTCTGGTGTCCAATTGAAGATAAGAGTCTCATAGACTATCCTGACTCAATCCTCAGATCTCATAGAGGCTAGGATTACAGCCTGAGCCAGAAGCACCTGCTCCAAAGTACAACTTCTAACAATAGTAACTTAAGCAGATCTTTTGAGATATTAGGACACTACCTACAGAATAGACAGAATTAGACTTAATGATGTCCAGCCTAAGACCTACTCCTCCAGAGCTCTTTTGTTACTTAATTGGCACTCCCACCTGAACTGTTGCTTCCCTCTGACATGGGAATAAAGAATCCTATCCAGGAAAACCTCATCTTAGTGATGAGAGACCAGAATGGCAACACTGTTGAGACAGTTTGGAGGAAAAGTGCTCAGAAAAGGGTGGAAGTTGTCAGACTCCAATGGAATCACTTATATCAACCTTCCAAAAGTAACTCTTCTACCTGGGCTGGCCTCAAATCATAAACCTCTGTTCTCTGCCTCCTAAGTAGCTAGGATTACAGGTGTGTGCTACCAGTGCCTGGTCCATATTTATCTTTTGAGTAGTCTATGCTCAAGTAGTTACTTAAAAGAGGATACCCAAATGTATTCTTCTCCTGATTTATGTAACTGTAACCTCTTTATAATAACAATGTAAAAAAAAAAAAAGATCGCCTGAACAATTTGACTGTCTTCTGTGATTCTCTCTTCCCAGCTTTATAACAGTAGGGGTTTTTTTTAGTTTAAGAAGTATTTTTGGCTTATATATTTCAACCATTATCTCTTTCTCACATATTAGCTTATCAAAGCCGAGAAACCTGCAAGAGCCAATTAGCCAACACCTAATTCCCAAAGCACTGAAAAACGTTCAGACAAGTGGAAATTGTAACAGATGTTTAAAAGCTGCTTTTTGGTGAAAAGCCCCAACTACTTACTTGGATGCACAAGCTAACTAAAAGCTTGTCAATCCAGCCTCTGGTTATATCTGTGTCAATCATTCTAAGCCATTCACTTCGCAGTCACCTTGGAATCTAGGAAAGGACAGGACTGATTGGTAACATCTTTATAACAAGAGATGGAAACAACGGTCTGGCAGGACCAAATGGATACACACCAATGAGGACAGTTACACAATGAAGCAAGAGGGACCATCTCATGGGAACCAGATATTACTCTCAATTGATGACAGAGATAATAAGATCTCTGGAACTTCAGAGAATAAAGACTGAGAGTATAGCTAAACCCATGATCCCACATGACCATCCTGAGACAAAAGACTATCAAGACCACCTGCCACCACCTCTGACCACCAGGATACACTTTTGACAGACTGTTTAATAACTGCATATCTTTCTCCCTCAGCACCCAGCTCTTTGTCTACATAAACTTATGCTCATGTCTGTATCCTGAAGATGGCTGAAGTGCTTTGCCTTTTCCCACAGCTGTTGACACCATGTAGTAACTCTTCCTTTGCTTTTCATCATTATCTATCTCTTTATTTGGATTATAGGGGTCAGTGGCCAACCCTGACACAGAATCTCAGGGTTTGCAACTAAAGCCTAAAACTCCATGTTCAGCATATTTAGACTAATCAGTGGTTTCATCTGTTATTGATCTGGAAGAAAATAAGGTACAACTTTATAGTTGAGTCCCAAAAATCACACCAGCAACTTTGGGAAGGCATTTGTGAATGGTGCTAAATGAGGTAGTAATCATTAAAATCGAAAGCTTACTGAATCAGAGCTGGGGTAGGGAGCCATCATGCATTTTAAAATAAGCGCCCCCCCCTCCCCGGGAGCTGGGAAAGTGGCTCCAGTGATAGAGTGCTTCACTTGCATTCATGAGGCTCTGGATTCGATTCCTCAGCACCACATAAACAGAAAAAGCCAGAAGTGGCGCTGTGGCTCAAGTGGTAGAGTGCTATCCTTGAGCTGAAGAGCTGAGGGACAGCACTCAGGCCCAGTTTAGGCCCCACGATCAACAAAAAAAAATAAATTAAAAATAAGCCTCCAGGGGCTGGGAAGTTGGCTCAGTGGTAGAAGCGCTTGCCTTGCATGCCTGAGGCCCTGGGTTCGATTCCTCAGCACCACATAAGCAAAAATGAAAAAAGCCAGAAAGTGGCACTGTGGCTCACAGTGGTAAAGTGCTAGCCTTGAGCTGAAGAGCTAAGGGACAGTGCCCAGGCCCAGAGTTCAGGCCCCACGACCGGACCCAAAAAAAAAAAAAAAAAAAGCCTCCACCTGGTTCAGGAATCAAGATGCAGCTGAAGTTTTAGCACTGCCTGCTAAGTGCCACTGCAGTGATTCCTACTGTGACTGGACGCCCAGGTCAGGCAGAGGTCAGGCCTCATCCGTAGGTGTGTGTCTCATTCATACCTCAGAATTAATATGAACAGGTGAAGTTTCTTCATGAATTTGTTGTGACTGGTATGCTTGCTATTATAGCCAAATGTAAATGTTACTATGGTTACATATTTATATAACCTCACTTATATACTTATGAAGTTGTTTCCATCAGTCACTTAAAAATATTTCTTCCAAGTGTCAAGGCTCAAGCCTGAAATCCTAGTACTCATGAATGTGAGATCTGAGGATTGCAGTTCAGAGCCAGCTTGGGCAGAAAAGTCCCTGAAACTCTTACCTCCAATTAATCAGCAAAAATCTGGATGTGGAGCTGTGGCTCAAGGAGTAGAACACTAGCCTTAAGCAAAAAAGCTCAGGGACAGTGCCCAGACCCTGAGTTCAAGCTCCAGGATGGACTCTCTCAAGATAGATAGATAGATAGATAGGACATATGTATATATAAACATGTATATTAATTTAAAATTTTATTTAAAAACTTAGAAATCCATCAGCCTAAGTTTTTTTAATAAAATGTAACAAGTTTTAACTAGACAGTCAACTCACAATGTGTGTTTGCAAATTCATCTTTTCTAGTGAGGAAAGGCACAGCCAGTCCTCACCTCGGGTAGTTTATTACCTCACATGAAACGATTCCATTTCTAGAACTGCCTTCACCTCTTTGAGCACAATGTAAAAACCGAACTTGGGAGACGCCAATGGAATACACTGAGAACCATTTAAAAGATACTTGGGTAGTGAGTCGAAAATATGTATTTTTTTTTCTTCCTGT
Source organism: Dipodomys ordii (assembly GCF_000151885.1). Lineage (NCBI taxonomy): Eukaryota > Metazoa > Chordata > Mammalia > Rodentia > Heteromyidae > Dipodomys > Dipodomys ordii. Next base: position 3,503,564 of record NW_012267235.1, read on the forward strand.
TAAACCTATTTCAAGTTCAGGGTGAACACCAGCCCTTGGATCCCAGGTTCTGGCAGGGCCGACTAGGTGGTACGAATCCTTAGCCCTGCAAGGAAACCTGCCTTCGGATAAAACTTCCCCCAGGCAGCCCCGCCCCCCACGGCCAGGAGTGACGCTCACGTAACCGAACCCCCACGACGCCCCGCCCCGCCCCGCCCCGCCGAGGGCGCACCCGGGCCCACGCGGCCCCCTCGGCCCGCCGGGCGAGGGGACACCCGATCCCCAGAGGAGCGGAGGAGCCAGGATAGCCCCAACTTCCGTTTCTGCCTCCGAAGGCAGGTTCCCGTACCCTACACACTTTTTAACCTCAAACCGTCCGGCCTCTCGGAGGCTAGTAGAAGATGACACGGATACGCGTGACGTGACAGCGACGTACTGTTCTGTGGACACGTCCGCGGCCGTCCCCCAGCGCGCGGCCTCACTGACAACTGCGGAAGCGGCGCGGCTGGAGGGGGCGGGGCTGGGGCGCGCGCGCACGTCCGGGGGAGCGCGCGCGCCGCCGTCCGGCCGGGCAGAGGTGGTGTGTGAGAGGCGGGGTTCCGAGTCGCCGGGCTCTACCTGAAGGGCTCGGTGCGGAGTGTGCTGCGGCGGTTCCCGCGGAGGCCTCCTTCCGCCGGGGGGGTCATGAGAGGTCAGGGCTGCGGGAAGCTGGCGGAGGAGGGGAGCGGGGACGCTGAGCGGGGCTGGCGGGGAGCAGGCGGGGCTGGAGGCGCGGACGTGGGTGGAGAGCTGTACCCCGGAGATTCCGGGAAAGTTTCTGGTGTTCGCTTCTCGCCCTTTTTCTTCCCTTCGTCTTTGGGTTCTGGCCCGGCGGAGATCGGGAGGGCTCCGCGTTGTTATTTACAGCCGAGGCCACCTTCCTGCCCCGGATCGCTGGAGGGGTTAGAGGAAGGGAAGGGCACCGGGGCACCGGGGCACGGGAGCCTGGGCCCAGCCCCCAGCGGGAGTGCTGAGCCCCCCACGGGGCGGGCGGGCCGGCCGCGGGGCTTCCTCCTGCAGAGACTGAACCGGCTCGGCCCCCAGGGCAGCTCTGTGCCCCTTCCTGGCTTTTGGGGGGGGGGGAAACCCTTCCCGGATGACGTCTTTTCTGACCCCTGCACACCACCGATGGTGTGGTATTTGCACTAACTAACTCCATATTCAGACTACAGCCTTACCTAGCAATTACAGGGTGACGCCCCCAAAGTATGCCTGGGAATCATCTTTTGAGAAAAGTAATGTTCCTGGTAGCACTGTTCCTTACCGAAAAAAACAAACGTCCTGGCTTTAGAGAAGCTGTTTCACAATAAAATGAAACGCGTTAGGTCACTTGAGATTTTGTTATCTCTGTTGACACTTAAGGCATTGAAATTTAATTTGTTTTAAAAAATGTTTCTTCCTAGTATTTAATAGCACTAAAATGCTTGCTCATTATTTTTGTGCCCGTACCAGGGCTTGAACACATAACCTTGAGGTATCAGGCCTTCAGATTTTTTTTTCACTCACAGGTTGGCACTCTACCACTTGAGCCAAGCCTCTAGTCAGCTTTTTTGCTGGTTAATTGGAGAGGGAGTCTTGAGGACTTTACCTTGAATGCTGTGCTCAGATCTCAAGTCTCCTGAGTAGCTTTACAGGTGTGAGTTACTAGCACCAGGCTTGTGTTTCTGTTTTTGTTTTTTCAACACACTATGAAACTTCTTTGTTGTAGAAAACATCTCAAATGAAACTGCTCCACTTGGGGAAAAGAGCAAGTGTCTCAAAGTATTTCGTGTGAGCGCTAGTACTCTATTAACATCTGCTGGGCACATGGTACTTTATTACTATTTTGCAGATACCTTCTAGCATTAGATAAAGAGAGGGCAATTTTTCAGTCTGCAAATGTTCCTTCAAACAACAACAACAAAGAAAAAAACAAAAGACTGGATAGGGCAGCAGAGTCTTGGCACTGAAGGAGGAGGGAGGAATTAACAGTGAAGGATAACCTGAGAATTTATCAGTGATTATCAGCCACTCCTTTAGTGACATGGACACCTAGTAAGCATCATATTTTCTGTGTGTTTTTTAAGGTGACAGAGCCCTGAAACAAAGAAATCTGGATCAGAAGAAAAGCATCAAAGGGCCATGCAAGCCAACTGTAACCAATTGTACAGTCCTCCTGGAACTGTGAGTGGTGAAGATGCCTCAGCTTCCCAGTGTGTCCATACATCAAGACTGACAGGAGAAGGTTCCTGTCTTCATTCTGGAGATATTCATATCCAGATCAACTCCATCCCTAAAGAATATGCTGAGAATTCAAGCTCCAGAAATATAAGGTCAGGCGTCCATAGCTGTACCCACGGATGTGTACATAGTCATTACCAGAGTCACTCCCACGGTGAAACAAGACAGCCTGATAATATTGCCACGGAGTCTGGAGAACATGGAAGTAGCTCCTTCTCAGAGTTTCGCTCTCTCTTCAAGTGGTTGCAAAAAAGTCTTCCTTATATTCTGATTCTGGGTGTCAAACTTGTTATGCAACATATAACAGGTAGGACCTATAAAACATTGGCTAATTGCTAAATTCAGGAAACTTTTTTTCTTTGTTGGTAATATACATTAACCTATGCATTTCAGTTACTTATTTTCTGTTGGTAGCTTTTAAAATTGAATGTTCCCTTTAATTCATGTTATTATTAGCTTATATATTTGCTTTTTTTTCATTTCAATTAATTGGAACTTATTTTCTAACAGGAATTTCTCTTGGAATTGGGCTGCTAACAACTTTTATATATGCAAACAAAAGCATTGTAAATCAGGTTTTTCTAAGAGTAAGTATAACAAGCAACTAAAATATTATTAACTGTTTCTCCAGAATTAGAAAGATCATATTGAAATAGAATTAACTTCTGAGAGAAACAGGCAGTAATAGGATAACATAATATCCTTGACATATTGTTATCTAAATGACCTGTAATAAATTACCTGTCTTAATGTTGAATTGCCTCACCTTATTTTCTTTGTATGTTTTCCTAATAAAGAAAAAATAGTAAGATAAAGGTTTAGACCATGCTATTTGAAACAGTTTTGCAAGGGCCTTTATGTTTTGTGAGTTGATTTGAACATACTAAATAATTTCATTATAAACTTTAGTACAGCCATGTGCTGGTGGCTCATACCTGTAATCCTAGCTACTCAGGAGGCTGAGATCTGAGGATCATAGCTCAATACCAGCCCAGGAGACTCTTTTCTCCAATAAACCACCAGATAAACCAGAAGTGGTGCTGTGGCTAAAGTGGTAGAGTGCTAGCTTTGAGCTGAAGAGCTGAGGGACAGCGCCCAGGCCCAGATTTCAAGCCCCATGACCGACAAAAAAACAAACAAAAAACAACCTTTAGTACATATAAGATATCAACTGAATAAATTGTAGTACTGAATAAGAGAACTGGGTATTGAAATGTTTATGTCTCAGAAAAAATTAAGTTTTTCTTGAAAGAGTCTTAATCATAATAGGAGAAATTGGAAGAGTTTATAAAATTTCACCTACTTAAGGCTACTATAAAGGGAAGGACTATATCTATGTAAAAGTATAACTTACTAAACAGCAATGCATTTAATTCATGGTTTAAAAGTTAATACAGGTTGAGTATCCTTTATATGAAATTCTTGGAACTAAGTGTTTCAGATTTTTTTTTCATAGTTTTGAATATTTGCCTATACATAACTTATTTTGAGAGTAAGACCTAATTCTAAACAAAATTCATCTATAACTTACATACCCCTTATACATGTAACCAAGAAGTAATTTTATACAGTATGTTTTTAATATACCTGTGATTTTAATGTGGCATAATATTCAGGTATGGAATTTTCCATTTGAGGTTTCATGTTAGTGCTAAAAACCTTTGTGTTTTGGGTTGTTTAGGATTTCTGATTTGGGGATTAGGATGTTCCACCTGTAAAACTAGTCATTAAAACTTGAAATTAAGAAATTAAAAATATTAAGCCAATGCTGTTGGCTCATACTTGTAATCAGGAAGTGGAAATCTGGAAGATCATTGTTCAAAGCCAACCAAGACATTGTTCAAATCTATGAGATTCCAAAGTAACCAGCAAAAATTAAGACTAGAGGTGTGGCTCAAATGGTAGACTATAGCTGAGTTAGGCCCTGGTTCCAAGCACTAGTTCTGACAAAAATAAACAAAAGTAAATATTTAAACTGATTTTCTTAATTTTTAAAATTCTGTTTTGTGGGGGAGCTGCAAAAAATAAAGGCGCAGAGGTATCCCAAGTTTGTTTTGAACAGGTCCTGTATTTCAGTGTACCTGTTTAAAATATGTCACATTTTTCATATAATGAAAAAAATTGTATTTTAAAAATTTGGCTATTGAGCACAAAGAGGCTCAGGGATATCACCCAGGCCCTGAATTCAAGCCCCAGGACCAGAAAAAAAAATTTTTTTTTGCTAAAGCATTTTGTTTTGTTCACTAAAGAGATACAGAGAAGTGTTTGTGATAGTAAGGTATAATTTAAAGATATTTTAGCTGGGCACCAGTGGCTCAAGCCTGTAATCCTACTCAATGAGTTATTGATTAAGAGGGTAATGATATTTGAAATTCTGGCATAATTCAGAGTAACAATTTGTAAAATGTTTATTTTTCAGGAAAGGGCCTCAAAGATTCAATGTGTTTGGCTACTGGTATTCTTAGCGGGATCTTCTCTCCTTCTATATTACACCTTTAATTCTCAGTCACTATATTACAGGTAATTAGAGGTCCTACTAAACATTTTAAATATAATCATATATTCCATAGCATTTGAATGTTTTACCTGTACACAATGCTTACCATGTACTTGAGTTTATTTCTTTATAGAGCTGGGATGTGAATTTAGGGCTTGTTGCTTGTTAGGCAAGCAGTCAACCACTTGAGCTAGGTCTTTAGTTATAGTTCAGTTTTGTTTTTTTTTTGGGGGGGTCTGGTCGTGAGGCCTGAACTCTGGGCCTGAGTGCTGTCCCTCAGCTCCTCAGCTCAAGGCTAGCGCTCTACCACTTGAGCCACAGCGCCACTTCCGGCTTTTTTTCTTTTTGCTTATGTGGTGCTGAGGAATCGAACCCAGGGCCTCATGCATGCAAGGCAAGCACTCTACCACTGAGCCACCTTCCCAGCCCAATATAGTTCAGTTTTTATATGTCTTTTCATAATTGCAAACTTTAAATGATTGACTTATATTCCAAGGGCCTTGGCACACGACATGTGCTTAATGGTTCTTTTTGTTGTTAGTGTTTTTTGGTTTTGGGTTTTTTTAATGGTAGTAGGGCTTGAAATCATGGCCTTGTACTTGCTAGGCATGTTCTCTAGCACTTAAGCCAGGCCTCCAGCCCAGTATTTAATTTTTTTGAAAACTTTTTTGTTGTTGTTGATCCATTATTAATTAAGTACCAGTTGGTGGTGGTGGTTTTTATTTATTTGTTCCTAGAAGAATAGTCATTAAGCAGGGCACGGGTGGCTCACACCTGTAATTCTAGCTACTTGGAAGGCTGAGATCTGAGGATCACAGTTCAAAGCCAGCCCAGGCAAGAAAGTCTGTGAGATTCTTATCTCCAGTAAAACCACCAGAAAAACTGAAAGTGACGCTGTGGCTCAAGTGGTAGAGTGCTCACCTTGAGCTGAAGAGCTGAGGGACAGCACCCAGGCCCCAGAGTTCAAGTCCCACAATTGACCAAAAAAATAGTCATTAAAAGAAGTGTTCTGGGGGGTGGGAAGGTGGCTTAGTGGTAGAGTGCTTGTCTTGTATGCCTGAGGCCCTGGGTTCGATTTCCACATAAGAAAAAAGAAAAAAGCCAGAAGTGGTGCTGTGGCTCAAGTGGTAGAGTGCTAGCCTTGAGCTGAAGAGCTGAGGGACAGCGCCCAGGCCCAGAGTTCAGGCCTCACGACCGGACCCAAAAAAAGAAGTGTTCTGACTTCAGCATTAATCAGATAATTAGAAGCTCTAATCAGTAGAATTTGAAATATAGATCAATCTGGAATATAGTTTAGAGGTGAAGCCAATAAACAAGGATTAAATTGGGTGGGTAGGAAGTTGAGTAGAAAGAAGCAAGAATGACTTACATGATAAGCAGGGAAAGGAACTGATATTGAGAAGAAAGTAAATTTTCAGTATCAGAGGGCAACTAAAATTATTGAGAAAGTAGCTCTAGGTATACTCAGAAGCTCGGAGTAGAGAGTTGGGCTAGAAATTTTGAGATCAAAAGATACATGGCTAATATTTAAAAACTATAGGACTAGGCCTGGGAAGGTGGCTCAGTGGTAGAGTGCTTGCCTTGCATGCGTGAGGCCCTGGATTCGTTTCCTCAGCACCACATAAGCAGAAAAGTCAGAAGTGGTGCTGTGGCTCAAGTGGTAAAGTGCTAGCCTTGAGCTGAAGAGCTGAGGGACAGCGCCCAGGCCCAGAGTTCAAGCCCCATGACCAGCTAAAACAAAAATACTTCTTTGTTTAAAATTTGGGGGCTGGGAAGGTGGCTCAGTGGTATCAAGTGTTTGCCTGACATGCATGAGGCCCTTGGTTCAATACCTCAGCACCACATAAACAGAAAAGCTGGAAATGGCACTGTGGTTCAAGTGGTAGAGCACTAGCCTTGAGCTGAATTGCTCAGGGACAGTGCCCAGGCCCAGAGTTCAAGCCCCACAACCAACAACAACAACAAAAAAGACTAAAGAGTACAAAAAAGAAAAAATTGCACCTATAAACTCAGTAATTATTATGTGCAGCAGTGATAAATCTGATCATCTTCCATCCTTCCCTTTTAATAAATCTTTAATAAATCCGAAAGATACACCTGATATTCCTTATCTTTCCACAATTTTGGGCATAGATATGTTTTGGTCTTACTTGGCTTTCATGTGATTATATCATGTAAATGAATTTCACAATTTTTTTGTGTGCTAGTCCTGGGACTTGAACTCAGGGCCTGGGTGCTGTTCCTGAAGCTTCTTTTGCTCAAGGCTAGCACTCTACCTGAGACACTGTGCCACTTCTGCTTTTTCTGAGTAGTTTATTGTAGAGAAGAGTCTCATAGATTTTCCTGCCCAGGCTGGCTTCAAACCATGATTCTTAGATCTCAGTCTCCCGAGTAGCTAGGATTACATCACAAGCCACCAGCACCCGGCAATTTTACAATTTTTTTTTGGGGGGGGTTGATTGTGGGGCTTGAATTCTGGGCCTGGACACTGTCTTTCAGCTCTTTAGCTCAAGGCTAGTGTTCTAACACTTTAGCCACAGTGCCACTTCAGGTTTTCTGAGTGGTTTATTGAAGATAAGAGTCTCACAGACTTTCCTGCTCGAGCTGGCTTTGAACTGTGATACTCAGATCTCAGCCTCCTGAGTAGCTAGTATTACAGGCATGAACCACCAGCACCTGGCTAATTTTACAATTTTTTAAACGACAAAAGAAGTGTTAGCCATGATCATCCAGGAAGACTTTTTCTTTATTCAATGAAAGGAAGATTTGAAATCCTGACATTCAGAAAGAGCTTTAAAGCAAAATGATCTTATGCTGTATTTATTTGAACTATATTATCTTGCCAAATTCACATTTTTATATACCAAAATATTTATATAAATTTTAATGTTTTGCTAAACTTTGATGTCTTTCTCTTGGTAGTTTAATTTTCTTAAATCCTACATTGGATCACTTGAGCTTCTGGGAAGTACTTTGGATTGTTGGAATTACAGACTTCATTCTGAAATTCCTCTTCATGGGCTTAAAATGCCTTATTTTACTGGTGCCTTCCTTCATCATGCCCTTTAAATCAAAGGTGAGAAACTTTTTTATTCGAGTGACATTGGTAAATCATATTAATGTTATTTGTGGTTTAAATGTCTCTTTTGTAATTTTTCATTTTGCTAAATACCTTAATTTTGATTACCATCATTAGCTCAGCAACCAGTTGCTATTGGATAAAAACAGAATTCCATTTGCTTTAGAGTAATTGAAAAATCAGTCACCACACCTACTTTTGTTCTCTTTCAGGGCATTATCCATTGATAATTGACTCTATGATGTTATTCAGGACCTTGCTTTTGCTAGGGTGGTACTCTGCCACTTGAGCCACACTTCCAATCCTGTTTTTCCCAAGTTTGTGTGTGTGTGTATGTGTGTGTGTGTACATGTATATGTACTCAAGTACTAGAGCTTGAACTCAGGACCTGGTCACTGTCCATTAGCTTTTTTGTTCAAGGCTGGTGCTCTACATTTGAGCCACAGCTCCACTTCAGATTTTTTGGTTGTTAAGCATCTCTTGGATTTGTCTGCCTGGGCTGGCTTTGAGCCACAATCCTTAAACCTCAACCTCCTAAGTAGCTAGGATTACAGATGTTAGCTACTGGAATCTGGCTTTCACTAGTTATTTTCATCATCGTCATCGTCATCATCATCATCATCATCATTATATTGCCAGTTCAGGGGCTTTAAGTCAGGATCTGGGTACTGTCCTTTAGCTATTTCTGCTCAAGCTAGCACTCTGACACTTGAGTCACTCAAGCTCCACTTCTGACTTTTTTTTTTTTTGTCCCTCATGGGGCTTGAACTCTGGGCTTGGGTGCTGTCTGTTCACTCTTCAGCTCAAGGCGAGCACTCTACCACTTGAGCCACAGTACCACTTCCAGTTTTCTAGTGGTTTTATTGGAGATGAGTCTCATAGATTGTCCTGCCCAGGCTAGCTTTGAACTATGATTCTCAGATCTCAGTCTTCTGAGTAGCCAGGATTACAGGTGTGAGCCACCAGCATCTGGCTTACTTCTGGCTTTTTGGTTATTAACTGGAGATCAGAATCTCATGGACTTTCCTCTGGTCTGGCTTCAAACCACAATCTCAGGTTTCAGCCTCCTGAGTAGGTAGGATTACAGACATGAGCCACCAGCATCCAGCCTCACTTGTTATTTTTTGAGATAAGGTCTTGCTTTCCATCTGGGCATATACCCAGGCTGTCATCCACCTACTTTAGACTTCCACTTGTTACTGGAAATCACAGGCATACATCACAACATCTTACTTCACTGTGGAGAATGGAGTCTGGCACGTTTTTCTGCTCTGGCTGGCCTGAAACTGATTCTCCCAATCTCAAGTCTCCCATAAAAGGACAAGTACAATGCCACCGTGCCCAGCTACATGTTGAGGAGGGGTCTGCCTGGGCTGTTCTGAACTGAGGACTCCTACTCTCAACCTCTCACCTAGCTAAGATTACAGACATGAGCTACTGTTGCTCTACTACAAGTGTTAGTTATAATATACATAAAAACCAGGTTGAAATTGTGAGTCACAATCATTATTACAGTAATACATATAATGAATTACTACATAATATATTCATGATGCTCTCCGTACAGTATTATAGTATCTATGCTGTGTATTTAGCTCCATTTGGATTTTTGCTTTGTTTTCCTTCTGTCTTTTTAGGGTTACTGGTATATGCTTTTAGAAGAATTATGTCAGTACTACCGAACTTTTGTTCCCATACCAGTTTGGTTTCGTTATCTTATAAGCTATGGGGAGTTTGGTAATGTAACGAAATGGAGCCTTGGAATATTGCTGGCTTTACTCTACCTCATACTAAAAGTAAGTGACATTATAAATCTTGGTCATGACATAATGATTCATAAGAGTGACTACTGAGTTTATATACTAAAATTGCCATCCTTAACTAGTCTTAAGTAATGCTGGATTCTTAATAATGGAGAGCTGGGTATGATGGCATGCACCTGTAATCCTGCTAATACTTAAGAATGGGGCAAGCCTGTGTGACACAAGACCATATATCTTTAAATTAAAAAAAAAAAAACGGGGGGGGGGGGTAGCGGGGGAAGGAGAGAGGAAGAAAAAAATGCATTTCCTCTGGATAAGAAAAAAGTTTCCAGGGCTGGGAAGGTGGCTTAGTGGTAGAGCGCTTGCCTTGCATGCCTGAGGCCCTGGGTTCGATTCGTCAGCACCACATAAGCAAAAAGAAAAAAGCCGGAAGTGGCCCTGTGGCTCAAGTGGTAGAGCGCTAGCCTTGAGCTGAAGAGCTGAGGGACAGCGCCCAGGCCCAGAGTTCAGGCCCCACGACTGGACCCAAAAAAAAAAAAAAGTAGTTTCCACTCTTTTGCTTATTGTTTTGAGATGAGTTCTTGTTGTACTGCCTAGGCTTCCAGCTGAGATTACAAGCCTTTGCCACTACTCTAGGTTATAGTTCTCAGTTTTTACTGAGGACGGGGGAGTAGACCTCCACACAGCATGGAATACACCACCAGTCCTCAGCAGTACCATTTATTATATAATTATGAAAAAAATAACTAGGTATTTAATATACTTCCCTCTTGGTTAAGAGTTGGCTCAAATCTATAAAGCAAATAATTAGTAACTGGACTAGAGATATACTATGAAATGATTAGCTTGAATACACAATGAAAAATAGATTGCATGAGAATTAGATTAAATGAGAATTTAATGTTGAGATTTTAGGTTTGTGCTGGTACTTGGGCTTCATGAAACAGGCCCTCATGATCTTGCTTAGCTTTTTCTGTTCACATCTGGCACTATACCATGTGAGCTGTCCCTCCACTTCTAGGTTTTTGCTAGTTAATTGGAGATAAGTCTCATAGATTTGTCTGCCAGGGCTGACTTCAAACTACAATGTTCATATCTCAGCCTCTTGAATAGCTAGGATCATAGGCCTGAGCCAACAGTGCCTGGTAGAGATTGCAATTTTGATATTTTTGGTTTAGCACATAGGGCTCTCTGAACTAATTATTTATTTCTTCTTTCAGCTCTTGGACTTTTTTGGACAATTGAGAACTTTCAGACAGGTTTTACGAATATTTTTTACACGACCAGTAAGTACTTCTTACTAATTAAGGAACAATATACCTTTTCCTTTTTTTTTTTTTTTTCCACTTCTGGGGCTTGAACTCTGGGCCTGCACACTGTCCCTGAGCTTCTTTTGCCCAAGGCTAGCACTCTACCACTTGAGCCACAGCATCACTTCAGGCTTTTTCTGTATATGTGGTACATAGAATTGAACCCAAGGCTCCATGCATGCTAGGCAAGCACTCTACCACTAAGCCACATCCCCAGCCCTCCTTTCTTCTTTATAACAAAAAATTAAGAGGCTTTTACATGCATAGATTTAAGGAGATATTTTTTAGATTTTTCTAGTATGTTAGCATTTGTGGCTTTAGTAATCTAGGAGTTTACTAAGAAACCAGTAATCTAGTTTCATACATTATACAACTGCCCACTAATTATTGCAATGCTTATGCATTTGAATGTACCTTTCAAATCCTTTTTCATCTGACATTTTTAAGTTTATAAATTTTTCTTAAAACATAAGCAGAAATCCTGTCTTGAATTGTTTTCTTCCCCCCCCCAAAAAAATGGTAGGTTAATGTATTTGCATTAATGCCAAATGCCAAATTTGGCTTCACTGAAAATGTTCCTGTCTTGAGGAAGGCTTACCACTGAAAATCATGTTGCTTGCAATTTTTTTTTTTTGGTGCCAGTCTTGGGGTTTGAACTCAGAGCCTGGGTGCTTTTTTTGCTCAGGGCTAGTGTTCCACGGTTCCACAGCCCCATTTTCCAGCTTTTTTGGTAGTTTAGTGAAGAGTCTCACAGACTCTTCTGCCCAGGTTGGCTTCAAACTGTGATCCTCAGATCTCAGCCTCCTGAGTAGGCTAGGATTACAAGTGTGAGTCGCTGGTGTCCAGCTCCTTGCAATTTTCTTATTGAAGGAAATTTCCTCCTATTCAATTCTGTATGAACAAATAATTTTACAGCATGGAGTTGAGCAATTGAGAGTCCAATGTCAATTATAAACTTAATGTATTCTATCAGTGTTACCAAGTGTAAGAAAGTAACCCCTAAAGAAAACTAATTTACTGTTTGGTAACCTCAAAGATTTGCAGTACTGTTGTGTGGTCACAAGATTGAAGGGCTTGCTTTACAGATCTGCAGTCTATTAGGTCCTTAAACAGTTAATCAGTCTAATCCACTAACAAGATTACCAACCGAATAGCATATTATTAAAAGTGATTCCTAGCTATTTGGGAGGTGGAGAGATAGAGATCAAAATGCAAGGCCAGCTAGGCATAAAAGTTCCAGAGAGGGCTGGGAAGGTGGCTCAGTGGTAGAGCGCTTGCCTTGCATGCATGAGGCCCTGGGTTCGATTCCTCAGCACCACAAGCAAGAAAGAAAAAAAAAAAACGGCAGTGGTGCTGTGGCTCAAGTGGTAGAGTGCTAGCCTTGAGCTGAAGAGTTGAGGGACAGCGCCCAGGCCCAGAGTTCAGGCCCCACGACCGGACCAAAAAAAAACAAAACAAAAGTTCCAGAGACTCCAACTCAACTGGATGGGTGGCATGCGCCTGTTATCCCAGCTGTGGAGGGTAGGAAATAATGGCTGGGCACAGTGCTATGTGCTTGTCATCTCCAGCAACACAATGACATGTTAAGAGGAATGCAGACCACACTAGCTCAAGCATAAAGCAAAGCGATACCTTAAAATAACCAAGGCAAAAAGAGGCTGAAGGCATCGCTGAGGTGGCAGAGCCCATTTTGCATATGTGAGGCCTGAATTCAATCCCTAGTATCCCTAAAAAAGAAAAAAAGGATTTTTTACAAAGTGATTCAGACTAACTGATGAGGATAATTTTTCTGTGAGATAGTTAGCAATATAGAAATATCTTTTGCTATAAAATTAAAAAAAAATATCTTTTGCTACATCTTATGCAGAGTTCTTTTTTTTTTTTTTTTGTCGGTCGTGGGGCTTGAACTCTGGGCCTGGGCGCTGTCCCTCAGCTCTTCAGCTCAAGGCGAGCGCTCTACCACTTGAGCTACAGCGCCACTTCCGGTTTTCTGGTGGTTTATTGGAGATAGGAGTCTCACGGTCTTTCCTGCCCGGGCTGGCTTTGAACCTCGATCCTCAGATCGCAGCCTCCTGAGTAGCTAGGATTACAGGCGTGAGCCACCAGCGCCCGGCTCAGAGTTCTTTCTTTAGAGAACATATAATAAAATTCAAGTAGTTTTGTTCAGGTTAATTCAATGATGATTGTATGAGCTCACATCAGCCATTGTTCTGTGATCTGGTAAGATTTATACTGAAATGCCCTCAAGATAATGCCCCATGGACTAGATGTATTAGCTCAGTGGTAGAGTGCCTAGCGTGTGAGGCTGAGTTCAATCCCTAGTACTGAAGGAAAAAGAAAAAAAACAAAAATGCTTTTGCATATCAATGAATGACACTTTGATTTATTAAGTTTCCCTGTCATATCCTCATTACATGTATACTGTTCTTTAAGGAATGGCAGTCAAACCATCAAAGGAGAATCTCTAAAATGTCAAACAAAATAAAGCTTGTCAACATAAATATCTGCAATGTACTCTGCTAAATAACACTTTACTAAAGGGAAATGGCACCAAGGTCATCTAACAGTTTTAAATTTGTTTCTGAAGTTTTTAATGTTATTCTCAAAGTCTTTTTTTTTTTTTTTTGTCAGTTGTGGGGCTTGAACTCTGGGCCTGGGCGCTGTCCCTCAGCTCTTCAGCTCAAGACCTAGCACTCTACCACTTGAGCCACAGCGCCACTTCTGGTTTTCTAGTGGTTTATTGTAGATAAGTCTCAAGAACATTCTAGCCCAGGCTGGCTTTGAACCACTATCCTCAGATCTCAGCCTCCTGAGTAGCTAGGATTACAGGCGTGAGCCACCGGCACCTAGCTTCAGTCTTTAATTTTCAGTATTTCTTTTAGTTTATCTTCATTAGCCCTAATTTTTTGTACAAGAACTTTAGATCATAACTTCAGCTATGCTGATACAAGTCCTGCTTTGCCTCTTTCCCATGACTTTACTTGGGTCTTAGCATACCTTTCCTCCATCATTTCTACTCTCATTTGTTATACTTTGTTCCAATTTTACTAAGGTTTAACTGTCACATCTATTTAATGATTATGTCCTCCTGAATTCAGAGAAAAGAAATTGTTTTTAGGACTTGAAAATGTGGCTTAGTGGCAGAGTGCTTGCCAAGCATGCATGAAGCTCTGGGTTTGATTCCTCAGTACCACATAAACAGAAAAGGCTACAAGTGGCACTGTGGCTCAAGCTCAGGGACAGTGCCGAGGCCCTGAGTTCAAGTCCCAGGACTGGCCAAAAAATAAAGAATTGCATTATTGTTCAGTTAGTTTGAACAGTAGTCTATCTCCATGACATTTTGCAATTAGTGTTTTCTGACATTTTTTTTGAGTCAGTTTCATTGTGTAACTGGCTAGCCTCAAAGGTGTGAAACACCACCATGTTCAGCTGAGTTCCTTTGTGAAGTTTAGTTTCTTTTGTAGGACTACTCTTCTGTGATTAGTAGTTAAAATTATTTTTGGATTTAGTGACAGGAGTATTCAATAGTCCCCACACTTTCATAATTGAACCTTGGAGACCATTCAAAATCAGGGTCATGCCTGGTGCCAGTGGCTCACACCTGTAATTCTAGCTACTCAGGAGGCTGAGTTCTGAGGATCATGGTTCAAAGCCAGCCTGGGCAGGAAAGTCCATGAGACTCCAGTAAGCCACCAGAAAACCGGAAGTGTTGCTATGGCTCAAATGGCAGAGTACTGGCCTTGAGCTGAAGAGCTCAGGGACAGCACCCAGGCCCAGAGTTCAAGGCCCATGACTACCACCACCACCACCAAAAATAATAATAATAAGGTTCATATTTCCTATATCTGATAGCTGGAACTACTGATCGATCCAGTTGAAGATATAAACTCCTTTGTATAGGCACACCTGTACAAATGTACTGTAGTGGGGCTTGAATTCAGGGCCTTTAGCTTTTTCTGCTCAAGGCTGGTACTCTACCACTTGAGGAATACCTCCACTTCTGGCTTTTTGCTAGTCATTGGAGTCTTTTGGATTTGTCTGCCCAAGCTGGCTTTGATCACAATTCTCAGGCATGAATCCCTGGCTCTAGTCTTCCCTTCCCACCCCACCCCCAGACCCTGAGGGAGGCAGGAAGTGCTAGAATTGACCAAGACAGTTGCTAGGCAAGCAGGGTCTTGCTTTTACCTCTCCCCAGGTTGACCTTAAATTCATGTTCCTCCTAAACGAGGATTATTCTTGTGTGCCACCTTGTCTAGCCAGAAAACTATTTTTAAAGAAAGCTCTCCATCTACTTTACAAACCACTGCCACAGGCAGGTGAATTTAACTTGAAAATCCTAGATACCATACGTGAATTTAAATTCTATTATTTATATTTCTAATTGCTTAGTCCCTTAAGCCAGTTATGTTGAATTTGAAGCTCTGTCACCCTTTGTGAATCCAATGGATTTGTCAATCTTCCATGCTCTTAACAGTTCTGATATGTTGTTCAGCTGTGCAATGTTTGTATTCTATGGGAAAGTCTTGAAATGTGTAATTCCAATGAGATCTGACAAGCTCAGCATCAACTACTATTTGAGAAACAAGACAGAATTTTATAGCTGAACAGAATTTGTCTTCATAGAGTTATGGAGTGGCTGCCAGCAAGAGGCAGTGTTCAGATGTGGAAGATATTTGTTCAATATGCCAAGCTGAATTTCAGAAGCCAATTCTTCTCATCTGTCAGGTAATGTTTTTAAGCAAAATTAATTCAGCACTTGTGGTTTGTGAAAGTCACATTTACATTTATTGTATGGTAAAGAAATAAAAGAAAAAAAGAAGCCAAACAAAACCCTACAGTATTTACTGGAAGGTAGCATTCCAAGTACAAACCAGTAATGTATTAAAGATAAGAGCCTGCTGGTAAAATTGACTAAGTCACTTTCCCTTAGGTTGTGATGATTTTTTTAAATACAGAGTATTTGGTCAGTCATGGGGCTTGAACTCTGGGCTTGGGTGCTGTCCCTGTGCTCTTCAGCTCAAGACGAGCACTCCACCGCTTGAGCCACAGCACCACTTCCAGAGTGGTTTATTGGAACTAAGAGTCTCACGGGGCTGGGAAGGTGGCTCAGTGCTTGCCTTGTATGCATGAGGCGCTGGATTCGATTCCTCAGCACCACATAAGCAGAAAAAGCCAGAAGTGGCGCTGTGGCTCAAGTGGTAGAGTGCTAGCCTTGAGCTGAAGAGCTGAAGGACAGCACCCAGGCCGAGTTCAAACCCCAGGACAGGAAAAAAAAAAAAAAAAGTCTCACGGACTTTCCTGCCCGGGCTGGCTTTAAACTGGGATCCTCAGACCTCAGAGTAGCCTCCTGAGTAGCTAGGATTACAGGCATGAGCCACCAGCACCCAGTGAGAAAAATAATTAACTAGCAGACTGGATACCAAAGTGATTGAAAAATAAGACTTTTTATAATTGGGTAACAGTCTTGTAGAACAATAACAGTATTTATTATTGGAATATGTAATATTCTTTTCTATTCCATTTTCTATTCTTTTCTAATTCAGATAATCTCTAAAGATAGCTTATATTTAGTAATGATCAAAAGGATAGAATTTTAGTACTAGTGGCTTTGTCACTAAAATCACTCTTAATTATGCAATATTTTCTCATTTATAAAATTTGAGGGTAGTGAAAATCCTCACCAACTTCAAGGAATAGAGCTGGGGGTGTGGCTCAAGTGGTACAGCACTAAGAAGAGGCCCTAAGGGTTTCTCTTTTTTTTTTTCAAGAATTCTCAGTAATATTCTTATCAAGTACAAAATCTAGCTCCTATTTCCCTTACAGCATATATTCTGTGAAGAATGTATTACCTTATGGTTCAACAGAGAGAAAACATGTCCACTATGCAGAACTGTGATTTCAGATCGAATAAATAAATGGAAAGATGGAGCCACTTCATCTCATCTTCAAATATATTAACTTGTATAAACTATTAAAGGCCACACTACACTGACTATTCATAAAGGCATTTGAGTGTATTTTTCAGGGCTGGAAAAAAAATACTTCTAAACAGTTTTAGAAAATTGTGTAGTCCAGGGGCTTGGAAGGTGGCTCAGTGGTTGAGTGCTTGCCTTGCATGCATGAGGCCCTGGGTTTGATTCCTCAGCACCACATAAGCAGAAAAAAGCCAGAAGTGGCACTGTGGCTCAAGTGGTAGAGCCCTATCGTTGAGCTGAAGAGCTGAGGGATAGCCCCCAGGCCCAGAGTTCAGGCCTCACGACCGGACCCAAAAAAAAAAAAAATCTAAAGCTCCAAAGAATTGAAAACACAATTAAAAATGGCAAAAAAGTTGAAATAGACATTTAAAAAAAAAGAGTAATTTCTATGTTATATACACTATACGCACATGCATACAACATGTAATGCAGCCACGGGTGCACAATAAATCTTGACTAAGTGCACAAAAAGGGCATTCACCAGTATACCAGGAGAAAAGGCAAACTATATAACCTGTAAGAGATGAGACACAGGCTAGTTCTTTACAATTTTTTTTTTTTTTTTGCCGGTCGTGGACCTCAACTCTGGGCCTGGGCGCTGTCCCTCAGCTCTTCAGCTCAAGGCGAGCGCTCTACCAATTGAGCCACAGCGCCACTTCCAGCTTTTTCTGTTTATGTGGTGCTGAGGAATCGAACCCAGGGCCTCAGTCATGCAAGGCAAGCACTCTACCACTGAGCCACCTTCCCAACCTGTTCTTTACAATATATAAAGATACTGATGCCATGTTTGTGTTAACCAAAAAGAATGACAGCTCTTTCAATTACATTAATTCCTATGCTCTTTCTAGGTTTAAACAAAAAAAGATAGAAAATAACATTGTCTGAAATACCTGACAGGTGTTCGTGGACTACCAATAAATCTTCGAGGGGATCGAATTTTTGGTTCAAAGGAAAACTTTTCTTTCACACTTTCAAGTACAGATGGAGCCACATATGTAAAACCCTGAAAGACAGTAACAATGGACTACAGAATGGCAGATTATCATACACATCAAAACAACAACAAATTTTTGTTCTGTTTTTTTTGATAGAGTCTATGTAGCCCAGCCTGGCCTTGAACTTTCAGTTCTCCTGCCTGAACCTCTTGAATACTGGGATCATAGGCATGTATCATAAAACCTTTTTGTTTATATTCTTTGGTAAAATGAGTTGTCTGGTGTCTGAATACCAACATAATGATGTACACTTAAAATCACTAATGCATATATTCTCCCATTTCCTTGAGCTCATACCTGTTAACTTCTTTCCAGCCATTTTTTAAGGCATAGACCTCAGGAAAGCAGAATTCTATTCAGCCCCATATGCCAACACACAAAATTCTCCACTATTATTAGGAGAAAAAAAAACAGGAAGAATGTAGGCTTCACATTATGGTTTTAAGTAACACAGAAATATAAGCAACAAGAGTAGTATAAGCAAGTAAGATAATCACTTTCAAAACAGCTTCTTGCAGGGTGCTGGTGGTTCACAACCATAATTCCAGGAGGCTGAGATCTTGAGGTTCCAAGCCAGCCCAGGCAGCAAAGTTTGTGAGACTTTATCTCCAATTAACCACCAAAAAGCCAGAAGTAGAGCTGTGCTCAGGTGGTAAAGTACTAGCCTTGAGCAAAAAATTAAGGGACAGTACCCAGCTCCAGAGTTCAAGTCCCAGGACCAGCACAAAAAGCAAAAGAACAACAAAAACAAGTTTCTTACAGTGAGGTCAAAGCAAAACCAGACTGAATTCTCTGATGTAACATGGGTGATCTTTCTGTTTCTGCACCAATGATTATACAAGATTAGGCATTTGGTGGCTAAATGGTAGAGTACCTGCTTAGCAAATGTGAGGCCACGGGTTCAAACCCCAGTACTGTCCCCCACCAAACAAAAAAAAAAAAAAAAAGAAAAGAAATTGGTGTTTTACTGATGAATAGGTATCAACATTATGCAAACCTCCACTGCAACAGACAGCAATACAGTTCTATTAGCTTTAGCTCTTTCTTGGACTTTGCTCTTACGCTACCCACTGTCATTTCATTTGTTGTCCATGTTTGTTTTAACAAGTCCTATACCTACTGTCTCTTCTATTTACTATTACCTACATGTGAACATGATGGTTCTGCGTGAAATCTAAAAGAATAAAGTATAATATTTGCTATATAATTTCAGACAATGTTGGGCATATTCAGGGCAGGAGGACCATAGATGCTTTGTGACTTCAGAAGCTATTTATCCATATGGTCTAGTGCACTAAAGCTGTATTTACGAAGACCAGGCTTAGAACCAAAATATCTACGTAGGTAGGGATTTTAAGGATTCCTTTATTTGTTGTTGATCATGGGGCTTGAACTCAGGTCCTGGGCACTGTCTCTGAGCTCTTTTGCTCAAGACTAGCACTTTACCACCCTGAGCCAGAGCTCCACTTCCAGGTTTTGTGGTGGAGAGTAGAGTCTCACTGGGACATTTCTGCCCAAGCTGGCTTTGAACTGTGATCCTCCAATCTCAGCCTCCTGAGTAGCTAGGATTACAGGCCTGAGCCACTAAAGCCCAGCTTTAAGGATTCTTGTTGCTGTTGTTTTCTTATAGTGCTGGGGATTTATCTAGGGCCTTATACATGATAGGCAAGTGCTCTACTACTGAGCTCTATTCCTGGCTCCTATTTAAAAGGTCTTAAAGACAGGAGTGTATACTAAAATGAAAAATAATGTATCAGTATATTTTTCAGTCAAATATTCACAAGTAACATTATGTATTTCCACAGACTTAGATTAGAATGCTAATTGGTTTACAATCCTAATTGCTATTTCTCTTTTGATAATAAAAGTGAGTTTTCCTGGGACAGGGAATGTGGCTTAGTGGTAGAGTACTTGCCTACATGCACAGAGCCCTGCATTCAGTTCCTCAATAACAATTACACAAAAAGCCAGAAGTAGCGCTGTGGCTCAAGTGGTAGAGTGCTAGCTTTGAGCCCTGAATTCAAGCCCAGGACTGGCAAAAAAAAAAGTTTGGGATGCAAACCCAAACATTTCAGGTCAGTTGTTCTATTACAAAAAATGGATCATATACTCCAAAGATCATACTTTCCATTTTAATTACTAATATGCTTTGTCAAATTATGAGAATAATTTGGAGCATAACACTAGAGGTTACAGTAGGTTTAATAGAATGGTTTTAAAAAGAAGTTAATCAGGTTACCTTATATGAACCTCAAAACAAGCTAACTGATTTCTTTTTTTAAATTATTGCAGGTAACAACCTCATACTTAAAATTTCCCATGAATACATGAAAATTCTTCCACTTACCAGAAAGACCTGGTTGGCACTTTCACTAAGAGTTGAGTCATCTGGGCTGTCAACAGGTGTCTGACGTGTAAACTTTGAATCAAATTGACTCACATCCTCTTCAGATTGCTTTATAAAAACAAAATAGTTAGAAAATGGTTAATAGTGTATACTTACATCAAACAAATATGTTGCAAGCTCTAAGTAGAGCTTTTGCAAAAGTTCACTGTAATAAAATCATAAGTCTAGTTGGGTGCTGTTGGCTCACACCTATAATCCTAGCTACTCAAGAGGCTGAGATCTGAGGATCCAGACTCAAAGCTAGTGAGACTCTTATCTCCAATTAACCAGCAGAAAACCAGAAGTAGAGCTGTGGCTCAAGTGGCTGAGCTCTCACCTTGACCTGAAGAACTCAGGAACAGCACCCAGGCCCAGAGTTCAAGCCCCACAACTGACCCCCCCTCAAAAAAAATCATAAGTCTTAGAAAAATTAGAAGTCTTTTTTTAAAAAAGCAGGTGGAAAATATCAATAATCTATGTATCTATCTGTATTTATATATTTTCTGCTTATGGAAGAATTCCAGCTAATAGAGAAAAAAAAAGTAACAGAATAAGACCATTTTACAAATCCTTAATGAAATCATAGAACTAGATTAGTCTCATTACTACTGAGATTTGGGGCCTGGTAATTGTTACAGAAAATTGTCCTGTGCTGGTCCCTTATGCCCCAGATACTAAGTAGCTACCGCTCCTATAATTCTTTTTTTTTGTTGTTGGTCATGGGGGTTGAACTCAGGGTCTGGGCACTGTCCCTGAGCTCTTTTGCTCAAGGCTAGAGCTCTCCGACTTTGCACCATAGTGCCACTTTCGGTTTTCTTCACTTTGCTGCTCAAGCTGACTTTGAACGGTGATCCTCAGATCTCAGCCTCCTGAGTAGCTAGGATTACAGGCATGAGCCACTAGGGCCTGGAAGGTAATTCTTGACATTCAAAATGTCTGCAAACAATGTCACTGGTGGCTCACACCTGTAACCCTAGCTACTCAGGAGGCTGAGATCTGAGGATCACAGTTCAAAGCTAACCCTGAGCAGGAAAGCCCATGAGACTCTTATCTCCAATTAACCACCAGAAAACCAGAAGTAGTACTGTGGCTCGAGTAATAGAGCGCTAGAAAACCAGTAGTACTATGGCTCAAAGTGGTAGAGCACTCACCTTGAGCTGAAGAGCTGAGGGACAGCACCCAAGCCGAGTTCAAGCCCCATGACTGACAAAAAAAAAAGTGTGCCAGGCACCGGTGGCTCATTCCTAGCTAGTCAGGAGGAAGAGATCTGAGGATCACAGTTCAAAGCCAGCTTGGGCAGGAAAGTCTGTGGGACTCTTTCTCCAATTAACCACCAGAAAACCCAAAGTGGTACTGTGGCTCAAATGGTAAAACACTCGCCTTGAGCTGAAGAGCTGAGGGACAGTGCCCAGGCCCAGAGTTCAAGCACCACCACCGACCAAAAAAAAAAAAAAAAGTACTATGGATTTTGACCAATGTCTTGCCACCATCACTAGCTGATCACTGACTACTAACTAGTTGTATTTCTCATTAGAGAAATACATTTCAAAAATATTTATTTCTCTAGTGAGAAATACAACTACACATTAGGCCTCTTTATCAAAATATCCAAAAGCAGTATTTTAGCAGAGTACTAGCGGTTCCTATCTGTAATTCTACCTACTCAGATCTGAGGGAGCCAGTTTGAAGCCAGTCTGGACAGAAAAGTCCATGAGACTCTTATCTCCAATTAACCAGCAAAAAAAAAAAAAAAATAGAAGTAGATGTGAGGCTCAAGTGATAGAGTGACAGCCTTGAAAAAAGCAAGTGAGAGCTCAAGGTCCTGACTTCAAGCATCGATTCTGACACCAAAAAAAACCAACCAAACAAACAAAAACAACACAAACACACACACACACACACACACACACACACACACACAAATAGTTTAATTAGAACCAAATCAAGACCGAAATCTACCTACCAGGTTTATTGCTTGGTTTTGGCCTGGGTATTGTCCCTGATCTTTTGTGCTCAAGACTAGCACCCTACCACATGAGCCACAGCTCCACTTTCAGCTTTCCTGGTGGCTAAGTGGAAATAAGAATCTCCTAAGTTTTCCTGTCCAGGCTGTCTTAGAACCATGGTCCTCAGATCTCAGCCTCCTGAGTAGCTAAGATTATAGGCATGAGCCACCAGCCCCAGCTCTACCTACCAGTTTTTGAAAATAAAAGTAACAGATGAACATGGTCAATGATATATGGAAGTAAGATTAGCAAAGCCAAACCATGAGACATTCTTCAGGACAGAAGATTTGAGAGGGTAAAAAACAATTGGAGAATTGGTCAACCTTTTATGACAATAGCATAGTCGTTATGATGGTTCAGACAGATGACCTGGCTACTTTTTTTTTTTTTTTTTTGCCAGTCCTGGGGCTTGAACTCAGGGCCTGG
>NW_012267235.1:3526288-3533761 GCF_000151885.1 Dipodomys ordii
GCTAGCCTTGAGCTGAAGAGCTGAGGGACAGCGCCCAGGCCCAGAGTTCGAGCTCCACGACTGGCAAAAAAAAGAAAAAAGAAAAAAAGAAAATTGTGTAGTCCAACTTCTCATATTTTTGATTAAAGAACTTTTTAAAAAGTATACATTCAACCTAATGAATATGTAATATTCTATTCTTTTGACAGTTCTTTGCAGTATTAAACTGTAAATGTCTTTTCTTGGTATTACCAAACAATAAACAAGTAGTTTTAAAGAAATTCAGGTATTCATTCCTGACATTTTCAGAATATTTTTCCTATTTTAAGATGCTATCTAAACTTTTCTCAAGAATTTTTTGTAAGTCCCAGTCTAAAAATGCTTAAACTTTTTCATAAAATTTGTATTTTTAAAGTTCTTAATTCTCTATTTTACCTGTAACAATCACATGTTTAAGATTTACTGTGGATATATTTTAATATTATATCATTCTTTATGATTAGAATAAATGATTTAAATTGTGGACCTTCTACATGCTTCGTGCCATTTCCTTTCATGTTTGAAAAGTTCCTTCTTGTACCATCATAGACCACCTTAAGGGAATCACTAAATTAATATATAGGTCTGATGTATGCTGAGTACTTGCTCAGCATGAAACAGAACCTAGATTCAATCCCTAGCATCACAAAAACAACAAGTTTATAAACTGGCTTTCCTGATTTGAATTGTGCAACAAACAAGATCAACCCCCTAAACATCTTAGAAAAAAAAAAAAAACTACCATTATACTGTTCACTTCCAGAAAGAATTCTATGCTTGAGCCAGACGCTGGTGGCTCATGCCTGTAATCCTACTCAAGAGGCTGAGATCTGAGAATCTCAGTTCAAAGCCAGCCCAGGCAGCAAAGTCTGTGAGATTCTTATCACCAATTAATCACCAGAAAACAGGAAATGGCGCTGTGGCTCAAGTGGTAGAGTGCTCGCCTTGAGTTGAAGAGCTCAGGGATAGCACCTAGGCCATCTAGGCCCAGAGTTCAAGCCCCACGACAGACTAAATAAATAAATTCTATGCTTGAATCACCATTAATTGAGCTTTCACTCAATTCCTGGGGGTTATAGCTCAGTTATAGGTGCTTCTTTAACATGCAAGACACCCTTGGTTTGATCCCCAGCAAGGGGGTGGGGTAGCAGGGAGCTTTCATTTAAGAGCAGCCAGAAGCATTGGATAGGGTGGTTTGTTTGCCTTTAGGCAATTTTTGTTGGGTATTAGAAGAGAATGAGGCACTTGCTCATTTCTTTAGATATGTCTACAGAGGAACGTGAAATCTACAACAGAAGTCTTTAGCCTCTGTAGAGCTGCTATTGGTTATATCTGAGTTTATACTATAAGACTTATCATCGGGCAGTTTTCACAGGGGAGGGGGATTGTAATAACAGATCATATCACCTTCAAAAGAGGATTATTAACAGTAATGATTAAGCCACCCCATCTTGAAGTAGGTCATCTCATGGGAACAAGACTGCTCCCCTGTAGTGACCATAGTGATTAACTTCTCTGGAACCCAGGTGAACCACAACCAAGATATAATGGGGTAAACTATTAAAACTGTACATACCTTTGGCTCCCTACCTTCACGTCAACACTCATAGCCAGGTGCCAGTAATCCTAGCTACTGAGGAGGCTGAGATCTGAGGATCAGGGTTCAAAGTCAGCCCAGGCAGTTTTTTGTTTTTTGGTCAGTCTTGGTGCTTGAACTCTGGGCCTCAGCGCTGTCCCTGAGCTCTTTAGCTCAAGTCTAGCGCTCTTCCACTTGAGCCACAGTGCCACTTCTGGTTTTCTGGTGGTTAAATGGAGATAAGAGTCTCACCGACTTTACTGCCCAGGCTGGCTTTGAAAGCATGATCCTCAGATCTCAGCCTCCTCAGTAGCTAGGATTACAGGCATGAGCCACCAGCGCTAAGTCTGTGAGATTCTTATCTCCAATTAACCACCAGAAAATCGGAAGTGGTGCTGTGGCTCAAGTGGTAGAGTGCTAGCCCTTGAGCTAAAGAGCTCCCCAGGCCCAGAATTCAATCCCCATGAGCAACAAAAGAAAAAAGATGAAAACAAAAAAGGAAGAAAATTTAATGCTCATGTCAATATCCTACAGCTGGCTGAAGATGATGTGAAGTAGTCTTCTGATGACATCATGCCATGTAAAAATCTTTCTCTGCTGAATTTCTAATAAACTTTCCTGTTACTTAAAGCACTTTCATAGTTTGCCCATTTCTTCTTTTGCCAGACATAAGAACTGAGGTTGATTATCTCTGCTGACTTTCTGGTAACAGTAGAAAGATGTTGGAAGAAGCAGAAAACAAATTTGCTATATTAATTAAAGAAGCTAAACCAACATATGGTTTAAAGATAGTGACAAACTAACTACAGGTGAAATCATTTTCATGCCTGACAAAAGTGACAAAAAAGAACATTAAGAAACCTGTAATGTTTTTTTCCTTCTGCCATGTAAACACTGCTGGCTTATAAATACAACTATTTCTGTTTACTCAGTCACAATATATTAAACTCTCTTTGAGATCCCTGCAAAGATTTAAACAAGTTTACTTGGCTTAAAATCCTCTTCTGCATGGCTTTGTGGTGAAGCTTAGTTGTGTTATTTAGGTATATAGCAAGGAATGGGTGATTGGAATTAAAAATCTGGCTGTAAAAATCAACTAAAATGACTTCCTATTCAGAACACAAGACTAGCATTCAGTCCTATCACAATATCTATCTACCAAACCTACTTACTCACTTAATACCTATTCAGACAGCTTTGTGTCTTAATAGAATTAAGTTAAGCAATAGAAGAGGTCCCAGGGGAACAATGGTGGTGTTTGCGGGGAGAAGGCAGTGAATTGAAAACTGGGCAAATTTAATAAGAGGGCCGTGTTACCCATTATTGATAATGAATTCAAAGCATTTCTCTACACATCTACCTTCTACCCTTTAATTTCAAAGAAAGGAACATAGTTATAAAACTCCAATTATTCTGTTAATTCAGATAAAAGATTATAGGACCAACACTAAAAGATGCTACCAGGGACCAGGAATACAGCTCAGTGCTAGAGCTCTTGCCTACCATGCTTAAGATCTAAGTTCAATCCTCAGTACTTCCCTAAAAAGAAAAATATTACCATATTTTACACTTGGAGAATGTTTGTATACCTTGGCTGCTATAATATAAATGCCTCCCAGATAAGTGTTTTATACAAAATGCCCATCTTACTCTAAGATAATGACACTTCAAATGTGCGCATATATTGTGCATATACACCAAACTATCAAAGGTAGCTAAGTATAGCTGAATAGATTGTTGATTATTAGCACAAGAAACTAGTCCTAATGTTTATCTGAAGCTAGCAAGCCTCCAGAAAATTTACTGCATGAGCTTTTTTAAAAAGCTCAAAGAGGTAAAATCAATACTAAAACATTACATATTTTAATCGCTTTGGTTTCTCAGCAGGAAGTTTTACAACTGCCATTCTTTACATATATAAAGGATTTACTAAATATGAAAACTGGAACATATCTGACATGCTAATAAAAAACTGTATATTGGATATATACACTAACTGATTTCTTCCTGTCTTTAGGAAGCAAAAAAAATCACTTCCATATTATGTTCATTCAGATTTGCATTTAATGTCTATTTACATTCATTCAACCAGAATCAAAAAATCTTAATACAGTAAACTAAATACAAGATGAAAAGCAGAAAACCCTCATAGCACTCCTAATAAGGCAGCTGAAGAGTTTATTTATTTTAATAGATGCAAAGCCAACTGGGGACAGAGGAAACATAATAGTTTAAAAGCAAACACAAACAGTGATGAACCCATCTTTTGGATGTCATTTCAGAGAATCCATTGAGATACTTGTAGTGTTAAGAATCATACAAGAGGAAGTACTATAATATAACCAGCAACAGACCACAGATGGTGTGACAAATTCTATTATAATTTTCTCCAGCTTGCTAGTGTCTAACCACTATAAAAATAGGTGGATGTTTTGAGAGATTAACTATTTTCAAAAACTCAAAATCTATTCTTCATAAATTCAACATTTCTTGTGGGAAAAATTTGAGATCTTAGATCTAGCTCTGGGAGCTAGGAACCAAAAGAGTAATTGAATATTCAAAAAAACAGGTTCTTTGCTATATATGAGATTCAAAGCTCAAGATACTAATACTATATAAGATGCAGCTTGCTTATGATAATTTATTACCTACAGTATAGAATGTTGAATTTATGGAGTCTCATATATGCATCCTCCCTCTCCATCTTAAATAATCTTCCATTTCAAAAAACAGAATGAAAAAATCCTTCTTGAAGGATTCAAATTAGTCAAGATCATAAAGGTGAAAAAATAACATAATTTTCCTAAAAATCTGGTTTATGTTCAATACTTTTACACTGTTAATCACAGCTGGTTTATAAATCCAGTGATTCTATAATGCTACAAACCTTATAAAAACAAATTATTTCAGTGATTACATCTTAATTAAAAAACAGCATGTATAAAATAAAATATCCTGTTGATTTTAATGAAAGTAATCAAGTATTGAAAGAAAAGCACTTAATTTTTTTTATACACTTACCTGGTATAAATCATAAAGAACCCACTTAGAAATTCAAGACTAGTAATATTGACACCATATATTTTAAACTATGCTTGGATTTTTACAAATAAATATAGGGTAAGCCATATTGCATAGGTGTGTGCTTTCTGTCTGTGACACTAGTGTGACACATGACATGTTTTCACAGTCTCAGCAGGGATATTCACTTATGAAACAATTTTTCAATAAACTCTCCAAAACATGGAAATTAATTTCACTTAATAAATGTTAAGATAGAAAAGGTATGTATTTGTGTGGTTGGTAGGTATGCAATTAATGCTTCCTATGCAAAAAACTTGCAGTGTTTGCCACTATCGCCAGCAGTACTTAATTATGAAAACTATAGGACAGTTATAGTCAGCCAATGACAGTACACATATTACTAGCAAACAGGACTGAGGAAGACTATTTTGGTGTAAAAGTTTTACTGGAATTTGGTCAGGCAGTCAACGCTGCAGTTAGTAAACACTTGGAAACAAGTACTGCAAACCATTTACAGTCTGAAATAATGCCTATACACATTACCATAGCTTTTTGGGTACTGTTTTTGTTTTTTGTTTTTCAGAAATTACAAATTGTCAGAGAACAAAGATCTGGACTTTAAAATTTCTGCCTTTAATCAATATAGTAGCTTCTAACTTATCAGCCACAATTACCTAAGTTCTCGGTAGGCTGATGCAATAAAAGGGGATCTAGAGGGAGTGGTTAAAATAAGTAAAAAGGTGTTCTGTTCAAAGATAAACTTTTATCAATTCTTTCATTTATTGCCACAATTGAAAAAGTTCATTTCCAGTAATTTCCCCATGGTTCTGGTTATGCTTAGTATCATATGGTCTTATCACATCTCTAAATAAGCAAAGTCTTGCTCTTTTCTGGCTGAATTCAACATGCATAAAGAATTTTATGGCTTGGATCCTATGGCTCAAAAAGGTTTGGAGAACATAGCAAGCAGCATTTATTTAAAAAAATTCTAGGGTTGCAAACTATTATAAATTAACTTTGTACAGAATGAAAACATTAAAAAGACCAACAAAAGACAAGTGATAAGACTCAACTGTAACTGCATCATCATCTACTCATACCAGTATGCAATGAAATATATTTTTATAAAGCTCTGCAGATATTAAACCCTTTCACCAGCTAATGTCATGGAAATGCTCTCTTTAAGGCAGGAAGTATTTAAGAAAGGTAAAGTTACCTTTATTTTTATTCTTTGTACCTGTAAATCACTTCTGTAGATTTTGTTACAATTTCAGAAACACTGTCTTGTTAACATATATTCTAAATTAAGCTACTAAGTTTTCTTGGTTCACTATGGAAGACATTCATCAAAAGGCCATCAAGCATTTTCACAATAAAAAATAGCCCCAGTAAAGGGGGGGGGGAGGGGGAAATAAGACCTTGTTTTCCTTTTTAAAATGATTGAGAAAAAAAAAAAGAAGGTAGACAGCAAAAATGGTTTTTAAAAAAAAAGTACAACTTAAAAACCTTACCCATTTGCTGTAAAGAGATGAGACAGTTGTGGACATGGCAACGCCCTCTTCCCCTGGATATCCCTATCTTCCCCACTTTGCTGCCCCCAGTATGCATTTTATCCTGACTCTCTTCTGTCCTTCCTCAGCCATGGGCTGAACACATTTGGCGTCTTGAACCAAATACTGGTATAAGAACAGGTGGCAATTTTTTTCCAGTGCAATGCAGGACAAGGATGAAAATGTAGGACATATAATAAATGCCCATTCCAAGGCTTCCAGTTACACTTGGCAGACAGCAGTACTGCAAGTAGAAATAATTAGATTCTTTTTTTCCCCTAGTACTACAGGTATTGCAGCAGGGTTACTAAAGATAAACCCGAGGTCCACCCCAAGCCCTCAAAGGAGCCACAGCTGTGGTTAACAATGATTAATTTGCATTTTATTTCATCAAGAGAGAAGAAACAGAAGCTGTCTGATCTTCTTAACACCAACCAATTTCTCATTTTAAAGTTTTGGGATGTTTTCCATAATGAGCTGAATCAAAAATCTATTTGAAAAATATATATTTATATAAAAAAAAGATTCAGGTTGTTTGCACATAAAACATCAATTGGTAAGTTTCTTTTGTCTTTGATTCCATGTTCTGGAAAAAGTTTGACCAAGCTTGCATGCTAATTTGTCTTTAGTTGCAAGTATTATAGGCAATTTCATACTTTGCCTAATGAGAGGATAACTCTTCTTCAATACAATCAGAACTCTCAATGATTCAGAAGCAACATGTTATCCTTAATACTGTCAGTTTGGAGCCATCAACATGAAAATTCTTGATAAGGTTGAAAGATGTCACTAGGAATCAGTTAACTGATGTGCCTAAGAGTTCCACAATACTATTTTGCTTGCCTGTTTTTTGTTTTTTTGAATTTTGCACCATTGATTGATTTTTTTAATCCATGTTTATTTTTACTCCATCCAAAGTGTTCTAGGTAAAGACACTGACTCTGAGACTTATTATTTTGTTTCTTCTGGTTTTATCTTGCCAGATATCATCACTTCCTCTACTTTTGTTCTTTCTTCCTTTTTCTTTTTTTTTTTTTTTGCTTCAAGTTCATTAAAAGCATTACTTTGTCATAGATTCATTCGCAGGTGCTCTGGCCGTTTGGAGATCATGGGGAAAGCTTGCTTTTTGTATGGTCCAGAGTTGGGCTGTCATATTGGAAGAGGAGCTGATGCTTCCCCACTCATTGTCACATCCATCTGCTCTATTCCGCTTGTTTCCATTGGGTATTCCGCGGGTGTCTGAGGAGTTGCCGTGCTGGCTGAAGCACCTCTTCCCCAAAAATCCCCAGGAGAAAATTTGACTGG
>NW_012267235.1:3544471-3549091 GCF_000151885.1 Dipodomys ordii
GCTCAAGGCTAGCACTCTAACACCTGAGCCACAGCGCTACTTCTGGCTTTTTCTGTTTGTGTGGTACTGAGGAATCAAACCTAGGGCTTCATGCATACTAGGCAAGCACTCTACCCCTGAGCCACCTTCCCAGCCCCGAGAATGTGTCTTTATTTGGAAAGGATGACTGCAGATAAAATTACTAAACATGAAGTCATAGAATACATCAAATCTGGTTTTCCTGAGACTCTCTTGTTTACTTTTGTGATACGGGGGACAGAGTATTGGCCTCAGAGCATGTACTTGCTAAGCCGGTACTCTACCCTGGAGTAACATCTCTTCAGTCCTATTTTACACTAGTCACACTTTTGCCAGACTTATGCCTGGATGGCAAACCTTCTGTTTTATGCTTCCCACTGTACCTGAAATGGTAAGTTTATGACCCTACATACAGCTTCTTTGAGATGAAGTCTCATGAACTTTTTTTTTTTTTTTTTTGGTCGGTTGTGAGGCTTGAGCTCTGAGCCTGGATGCTGTTGTTCCTCAGCTCTTCAGCTCAAGGCTCACACGCTACCACTTAAGCCACAGCGTCACTTCTGGTTCTCTGGTGGTTAATTGGAAATATGAGTCTCACAGACTTTCCTTGCCTGGGCTGGCTTTCAACCACAATCCCCAGCCTCCTGAATAGCTAGGATTATAGGTGTGAGCCACCAGTGCCCAAGCTTCACGAACTTTTCATTTTTGCCCAGGATGACCTGAACTATGAGCCTCACTGCAACTCCATCTCTGCCTCCCACACAGCTAGGGTAACAGGTGTGCACCACTATGCCCAGCTATTAGTATAAAGGAGATCTTGCAAACTTTTTCTGGTTTGGCTTCAAATCATGATCTTCTTAGCCAGGTACCAGTGGAGTTCATGCCTGTAATCCTATCTACTCAGGAGGCTGAGATCTGAAGATGGTGGCTCAAACCCAGTTGGGGTAGGGAAGTACATGAGACTATTTCCAATTAGCCACCAAAAAGTGGAGGTAGTACTCAAGCAGTAGAGCACTTACCTCAAGCAAAAAAAAATCTGAAGAATAGTGCCCAGACCCTGAGTTCAAGCTCCAGGACTGGCAAACAACAAGAACAAAACATAATCTTGACATCAACTTCCTGAGTAGCTAGGATTATAAATTTGACCACTGTGCTGGGCTTCTGAGACTTCTTACCCTAAAAAACTTTACCAGAGCCAGCCACTGGCGGCTCGTGCCCATAATCCTACCTATTCAGGAGGTTGAGATGTGAGGATTGTGCTTGGAGCCAGACTAGTCAGGAAAGTCACTGAGAATCCTTATCTCCAATTAACTACCAAAAAAGCCAGAAGTGAAACTGTGGCTCAAGTGACAGGGTGCTAGCCTTGAGCACAAAAACTCAAAGACAGCGCCAGGATCAGTACAAAAAAAATTACTAGTTCACTAAAATTATGTTTTCACATACACATACCAACAGAGGCTTAAAAGGGGGCTCCACCTTCCGAGCTAGAAGTTCTTCCCAGTTAATGTGTCTGAAAAATGGGTGAGCCTAGGAAGAAAGGATGGAAGAAAAATTACAAGGAATAGACTGCTGAAATGACAACCATACTTTTGAAGTTATAAATCACAAAATAAGACAAACTTATAAGCAATTACATATAATCCTCATAAGCAAGTAAAATTAGTAATATTTTTTCCCAAAACGCCAAATGTGCCAATCCCTACTTGAACTTCTCCAGCATCCCCAGGACCAGCTCCAAGGCGAGAAGCAGCATTCCTTTTCAGCAGCTTTAGGGAGGAAAAAAAGCACTGATAAAGACCTTTAGACAAGCTGGGCACTGGTGGCTTATGCCCGTAATCCTAGCTACTCAGGAGGCTGAGATCTGAGGATTGCAGTTCAAAGCCAGCCTGGGTAGGAAAGTCCATTACTTTTATCTCTAATTAACCACCAGAAAGCATGCATGAAGCCCTGGGTTTTATTCCTCAGCACCTCATAAACAGAAAAAGCCAAAAGTGAAGCTGTGGCTCAAGTGGTAGAGCACTAGCCTTGAGCGAAAAAGCTCAGAGACAGTGCCCAGGCCCTGAGTTCAAGCCCTATGACTAACCAAAAAAATAAATAACTAACTTTAATGAAGCTGTTTTTTTTTCCTGCATATACTTTGTTCATCTATTCTGTCTTTAAAAATGCAATGAACTCTTACAAAATGCTTCAGAACAAAAACAATACCTTTAAATTTTTATTAAGTAGTTGTACAAAGAGGTTACAATTCCCTAAGTAAGGTTATAAGTATAATGCATCTTGATCAATGTCACCGCTTTCTTTGTTCTACACCACTATCCCCCTCTTACCCAATCTTTAAATTTGTACTTTGTGTTTAAAACTGCAGGTTCAATTGGATGCTGGTGGCTCCTAACTGTAATCCAAGCTACTCAGAGATTGGGATGCATGAGGTTCCTGGTCACCTTGGTCAGAAAGTTAGTCAGATTCCCATCTCAAACAAAAATATGTGCCTGTCACTTCAACTACGTGAAAAGCATAAGAAGGATGGCAGGCAAGGTTAGCTGGGTAGAAATTCAAGCAATTTTATTTAAAAAACTAATAACAACTAAAGAATAAAGTGCTAGGAGTATAGGTCAAGTGGCAGAGCAACTGTCTAACAAGGCCCTGAGAGTTCAACCCCCAAGTACTGCCAAAAATAAATAAATAAATTGCAAACTGGACACTGGTGGTTGATACCTTGCAATCCTAGCTACTCAGGAGGCTCAGATCTGAGGATTACAGTTCAAAGCCAGCCCCAGAAGGAAAAGTCCATGATACTCTTATCTTCAATTAATCACTAACTACTAGAAGTGGAGCTGTGGTTCAAGTGTTAGAATGCTTGAGCAAAAAAATTCAGGGACAGAACTCAGGCCCTGAATTCAAGTCCCAGTGCTGGAAAGCACACACACCAATTTACATACTTTGTGTATTTTGGTCCTGGGGCTTGAACTGAGCACTGTGGATGAGGTTTTGTGCTCAAGACTAGGGCTCTACAACTTAAGCCACAGCTCTACTTCTAGCTTTTTTGATGGTTAATTGGAGATAAGAGTCTCAACTGTCTTGACCAGGGGGGCTTTGAACCATGATCTCAGATCTTAGCCTCCCAAGTAGCTAGAATTATAGGTTATAGGTGTGAGCCATCAGCACTCAGGTGCAGGTTTTTGTTGTTATTGTTTGTTCAATATATAGCTACGAGATTCTCTATTCAAAATATATTTTTAAAAATTATATTTATATATAAAATATTTTATATTTATATATATATATTTATTTATATTACAGTTTATATACTGGGTGCTCATTTAAAGAACCTACCTTTTTGAGGAGATCTCTAGCTTCTTGTGTGAGGTAGGGAGGCAAATTAAGTTTACATTTGAGGATTTTGTCAATTGTTTTCTTTCTATTCTCCCCAGTGAAAGGAGGCTAAAGGTAGAAAAGAATGAGGACAATTAGGATCTAAAACACAAATTTAATAGTGTTATCTACTTCAATGTATTCAGATCAGACATGCATGCTGTGAATTGAGCTAATTAACAAAGAACTGTAGCTGGGCGCCAGTGGCTGACGCCTATAATCCTAACTACTCAGAAGGCTGAGATCTGAGGATCGAGGTTCAAAGCCCCAGGACCAACAAACAAAAAACAAAAACAAAGAACTGTAATTTTTTTTTGGGGGGTGGGTCAGTCATGGGACTTAAACTAAGTGCTGTCCCTCAGCTCTTGAGCTCAAGGCTAGCGCTCTACCATTTGAGCCACAGCACCACTTCTGGCTTTTTCTGCTTACGTGGTACTGAGGAATCGAACCCAGGGCCTTCTGCATGCCAGACAAGCATTAAACCACTGAGCCACCTTCCCAGCCCTATCTATTTCTATTATAAATATCAGCAATCAATAACCAGCTAGGAACTGTAGTTTTTAAGCACTGGTAGAGAGGAATTAGCAATTCCTGGTTTCTATTTACCAGGCATTATGATTTCAAGAGGACTGTGATATTGTTTTCATTTTTCCTTTTTTAGATAAGTGTATCATTTATCCTCTATTGCACACAACTGCCAGGACATAGATTATTTAAGTAAAAAATATTTTTTTGGGTTCTTTTTGGGTCCAGTCACGGGGCCTGAACTCTAGGCCTGGGCGCTGTCCCTCAGCTCTTCAGCTCAAGGCTAGCACTCTACCACTTGAGCCACAGCACCACTTCTGGCTTTTTTTTCCTGCTTACGTGGTGCTGAGGAATCGAACCCAGCCTCATGCATGCAAGGCAAGCGCTCTATCACTGAGCCACCTTCCCAGCCCGAAAAAAAAAATTTTTTTAAGCTTAGTTTGATGGTTTATGCCTATAATCCCAGCTACTTAGGAGGCAGAAACAGAAATATCTCTGAACAGCGTTTGCCAAACGAGAAAGTACAAGATTCTGGGGCTGGGAAGGTGGCTCAGTGGCAGAGCGCTTGCCTTGCATGCATGAGGTCCTGGGTTTGATTCCTCAGTACCATATAAGCAAAAAGAAAAAAGCCAGAAGTGGCGCTGTGGCTCAAGTGGTAGAGTGCTAGCCTTGAGCTGAAGAGCTGAGGGACAGTGCCCAGGCCCAGAG
>NW_012267235.1:3549141-3551870 GCF_000151885.1 Dipodomys ordii
TTTTTTCTTTTTGCTTATGTGGTGCTGAGGAATCGAACCCAGGGCCTCAGGCATGCAAGGCAAGCGCTCTACCACTGAGCCACCTTCCCAGCCCCCATTGCAATTGTAATTGTAATGTTCTAAACCTTTGCCATTTTCCACTTCACTTTCCATACCTAAGAACAGTGGCCCTCCCATTCAAGAAAACAACATCCTATTTTCCTTCCTGAAGGCTTCCACACTTGCTATTCTGTTTACAGTATTTTTTCATATCCTATTTTTGCTTAACTAACAAATATTTTTATTCTTTGATGTTACTTTACCAGGGAGGCCATTATTGGTCACTATGAGTAGAAATTCATTTGTTTTTTCTGCTCTCTACTGCTGTACTTACACAATTTTTTAAACTTTTCTCTTTTTTATTTTGTGCTTGTAATGGGGCTTGAATTCAGGGTTAGGGCACTGTCCTTTAGCTTTTTCACTCAAAGCTGGCACTCTAGTACCTGAACCACCCCTCTACTTCTGGCTTTTTTGTTGGAGGTAAGAGTCTCATGGACTTTCCTGCACAGGCTGGCTTTGAATCAAATCCTCAGATCTCAGTTTCCTGAATAACTAGGGTTACAGGCATGAGCTACTGGTGCCTGGCACACTTTTGTTTTAAATACAGCACAACTTGGAGTTACTTTTTTTCTGTGCATATTCCTATTTTTGTTTATTGTGACTATCTTCTACTTAGTGTGTAAACTTCACCCGATCAAGAGTAATTTCTGGGGCTGGGAAGGTGGCTCAGTGGTAGAGGGCTTGCCTTGCATGCTCGCGGCCCTGGGTTTGATTCCTCAGCACCACATAAGCAAAAAGAAAAAAGCCGGAAGTGGCGCTGTGGCTCAGGTGGTAGAGCCCTATCGTTGAGCTGAAGAGCTGAGGGATAGCCCCCAGGCCCAGAGTTCAGGCCTCACGACCGGACCCAAAAAAAAAAAAAATCTAAAGCTCCAAAGAATTGAAAACACAATTAAAAATGGCAAAAAAGTTGAAATAGACATTTAAAAAAAAAGAGTAATTTCTATGTTATATACACTATACGCACATGCATACAACATGTAATGCAGCCACGGGTGCACAATAAATCTTGACTAAGTGCACAAAAAGGGCATTCACCAGTATACCAGGAGAAAAGGCAAACTATATAACCTGTAAGAGATGAGACACAGGCTAGTTCTTTACAATTTTTTTTTTTTTTTTGCCGGTCGTGGACCTCAACTCTGGGCCTGGGCGCTGTCCCTCAGCTCTTCAGCTCAAGGCGAGCGCTCTACCAATTGAGCCACAGCGCCACTTCCAGCTTTTTCTGTTTATGTGGTGCTGAGGAATCGAACCCAGGGCCTCAGTCATGCAAGGCAAGCACTCTACCACTGAGCCACCTTCCCAACCTGTTCTTTACAATATATAAAGATACTGATGCCATGTTTGTGTTAACCAAAAAGAATGACAGCTCTTTCAATTACATTAATTCCTATGCTCTTTCTAGGTTTAAACAAAAAAAGATAGAAAATAACATTGTCTGAAATACCTGACAGGTGTTCGTGGACTACCAATAAATCTTCGAGGGGATCGAATTTTTGGTTCAAAGGAAAACTTTTCTTTCACACTTTCAAGTACAGATGGAGCCACATATGTAAAACCCTGAAAGACAGTAACAATGGACTACAGAATGGCAGATTATCATACACATCAAAACAACAACAAATTTTTGTTCTGTTTTTTTTGATAGAGTCTATGTAGCCCAGCCTGGCCTTGAACTTTCAGTTCTCCTGCCTGAACCTCTTGAATACTGGGATCATAGGCATGTATCATAAAACCTTTTTGTTTATATTCTTTGGTAAAATGAGTTGTCTGGTGTCTGAATACCAACATAATGATGTACACTTAAAATCACTAATGCATATATTCTCCCATTTCCTTGAGCTCATACCTGTTAACTTCTTTCCAGCCATTTTTTAAGGCATAGACCTCAGGAAAGCAGAATTCTATTCAGCCCCATATGCCAACACACAAAATTCTCCACTATTATTAGGAGAAAAAAAAACAGGAAGAATGTAGGCTTCACATTATGGTTTTAAGTAACACAGAAATATAAGCAACAAGAGTAGTATAAGCAAGTAAGATAATCACTTTCAAAACAGCTTCTTGCAGGGTGCTGGTGGTTCACAACCATAATTCCAGGAGGCTGAGATCTTGAGGTTCCAAGCCAGCCCAGGCAGCAAAGTTTGTGAGACTTTATCTCCAATTAACCACCAAAAAGCCAGAAGTAGAGCTGTGCTCAGGTGGTAAAGTACTAGCCTTGAGCAAAAAATTAAGGGACAGTACCCAGCTCCAGAGTTCAAGTCCCAGGACCAGCACAAAAAGCAAAAGAACAACAAAAACAAGTTTCTTACAGTGAGGTCAAAGCAAAACCAGACTGAATTCTCTGATGTAACATGGGTGATCTTTCTGTTTCTGCACCAATGATTATACAAGATTAGGCATTTGGTGGCTAAATGGTAGAGTACCTGCTTAGCAAATGTGAGGCCACGGGTTCAAACCCCAGTACTGTCCCCCACCAAAAAAAAAAAAAAAAAAAAAGAAAAGAAATTTGTGTCATACTGTTGAATAGGTATCAATATTATGCAAACCTCCACTGCAACAGACAGCAATACAGTTCTATTAGCTTTAGCTCTTTCTTGGACTTTGCTCTTACGCTACCCACTGTCATTTCA
>NW_012267235.1:3564390-3657415 GCF_000151885.1 Dipodomys ordii
AGAAGTGGCGCTGTGGCTCAAGTGGTAGAGTGCTAGCCTTGAGCTGAAGAGCTGAGGGACAGTGCCCAGGCCCAGAGTTCAGGCCCCACAACTGGACCCAAAAAAAAAAAAAAGAAAGAAAGTACAAGATCCTTATGTCCAATAAACCAGTAAAAAGCTAGAAACAGAGCTGAGGCTCAGGTGGTAGAGTGCTAGCTCTGAGCAAAAACTAAGGAAGCCAGGCGCTGGTGGCTCACGCCTGTAATCCTAGCTACTCAGGAGGCAGAAATCTGAGTATCACAGTTCAAAGCCAGCCCTGGCAGGAAAGACCGTGAGACTCTCACCTTCAATAAACCACTCAGAAAACCAGAAGTGGTACTGTGGCTCAAGTGGTAGAGCACTAGCCTTGAGGTAAAGAGCTTCGGGACAGTGCCCAGGCCCAGAGTTCAAGACCCATGACCGACCAAAAAAAACAAAGCTAAGGAAGCTGGGCACCACTGGCTCATGTTTATAATTTAGCTACTCAGGCTGTGATCTGAGGATCGCAGCTCAAAGCCAGCCTGGGTAGGAAAGACCATGAGACTCTTATCTCCAATTAACCACCTTATTTCAAATTTTAGTACTACCAAAAAGAAGGGGGTAGGGGACAAAATACAGTCAAAGGGCTGGGGGTGTATTCAAGTGGCAGAGAGTTTGCCTAGCATATGTATGAGACCTTGGGTTCAATTCCCATATAATCATAACACAATATAAGTAGTAAACTGCTGATAAGTCTTTATCACTTTGGTAGTAACTGTTTTGGCAACGTTTTCTTTTCTTTTTTTTTTCTTTTTTTTTTTTTTTGGTAATGTTTTCAAAAAGTACAGGAAAGATCTCTTGCTATAGTAGTTTAACAATTACTCAGTACAGAATACATGCAGGTTTTAACAGTGCACCTACTGCTCCAGTCAGCATGTCATACATTAATGCTCCCAAACTCCACCAATCCACAGCACGATTGTGGCCACTTCTCATCAAGATTTCTGGGGCCCTACAATGAGAAAAAGTTGCCTCAAAATGTACCCAATTGCATTTTATCCGAATTAAGATATTAAAAACAAAAATAAGTTCAAGCCCCAGAAAAAATAAAAACACACAAAAAAACAAAAAGGTAAATAAAAAACAGTACAGGAAGTATACTACTGAAAATTATGACATATTACTTAAACCAGGTAAAAGGTATGACCCCCCAAACCAGGTATATTTCTTTTAACGTGTAGCTCACATGTATTCTATTGTTCCACAAAATGTGTGTGTGACTGTTCCATCATGAATAGATTCTTTGCATAGTCCAAAGTCTGTTAGTTTCACATGACCTATAATGAAAAATTACAGAATGATTATTCTGAGAATTGAAGTATGTGCAGTGTTTGAGCATATGTGACAATAACCTATCATTCCATTTAAATTTTCCTGTCTTCAGCTTTATTCTTGATATCAAGAACTAACTAGGATACATATTTAAGATAAAAGTAATTCTTTAAGGCCCGAAGAGTCACCTTTTGCCAGTGATACAACCTATCTACTAAGTCTTTTTTTTTTTTTCCAAGCCCCATATCTGGGGCCTGAACTCAGGGCCTAGGAACTATCTCTGAGCTTCTTTTTGCTTAAGGATATCACTCTACCAATTGAGCCACAGCACCATTTCTGGCGTTTTCTGTTTATGTTGTACAAGGAATTGAACCCAGGGTTTTATGCATGCTAGCCATTAAGCTGCATTCCCAGCCCTCTACTAAGTCTTAAATAGAGAAAAAAGTAATATAGCTGGTCTGAGGCTCCAACTTTACATAAACGCAGAATCTTCTTTCATTCTGAGAATGAAATGTCCTTGGAAAGCTGCATTTTTAAGTCTGGTATAAGATATATATATAGATAGATAGATATAGATATATGTATATATTGCAGTCTACTATTTATTTTGTATGTGTGTCAGTCCTGGGTTTGAACTCAGGGTCTGGGCACTGTCCTTAGCTTTTTATTTTTATTTTTTATTTTTTGAGGGAGGAAGGTTGGTCGTGGGCCTGGGCACTTTCTCTCAGCTCTTCAGCTCAAGGCTAATGCTCAACCACCTGAACCACAGCGCCAATTCCACTTTTTCTATTTATGTGGTACTGAGGAATGGAACCCAGGGCTTCATGCATGGGAGGCAAACACCCTACCACTGAGCCACCTTCCCAGCCCTGTACTTAGCTTTTTTACTCAAGGTTAGCATTCTACCATTTGAGCCACAGCTCCACTTCTGGGTTTTGGGTGGTTAATTGACTTTCCTGTTTAAGTTGGGTTCAAAAAGTGATCCTCAGATCTCAGCTTCCTGAGGAGCTAGGATTACAGATACAAGCTACTGGCACCTGGAATATATTCTATTTTTAAATCAAAGTTCACAGAACTTCAAATATATAACTTTTGTCACAGTAAACTATAACTTGAGAGTTCTTACAATGATATAAGAAAGTACAATAAATATATTACTCTTCCCCTTGGTGGAAAGAAAGCTGCTTATGGCTAAATTCTACCATTTAAGAGAAATAGTGGAAGTGGGTGGATAATTATCTCTACGCCAGAAGGTGGAGCTCCATTTTCTGAAAGGTAACTTCAGTTTAAGCTTTTGTCAGTTGTCATTTGATTAACAAACAGTATCACACCAGGGGCCCTACTATTTTTAGTTATTTCAGAGAAAAGGCAATGTCCTACTGATTCAAGTATAAATATATACTATGTTTTGATAATGAGGAACTTTTTTTCTTTTTGAGATGGTAGGTATCCCAGACAGCCTCAAACTTGACATCCTCTTGCCTCTGCTTCCTGAGTGCTGCAATTTAGAATACTACCACAGTTGGCCATAATCTTTATTTTCATAAAACCACATGATACACTCAAGCTTAATCGATCAAAGAAATTTCCTATTCCAACCTTCTCTTATTCTACCTTTTGCCTTCAAATTCAGAAAGAGAATCCATGTATGGGGGTGAGGTATGGAGAAAGA
Source organism: Dipodomys ordii (assembly GCF_000151885.1). Lineage (NCBI taxonomy): Eukaryota > Metazoa > Chordata > Mammalia > Rodentia > Heteromyidae > Dipodomys > Dipodomys ordii. Next base: position 3,567,392 of record NW_012267235.1, read on the forward strand.
GAGTTCTTCTTACAATAAATATACTTTGTTTATATTATCTTTCCTTAAAAAAACAATTATGGGGCTGGCAATGTGGCTTAGTTGTAGGGTGCTTGCCTAGCATGCATGAAGCCCTGGGTTCAATTCCTTAGTACCACATAAACTTTAGAAAAAGTGGGAAATGGCGCTGTGGCTCAGGTGGTAGAGTGCTAACCTTGAGCAAAAGAAGCTCAGGGACAGTTTCCAGGTTCTGCATTCAAGCCCCAGGACTGGCAAAAAAAAAAAAATTAAAACGACTTGAAGCATTTATATGGGTCCCAATTGTCTATCATTTTCTGCCTAAGTCTGAAAAAGTTACTACTTTATGGACTTATTTTGTTATCATCTAAGGCTCAACATACTGCTAGATACTCTAGTGTGGTGATTGCTCCTCAGGGGTCTGAGTGAAATGCAAATCCACCTATCCCAGATAACTATAGTACAAATCTATAGTACAAAACTATAGTACAAAGTGAGTTCTGTAGGCCTCATGTAGTTGTAATCAGGCTCACTTTTTGCGCTACCTGTAAGCTACACACAGTAGTGGTCTCTCTGATATTTATCGTCAGAAACAAAAGAAACTATGCCTATAAAACATTTTATTTCCAAGGCTTTATCAGATAGTTCAATTTCAATCTTTTCTTTTTCCAGCATTAGTAAAGTTTATTAAGAAGTACTATTTGTCTATCTTTTTATGGGTTTTTGTTTTGCTTTTGCCAGACCTTGGGCTTGAAGTCAGAACCTAGGCACTGTCCCTGAGCTTCTTTTGCTCAATGTTAGCACTCTATCACTTGAGTCACAGTACCACTTCTGGATTTTTCTGTTTATGTGGTACTGAGCAATAGAACCCAGGGCTTCATGCATGGTAGGCAAGCACTCTGCCACTAAGCCACAGTCCCAGGCATTATTTATGCATTTTTATAATTAAAACTCAACTTATAAGCTGAGTGTGGTGGTACACATCTGAATCTTACCACTTGGGAGGCTGAGGCAGGAAGATTCTTAGTTCAAGGCCACCCTAGGCTTCAAAGTGAGTTCTAGACCAGCTTGAGCTGCAAAGTAAGACTCTAAACAAAACAAAACAAAAGAACTCCCACTCAATTAATACTGTTAAGACATACTTTTCAGGGCTAAGATGTGGCTAAGTGGTTAATCCCCAGTACCAAAGATACACATATTTTTTTGTATGTGCCAGTACTGAGGCTTGAACTCAGGGCCTAAGTGCTATTCCTTAGCTTTTTCTGCTTGGGGTACTCCACCACTTAGCCACAGCTCTACTTCCAGCTTTTTGCTGGCTAATTGGAAACAAAAGACTTACTTTCCTGCCCAGGCTGACTTGGAACTATAATCTTCAGATCTCAGCCTCCTGAGTAGCTGTGAGCTACTGGTCCTCAGCTCAATATACTTTTCAATTAAGGAATAAACCGAAGTTAATGTTTGGATTAGCATTTGGCTCAGAATACTTTATAAGAACAGACGAATGAGAGAATGAAATAAAGAAAGAAGAAAAGAAAGGTGTTCATGGCTAATACTTGTAATCTTAGCTACTCATTAGTCTGAGATCAAGAGGAACACAGTTCCAGAAGCCAGCTTGGGCAGAAAAGTCCTCCAGACTCCAACTGCAAAACAACCAGTTAAAAACCAGGCTGGAGGCATGATTCAAGTAATAGAATACTAGCTGAGCAACAAGCTGAGCCAAGTTTGAAACCCTTGAGTTCAAATCCCAGCATGATCAAAAAAAATGAAAAAAGAAAGGAAGAAAAGGTCTAAAGAGTGGCTACTCTCTCCAAGTCTGTTTAATTTTTTCAGTTGTAAGTAATATTATCAAATGCCTAAATAACATCAGCAAGTATTAATATGTACCAGTTCTGAAGGACAAAATGTATGGTAATAAAAGAGAAATATGAAGCCTTGAAAATGGCCATGACCTGTGTGGGAGGATATTAAGATGATTATTTACTACAGAATTGCTTATGACATATCTCCACCTTGGTGATTAAGCATGATGTTCTCCGGCTTCAGGTCTCTGTAGATGATCCCCTTTTGATGTAAATGCCCCAAAGCCATGGAGATTTCTGCCAAGTAAAAGCTGGAAACAAAAATGATTTCATAAAATTAAGAAAAGTAATCTACCCAAAGCAGATTATGTATGGAGCAAAATTCCTTGAAAGAAACAGACATGCACCAAAGACCAAATTAGTGGGGAGGGGAGGGTGGGGAATGTGTGAGGAAAGAGATGGTACTAGATGCTACCAAAAGGCATGGGGAAATTGGTTTCACTTGGTTTAGTGAAACTATGTTTTACTTTGCCATTAGAATATACTATTCAAAACTGTAAACGTGTCTAGAATATACCAAACTATCATTGACCAAATTCTGTTCTGTCTATGTAGGGATTAGGCCAACAGTCATTCAGATTAAAGCAAATTCCTCCCACCCACCCCCAGCTTTAAAATCCCATAACATATAAGAACTTTATTATTCTCAGAGATCAAGTCTTGATTTAAAAAGTTACCTTAAAACCTGACCCTTAGAATTCCATTCATCCCTTACTTAATACAGCTGTCTATAGACAGCTATGCCCACAGTATCTGCCCTCCCTCTTGCCAGCCAGCCCACAAACTATAGACTGTGTGACACTCAAATTTATCTACCTCAAAAGAATAAAGGGCTGAGTCAACCCTGTCTGGATTCGAAAAGCACAAGGCACTGCATTACTGGCTGCATAACAATGTTGCAATCCTGCAGATTACTCCAGGATGGAGAGGGTGTGTCCTAGAGGACTGAGGCAGTTTCACAGCCAGCAGGACCACAAACACAGCCTCCAACAGGGCTCAGAGAGCCTCCTCCAAAAAAGGGCACTTCATCCCTAAGGCTCTTAAATGCAGCTTCTGTGTTAGAAAAGGCCTGAAATTAAACAATGAATGAAGTTTGGTAATTAAGATAGGAAAAACATTTAAGTGTTGTTTTCTATTCAATTAATGTGTAGGATTAACTAATTTATCATTACCCAATATTATCACTTTTTGAAAGGATGAGCACATTTTTAATTTGAAGCAGATGTCCCATTATGAATAGAAGGGTAGATCCCAGCCAGCCTGGCTATACAGTCAACTACAGATGATATGTTCCCAGGCATATAAACTCCCCTAAAACTGGAAAGTCTTAAAATAAATAAATAGAAAGGAAGAAAGGAAGAAAGGAAGGAAGGAAGGAAGGAAGAAAGAAAGAAAGAAAGAAAGAAAGAAAGAAAGAAAGAAAGAGAGAAGAGATAGAGGGAAAAAAAAGATTTCTGATACTTCCATTGCTCTACATACAAAGTTTTACCTGAAAACCACATTCACAAGAGCCAAGGCAGGCAGTTTACCAATTTGAGGGGGAAAAAAAGTCCCAAAAAGAATGGTTGTTAGGACTAACTGTATGAAGAGCAATCCACCCAAAGTCTGGGGCAAAGGAATCACATGACCTCCAATAGCTGCCCAGTCCCAAAGCTATTTCTGCTCCTTGAAGTTCTGAATTACTGACTGGCTCCAATCAGTTTACTGATCATATGGCTGCCCACAGTGAGAATGGGACTTTGTTTTTAATTATATGAATTATTACCTGAAACCATGAAATCATAAAATATTCACTCACCAGGCTGTGTCTTCCATAAATATTCCTTCTCTTTCTAACTGCATAAATAGTTCTCCTCCTGTAGAGAAAAGGAGGAGTCATTAGAAGTAATAACTTTTTATTTCCAATTCACTTATAATGATTTTGTGCTTGCCTTCTAACTATAATAAAAGATACTATTTCCTTGAAAAAAATCCCCCAAATTATGTTTTAAAACAAAATCTGCAAGGTTACATTTTGAGCAGTATTATTATGGCACATAGAAAGTTTGAAAACTAGAACTGGCTTGGAATTCCAGATTTTACATCTACAAACTTGAAAATATAGATTTCAGACCTTTAGCCTGAACAAGTATTTTGATTATAGCCTCTTTAACATTTTACCCTTAAGTAGAAAATTGATACTATACAATTAAACTATCCTAATTTTAGTGAATGCTAGCATTTCATATTTTCAGAATCCTTAAAGTGACTCTGTGATAAGCATGGCACAATTTGAAGATGAAGGTAAATAACAAAGGGCTATATTTCATTTAGTAATCTTAGAATCCAGGAGTCCATGATGATGTAGATAAATGAATAAATGCAATTTTTAAATAGGTCAGAAAGGAAAGCTCTTTAATACACTAGAATGCCAAGTAATAAATGAAGAAGGCATGATGGAATAAGAAAAATCATTGGCTAAACATCTCAGTTAATTATTACAGGCAGGAATCAATGGATGCCAAAACTAAATATGAAAGCTTGATGAGATGACATATTTAAAGAATTTCAAAGTATCTCCTTAAAAGATACTTATTAATTACAAAAGGAAGAAACTGGCAGATACCATCTAACACATATGACCAAAGTGAACATCACCAATAGTGGGACAAAAAATAGAAATACCATGTACCTCCTTTTCTGAACACTGAAAAAGATACAATGATATTTCTATGATCTTGAACTTGAATTTAATCCTAAAGAAACATCAGATAAACCCAAGTTGATACATTCTACAAAATAACTGGCTAGCACTCCTTTTTTATTTTTATTTTTTATGCCAGTTCTGGAACTTGAACACAGGTGCTGGGCACTGTATCTGAGCTTTTTTGTCCAAAACTATCTCTCTACCAGTTGAACCACAGCTCTACTACTGACTTTTTGATGGTGTTTGGAAGTAAGAGTCACAATGACTTTCCTATCCAGATTGGCTTCAAATTGTTATCTTTAGATTTCAGCCTCCACAGCAACTAAATTACATGTATGAGCCACCAGCACACAGAGACAAAGACAGAGAAACTGATTCACATTTTTTAAAAAACTAAGGAAATTCTTTTTAGTATGTGTGTGCCAGAACTCAGAGCTTTAAGTTCTTGCTTGGCTTTTGTGCTGATGGCTGAACTCTACCACTCGAAGAATGTTGAGTCTCAGAGTTATCCGCGCAGAGTAGCTTAGAAATGTGACTCTCAAGACATCAGTCTCCTGAGCAGCTGAGATTATAAGCATGAACCATCAGCATCTGGCTACTTATTTTTTGATAATTTTAGTGCACTTATCTAAAAGATTGTCCTTGATTTTAGAAAGCCAGCACTGAGGTTTTTAAAAGCAAATGTCTGTATTGCGCTTAAAACAGTCTGGAAAATTATCTGAGTGTGTGTGTATAATATGTACATAATAGCTGGGCGCTGGTGGCTCACGCCTGTAATCCTAGCTACTCAGGAGGCTGAGATCTGAGGATCACCGTTCAAAGCCAGCCCGGGCAGGAGAGACCATGAGACTCCTATCTCCAATAAACCACCAGAAAACCGGAAGTGGCGCTGTAGCTCAAGCGGTAGAGCGCTTGCCTTGAGCTGAAGAGCTGAGGGACAGCGCCCAGGCCCAAAGTTCAAGCCCCACAACCGACCAAAAAATAATATAATATGCACATAATACATACATAGGCAGGGGCTGGGAAGGTGGCTCAGTGGTAGAGCGCTTGCTTTGCATGCATGAGGTCCTTGGTTCGATTCCTCAGCACCACATAAGCAGAAAAAAAAGCCGGAAGTGGCATTGTGGCTCAAGTGGTAGAACGCTAGCCTTGAGCAGAAGAGCTGAGGGACAGCGCTCAGGCCCAGAGTTCAGACCCCATGACTGGACCCAAAAAAAAAAAAAAAATCGTGTGTGTGTGTGTGTGTACACACATAGGTATAAAAGGATGATGAGGGTTGGGAAGGTGGCTCAGTGGTAGAGCGCTTGCCTTGCATGCTCAAGGCCCTGGGTTCGATTCCTCAGCACCACATAAGCAAAAAGAAAAAAGCCGGAAGTGGCGCTGTGGCTCAAGTGTTAGAGCGCTAGCCTTGAGCTGAAGAGCTGAGGGACAGCACCCAGGCCCAGAGTTCAGACCCCACAACCGGACCCAAAAAAAAAAAAAAAAGGATGATGAAACAAGTGTAAAATGGTAATATGTGGAGGATCTAGGTGAGCAGTATATGAGAATTCTTTGTAATATTCTTTTTGTTTATTAGAGGTAAGGTCTCACTATGTAATTAGGCTGGCCTCCTGCTCTTATCTACCAAGTGCTGGGATTACAGGTCACTATACTCAATTCTGTGCAGTAGGTGAAAGTTTTTTTATTTAAGTCTGAAATTTTATCAAAATAAAGTTACCAAAAAACTGTAGTCACAAAAAGTTGCAAAAGGGCTGGGAAGTTGGCTCAGTGGTAGAGTGCTTGCCTTGCATGCTTGAGGCCCTGGGTTCGATTCCTCAGCACCACATAAGAAAAAAAAAAAAAGTTGCAAAATTCCAGTTTTCTGTTCCATGTCATGAGCTATTTTGAAATATGTTTCTTAGAAATCTCAAGGGTGAGTCAGGTACCAGTGATTCAGGTCTATAATCCCAGCCACTCAGAAGGCTGAGATCTGAAGATCACAGTTTGAAGCCAGCCTAGGCAGTAAAATCTGTAAGACTCTTATATCCACAAAAACTACCCAAAAAACTGGAAGTGGTGCTTAGATCAAGTGGTAGAATACTAGCCTTCACACAACAGGGTCAGTCCCCAAGCCCAGAGTTCAAGCTGCAGAACCAGTACAGAAAAAAAGAAAAAGAAAAAAAAAAAAAAGGAATCTCAAGGGTGCTTGCTGAAAATATACTTGTGATTTAGAAATGGGAAGCAACAGGTTTCCAACAGGTGGTAAAATGTGGAAAATGTAATGATTCCTACATACCCTATCATTAAAACTACATTAAAAACACCTTTGTGGTGGGATGCTTGTGGCTCATGCCTGTAATCCTAGCTATTCAGGAGGCTGAGATCCGAGGACTGCAGTTTAAAGTTAGCCCTGGTAGGAAAGTCCCAAAGACTCTGATTGCAATTAATCACCAGAAAACCACTAGTGGCACTGTGGCTCAAAGTAGTAGAACACTAATCTTGAGCAAAAGAGCTCAGAGACAGTGCCAGGCCCCGAATTCAAGTCCCACAAATGACAAAACAAACTTCTTTGTGGAAAAATATAATTTCAAAACTTCGGTACGTTAATATTTTCAACAAGTTTACTCACTTCAATTTAGAAATAAATGTATTAATAGTTTATTTGAATTATATAATCTTACTCCAGCACAACTAATTATGTTTAAGTGGCTTATTACAAAGGGACTAACATTTTATAGGTAAGAAAACAATGGAGTTTCCTTCCTATTTGCAAACGTATTCACATCTGAATTCCTTACTTCACTGTGCTCATTAGTGTTAAGAATTATTTGATCACAATGGGAAAAAGCATTTTTCCATTGGAAAACAATGGTTAGACCCAGTTTCTGGAGTAAATGTGAAATAATTACACAAACTGTGTACTGACCACTGAGATACTCAAGGATGAGGTAGAGTTTTCCACCGGTCTGAAAGGCATAAATTAAATCCACAATGAAGGGATGCTTTACTTCCTCCAGAATATTCCGTTCTGCTTTTGTATGAGCTGTATCTTTAGCATTTCTTACTATCATTGCCTAAAGGAAAAGAGATGAGCTATAAGAACAAAATAGTGAACATTTTTATTCTGTAGAAACTGGAAAATCTATGTTGTGGCCTGACCAATACTGAATAGCACCCATTAGAAACTGAGATGGGGAAGTAGAAGATACTTGTTTCTTATCTAAAGTATTTGATTGTTTGGCAGTAAGCATGTAAATGAAAACCTAAAGACATATTTTCTAAGAAATCTGCAAGCAAATTGAATTTATTCATATATTCACTAACTGTTAAGTATTTCCAGGCTCTGTACCAAGAAAGCAGAACTAACAGGAGGAGCACCCTATCCGTGGAGCCTAGAGTATCAGGGAAAAAGGTGAGTCAATGAAAGTGAGCACAGATCACTTTGAGTGAACTTCACCCAACCTGGCAAGAAGTTTTCCTCCAGGTACCTGAGCTGTACCTTGGAAAGATACAATGTAGAAGGAAATTAATAGAGACATTCCAATGGAAAAAATGCTGAACAGGACATATCCAGGAAATCTACAAGCAGTTTAGTGTGGTTTACAGTGGTTAAAGGTTGGAAAAATAAGCAGAGGCCAAGAAATGGAGGGGGTTAAACATCTAGGCAAAGTTACCGGAAATTTAGAGGCAAAAAAAAAATCTTGAGATGAGTATAGCAAATAACCTTTGGCTTTGAGAAAAACAGTGCTAGTAGCATCGTGGAATTTGAGAAGAAAAGAGACTTAGAAAGCTAGTATAGGAGGGTGGCTGGGAATGTGGCTTAGTGGTACAGTGCTTGCCTAGCATGTATGATCCTCAGTACCACATAAACAGAAAAAGCTGGAAATGGTTCTATGACTCAAGTGGTAGAATGTTAGCCTTGAGCAAAAGAAAATCATCAGAGACAGTGCCCAGGCCCTGAGTTCAAGCCCCAGGACTAGAAGAAAAAAAAGAAGAAGAAAAAAAAAAAGAAAGCTAGCATAGGAAAAAAGTAAGTAGGAGCATTTGCAAATGAGAAATCAAGGTAGAAAAAATAAAAATGAAAGACTGAAAATTCATAATTTATACTTGTTGACTAACCAGACACAAGAAAAAATAATAAGCCAGGTACCAGTGGTTCATGCCTATAATTCTAACTACTCAGGAGGCTGAGATCTGATGATCACAGTTCAAAGCCAGTCTGGGCAGAAAAATCTGTGAGACTCTCATCTTCAATTAACCATGAGAAAACCAGAAGTGGTGCTATGGCTCAAGTAGAGCACTAGCCGTAAGCTAGAGCTCAGGGGCAGTGCCCAAGCCCAGAGTTCAAGCCCCATGACTGACAAAAAAAAAAAAAAAGAAAGAAATGATAGGTTGGTAATATGGTTTAATGTAGAGTGCTTGCCTAATATGAGCCTTGAGCTCAGGGACTGTGCCCAGGGCCCCAGGACTGGCAAATAAGGAAGAGGAGGAGGAGGAGGGGGAAGAGGAGGGAGGGGGAACTTGGGAGGAGGGGGAACTTGGGAGGAGGGGGAGAAGGAAGAGGAAGAAGCGTTGAGGAGGAAGGGGAGGAGGAGGAAAGAGGGAGGAAGGGGAAGAGGAGGAAGAGAAGGGGAGGGGGAGAAAGAAATGATAATACCCTGTTTCTGCAAAGTACACAATAGAATCATTTAACAACAGAATGGAAGTGGGGGCAAAAATGATTTTAAGATGACATACTTGTTAGGTTTTTAAAAAGAGGTAGCCGAGTTAGAACAGCCCACGCACGTGGTATTCAGGTAAGGGGTAAGTTTATTCAGTAGACCTGCTGGGACCAGGTCAGGTTGGCACTCCACTCCGCTGGCAAAGAGGGCTTCTGGTCCTGGGCTAGGCCTTATCTAGGGTAGGGGCGGGGAAAGGTGTGGCCAGGTAAAGGGAGGTGGGACCAGGTAAGAGGAGGTAGGACCCGGTGGGAGAAAGGTATGGCCACATCAGATCCAGATGTGACCTCAGCAGATGCAGATGTGACCTCTTCCAGGTGTCCCAGTTGCCTAGGTAACACAGGTACTGGGTGGAGTCTGCTCGCCATCCAGGAATGGACCTTGCAATACTGTGTTGGATATGCTAAGTCTACATTCTAGGAAGTTACCTTGTGGTACACAACTCTAGTAATATGAAAAATACATACATAAGGTTATTAGTTGCAACATTATGTACAAAGTGAAGTGCTGGGAAAAAAAATTAAATGCCAGAAAAATGTTGTCTGAAGACCTACAGAAAATACAGTATGTGCTGGGCGCTGGTGGCTCACGCCTGTAATCCTAGCTATTCAGGAGGCTGAGATCTGAGGATCTTGGTTCAAAGCCAGCCTGGGCAGGAAAATCCGTGAAACTCAAAACCAGAAGTGGTGCTGTAGCTCAAGTGATAGAGCGCTAACCTTGAGCTTGAAGAGCTGAGGGACAGTGGCCAGCCCCAGAGTTCAAGCCCCATGACCGACCCAAAAAAAAAAAATGTGTAGGAAAATAAAACTATAAAAAGAACAATGAACACCTCTATGAAAGCAATATGCAAAACAGTAAATAGGAGCTGGGAAGATGGCTCAGTAGTAGAGTGCTTGCCTTGTATGCATGAGGCCCTGGGTTCGATTCCTCAGCACCACCTAAGCAGAAAAAGCCAGAAGTGGCGCTGTGGCTCAAGTGGTAGAGCGCTAGCCTTGAGCTGAAGAGCTGAGGGACAGCGCCCAAGCCCAGAGTTCAGGCCCCATGACAGACCAAAAAAAAAAAAAAAGTAAATACAGACACATCTATAGTACATATATATGTGTATGTGTGTATGTACATATATGTATATGTATAGATAGATAGCATGGTATCATTTATGCAAGTATGGAGAAATAAGAATACACATATGAGCTGTATGAGGAGGTAGCACATGCCTGTAAGCTTACCACCTGGAAAACTAAGGCAAGACGGTCAAGGATTGAGGTCAGACTGGAGAATATAGTGAGATATCTTAAAAAATATGTGTGTGGGGCTGGAAAGGTGGCTCAGTGGTAGAGCGCTTGCCTTGTATGCCTGAGGTCCTGGGTTCGATTGCTCAGCACCAAAAAGAAAAAAGCCAAAAGTGGCACTGTGGCTCAAGTGGTAGAGCGCTGGCCTTGAACTGAAGACCTGAGGGACAGCACCCTGGCCCAGAGTTCAGGCCCCACAACCTTAATTAGGGAGGGGATGGCTAACACCTGTAATCCTAGCTACTCAGGACACTGAGATCGGAGGATCACAGTTCAAAGCCAGCCTGGGCAGGAAAGTCCATAAGATTCTTATTTCCAATAAACCACTAGAAAACCAGAAGTAGCACCATGGCTCAAAGTGGTAGAGCGCTCAACTTGAGCTGAAGAGCGCAGGGACAGCGCCCAAGCCCAGAGTTCAAGCCCCACAACCAACAACAACAAAAAAAAAAGGAGTTGGAGAAACCAGGCACCAGTGCTGGCTCACGCCTGTAATCCTAACTACTCAAGAGGCCGAGATCTGAACATCACGGTTCAAAGCCAGCCTCTGCAAGAAAGTCCATGAAACTTATTTCCAATTATCCACCAGAAAACTGGAAGTGGAGCTGTGGCTCAAGTGATAGAGCACACACCTTGAGCTGAAGAGCTCAGGGACAGTACCCAGGCTCAAGCCCAGAGTTCAAAAGGAATTGGAGATTATAAATCTTCCCAATAGAACTCCACAGGTTTGTGTGGTTTCTGCCAGCATTGCTTAGTAGTTGAGATACAGGAATAAAGCTGGTTCAAATTAAGACTTGCTTTGACAAGGTCAAAGGGGCTAGCAAATGAATAATATGGCAGATCATACTGATTAGGCTGATTCAAAAAAAAATTTAAGAGTTGTGAGCTGGACGCCGGTGGCTCACGCCTGTAATCCTAGCTACTCAGGAGGCTGAGATCTGAGGATCAGGGTTCAAAGCCAGCCCGGGCAGGAAAGACTGTGAGACTCCTATCTCTAATAAACCACCAGAAAACTGGAAGTGGCACTGTAGCTCAAGTGGTAGAGCGCTCGCCTTGAGCTGTAGAGATGAGGGACAGCGCCCAGGCCCAGAGTTCAAGCCCCACAACCGACAAAAAAAAAAAAAGAATAAAGAATTTGGTGTGGAAGTAAAAGCAGAGGAATTGGTATCATCAAAGAATTAACAGGCTAGGTTATTGGTGATGTCTGTAATACAAAGACAGTGAAGATATCTATGATGATAAGACTTGGACATGGACATGGAGGGAAAAGACTGAATTAGGTATTGAAGTCTTCATAAATTTGAAGAAAAAAAAGGAAATGGGGTAGACAAACATGGGAAGTAGGGACAGGAAGATTATAGGCTTATTTCTCAAAGGAGAAATGGGTTTCTCAAAGGGCACACAAGTAATTTTAAGATTAAATTTATTCATTCTTTCTTTGAATGATACAGTAAGAAGCAGAGACAACATATCTCTTATGATGGCTGTTCAGTGTTTTTTTTCAACATTCTACCATGAGTCAATACCCAAATGGTGCCTTTCCTATGAAAAGTATATAATCTGGTTATGTCTAGGCAGATGTGAACAACTCACTTAAGAAAATGGGACATAAGCTTCCCCTCCAATTTAATCTTTAATCCTGGAAAGAAGTATATTCATTCTTCCTACATTCTTAGGTCAGGGAGTATTTTTCTGTTTCCAGAATAATTAAAACAGAAGGAACTCAAAAGGAAGAGCATACTTTCATGTCATCTAGGGATTCAGAAACTAAAATGCACTTCGCTTTTTTTTCCTTGTCTTTTTGATGCCAGTACTGGGGCTTGAATTTAGGGCCAGAGTGCTATCGCCTTTTTTTTTGCTCAAGGCTGGTACTCTACCACTTGAGCTACACTTCCACTTCTAGCTTTTTACTGGCTAATTAGGCATAAGAGTCTCATAAACTTTTTTGCTTGGACTGGCTTCAAACCTCAGATTTAGCCTCTTAAGTACCTAGGATTACAGGCATGAGTCATTGGTACCTGACTGCTTTCATTACTTTTGCTGCAAGCTTGTTTGAGGACAGCAAGGAAGAATAGAGTATCTGATCCTCTAGCCAAGCTTAGGGCAAGTACCATAAGAGTAAGAAGGAATAATAACCAAGCCAAATGATGCTTTGGCTCAGACAGGAGTCATGACACTTAGCAGTAATTAAGATTTCCTAGTATGTACTTTACCACTATTAGTGAACAAAAAACCAACATCTTTTTTTTCCCCCCTGGTCCTAAGGCCTGAACTCTGATCCTGGGCACTATCCCTCAGCTCTTCAGCTCAAGGTTAACGTTCTACCTCTTGAACCACAGTGACACTTCCAGCTTTTTCTGCTTATGTGGTACTGAGGAATGAAACCCAGGGCCTCATGCATGCAAGGCAAGCACTCTACCACTGAGCCACCTTCCCAGGCCAACATCTTCTTTTTCACTAAAGGTATTTGTGCCAGGAACATATTTCACTATGGTTTAATTGATGATTAATATAAGGCAACCCAGGTATCAGATATGTAATCAGTTACTTAAGAATCTTGAATAGTACTTTAATTCTAGTACTCAGAATGCTGAGGCAAGAGGATAGAGAGCTCAAGAGGCTAAAACAAGCCACCCAAAAGGTAATAATAAAAATATAAAATAAACTGGGTACTGATGGCTCATGCCTGTAATTCTACTCAGAAGCTGATTTCTGAGGATCACGGTTCAAAACCAGCCTGGCCCCTCTGTATGGTATTTTCACAATAAGAAAACTTACTTTAAAAAAAACAGCCTGGACAGGAAAGACTGTGATACTCTTATCTCAAATTAGCCACCAGAAAACCAAAAGTGGCTTGAAGTGGTAGAATGCTAGTCTTGAGCACAAGCATCTCAGGGACAGCAACCAGACCCTGAATTCTATCCCCCCATTGACAAAAAAAAAAAAAAGAAGAAGAAAAGAGAACAGGAACTTAGAAGAGAGAAACATTTCATACGCAAAGAAAACATTAAAGAGGGCTGGGAAGGTGACTCAGTGGTAGAGTGCTTGCCTTGCATGCATGAGGCCCTGGGTTCAATTCCTTGGCACCACATAAGCAGGAAAAGCCGGAAGCAGTGCTGTGGCTCAAGTGGTAGAGTGCTAGCCCTGAGCTGAAGGATAGCGCCCAGGCCCAGAGTTCATGCCCACAACCGAGAAAGAAAGAAAGAAGGAAAGGAAGGAAGGAAGGAAGGAAGGAAGGAAGGAAGGAAGGAAGGAAGGAAGGAAGGAAGGAAGGAAGGAAGGAGAAAGAAAGAAAGAAAGCAAGCAACCCACCTTCCCTCAAAGGGGGCCAGGCGACTATAGCTCACATCTGTAATCCTAGCTACTCAGGAGGCTGAGATCTGAGGATCACTGTTCAAAGCCAGCTAGGGCAGGAAAGTCCGTGAGACTCTTATCACCAATAAACTACTAGAAAACCAGAAGTGCAGCTGTGGCTCAAGCAGTAGAGAGCTCACCTTGAGCTGAAGAGCATAGGGACAGTGCCCAAGCCGAGTTCAAGTCCCACGGCTGACAAAAAAAACTTGAAGGGGGCTGAGGATGTAGTATAGTATAGTACTTGCCTAACATGTACAAAGCTCTGGGGTCAATATCCAGCCCCATCACTCTTAACATTCATACATGCATGCACACAATCAAGTATAAAAGTCTAATAAATGTTCAAATATGGAATATATGTTTGTATGTGTGTATATATGCATGTATACATACATATGTATACATATGTCAGAATTTTTATTTTCACACACCTTTTCTCAGAAGCTACAAGCAGATCATTACCATATCAAGGAAATGACATAAGAAAGAGAAAAACATGAAGTCTCAAAACAGGATCCAGTATTGAAGGAGTCAAGATTTTAGGGACAACGGTTAAGGATAGGTCTAAAGGAACTCCATTCCTAGAGAGCTATAAGCTCAGATAAGAATGGAGGAACAAAAAATTCCTAAAAAGAGACCTCTAGCAAAATAAATGAAACTGACAGATAATCTAATAAGTCTGACTAAAGAACACGAGACAGGTGTTTTTAAGAGTTGTTGGAAAGTGTGAGACGATAATAGATCCAATGACAACAAATGAAAATAAGAGGGAAGAGAAAAAGGAGAATAAGAGATTAAAACCCTTAATTTTCATAATAGGAGCCCAACACATCATTCTAAAACTGCTGAACCCAGCAGTAACTATGTATGTTTATTACTTAAAATATGGAGACTGAACAGCTAAAAGAATTACCTGGGGGGGGGGGAAGATGGGAAGGAATGGTAAGGGAAAACAAAGGAGTAGACAACAATGCTTGATAAGAAATGTACTCATTACCTTGCCCATGTAATTGTAACCCCTCTGTATGGTATTTTCACAATTTAAAAAAAAAAAGAGAGAAGAAAAAAAAAAGAATTACCTCAGAGGACAATTAAAAATACTTTCTATATGCTCACAATACAGAAATAAAGCAGGAATAAAAATGCAATATATGTCACATTCTAAGAAGATAACTGTTAGAAAAAATAATTTTTGTGTGTGCTGGTACTGAGATTTGTACTCAGATACTCTACCACCTGATCTATGCTGCTAGTCCTTTTTATCTTTTATAGTGCTGGAAATTGAACCCAATGCTTCAGGTATGCTAAGCATGCACTCTACTAGTGAGTTACAACAACAGTCCCTATAAACACATTATTTTTAATTTTATGCTAAATTTTTACAGTAATTAAGAAGGGAAGAGAAGAATCACCTTTTTAAGCACCTTCATGGCAAATATTTTTCCAGTATTTGCTCCTGTTACTTTTCTTACTTGAAAAACCTAGATAAAGAAATAAGTGTTTTTGCATTATTAACAGGCAAACTATGTAGGTCATACTATCTTAATTCATAAGATATATATGATAGACTTTATTATAAAAACTAGCACCATACAAGACTAAACTCAAAAATGACCAGCTTCAGAAACATTTTTTTTATTTATAGTTTTTTTTTTTTTTGTCGGTCATGGGGCTTAGGCTTGGGCGCTGTCTCTGTAGTCTTCAGCTCAAGGCGAGCGCTCTACCACTTGAGCTACAGCACCACTTCCCGCATTCTGGTGGTTTATTGGAAATAAGTGTCTCACAGACTTTCCTTGCCTGGGCTGGATTTGAACCATGATCCTCAGATCTCAGCCTCCTGGGTAGCTAGGATTACAGGCATGAGCCACCAACGTCCAGCTAGAAACATATTTTAAAATTTACTAGTGTAGTCTAGCAAATATGGGACTTTCCTGTTTGGTCTGCTGCCACCTGGTGGCAATATTTGGAAATAACTAAATGATGAACTGTACATGCTATTTTATATATAAAACCCTAGTTTACTTACATCTATAGTCGGGGTTCCCAAAAACACACTAACAAACTTAAAAACTATTAAATTGTTTCATATACTTCATTCAGGAAAAGAAACAAGAACAAGCTGCTATGTTATTGCTTGACATAAAACCAATTATATTTGACAAAAATTACTATTTACCCATCCCATTAAATACACTGGCTATTAAACATTTCAGTCCATAGCTAAAATATTTAAGTTTCAAGGTTGAGATCGAGCCAAGTACCAGGTTCAACAGCCTGTAATTCCAGCTACTCAGAAAGCTGAAATCTTTTTTTTTTTTTTTTTTGTCGGTCGTGGGGCTTGAACGCTGGGCCTGGGCGCTGTCCTCAGCTCTTCAGCTCAAGGCGAGCGCTCTACCACTTGAGCTACAGCGCCACTTCCGGTTTTCTGGTGGTTTATTGGAGATCGGAGTCTCACGGTCTCTCCTGCCCAGGCTGGCTTTGAACCTCGATCCTCAGATCTCAGCCTCCTGAGTAGCTAGGACTACAGGTGTGAGCCACCAGCGCCTGGCATAGAAAGCTGAAATCTTAAGATTGAAGTTCAGAGCTGTCCTATGCAGGAAAGTCCGTGAGACTTTTTGTTGTTTTTGTTGTTGTCATTGGTGGTGGTGGTGGTCGTGGGGTTTGAGCTTTTTTCACTAAAGACTAGTGCTCTACCACTTTAAGCCACAGCACCAATTTCTGGTTTTCTGGTATTTAATTGGATAAGAGTCTCATGGACTTTGCTGCTAGGGCTGGCTTTGAACTGAGATCCTTAGATTTTAGCCTGCTGAGTAGCTAGGATTACAGGCATGATTTACCAGTGCCCAGCTAGTGAGACTTTTATCTCTACCTACCGAAAATAAGAGCTAGGGGGGCTGGAAATGTGGCTTAGTGGCAGAGTGCTTGCCTAGCATGCAGGAAGCTCTGGGTTTTATTCCTCTGCACCACAGACACAGAAAAAGCCAGAAGTGGTGCTGTGGCTCAAGTGGAAGAGTGCTAGCCTTGAGCAAAGCAGCTCAGGGACAGTGCCCGGGCCTGAGTTCAAGCCCCAGAACTGGCAAAAAAAAAAAAAAAAAGCTGGAAGTGCAGCTGTGGTTCAAGTGGTAGAGAGCAAGTCTTGAGTGTAAAAACTCAGGGACAGTGACCAGTCTGAGTTCAAGCCCCAGGAAACGGCACAAAAAAAAAGGAATTGAAGCATGGTTCTAGTAGTAGAGTACCTACCTAACAAGCAAAAAGCCGAGTTCAAACCTCTATCACCAACAAACGACAAACAAGTAAAAGCACATGTGTTACACATTCAGGAAGAATATATTACAATGTGTCCTTAGACTTCATAATACATTATAAATCACACATTTTTCAGAATTAACATTAACAGTATAGTTATTTATCCTTATCAAGTTGCCATCTAAATTGACTTTTGAGAGGTAATAGTGAGGTCTATTTTCTTCAGTAAGATACAAAAAATGATAACTTAAATTAGAAAACCTTGGCTAGAATCAAGAAACTATCTTTTTGTATTTTTTCAGCTTCCCTAGCTCTGTTTCTCTAGATACTCCAAGTCTAAGAAAATCAATTCCTATTAAGGTCTCGGGAATAGATAATTTAGTGTATATGTCTCTTGAAAGCAGGAGTGATTTGTTTGTGTTTAAAGACAATACCCACATAAAGTACCATTTAACCAAAGGCAAGAATTGATCCTCTAGTAATGGGCTTTACCTAGCATAGCTAGTATTTATTAATTCATTCAATAAATACTATTAGGTATGGTAGAAAGAAAAGGAAGAAAACCCAAACTTCTTACATCCCTCAAATTATACCAAATCATGTTTAAATCTTTTGTTGAAGTTAAAAAGACTGAAGATGACTCCTGGAACAACATTATAAAAGTCAATCTACTCAAGAAAGACAACAGCTAAATTGAAAACACTTCCTACCTTTCCATAGCCCCCTTTACCAAGTACCCGAAGTAGCTCAAAACATTCTGGTCTGATCTTTTCCGGCCCTCTGTTCACGCTAGTTTCTGAGATTTCAAATTTCTCACAATGTTCCATACCACTGGGAAGAAAAGCAAAACCAAAAGTGAATTTACAAAAAGTTGAATTCATTTTCACCAGATTAGAAAGGAGAAATGGAATCCAATTAAGAAAAAAAAACCTACATGTACTATATTTTGACAAGTATCTGTACTCCCCAGTACAGGCCAATGAGTCAATGATACAGCACATCAAAATTAGGATGAATTAACCCAGGCACTAGAAATATGAGGATCATAGTTCGGAAGAAGCCAGCCAGGGCAGAAAAGTCCCTATGAGATTCTTTTTTTTTTTTGGTACGGTCGTGGGGCCTGAACTCTGGGCCTGGGCACTGTCCCTCAGCTCTTCAGCTCAAGGCTAGCACTCTACCACTTGAGCCACAGCGCCACTTGCGGCTTTTTCCTTTTTGCTTATGTGGTGCTGAGGAATCGAACCCAGGGCCTCATGCATGCAAGGCAAGTGCTCTACCACTGAGCCACCTTCCCAGCCCCCTATGAGATTCTTATCTCCAATGAATCACTCAGTAACTGGAAGTGGAGCTGTGGCTCAAAGTGATAGAGTGGTACACTTGAGCAAAAGAGATTAGGGGCAGAGCCCAGGCCCTGAGTTCAAGCCCAAAAACCCACAAAAATACTAATAAGGGGGAGTGTAGTTGAAGAGGTGGGAGGGAAGGGATGGTAGGGAAAAACAGAGGAGGCAACAATGCTTGATAAGAAATGCACTCATTACCTTGCTCATGTATCTGTAACCCCTCAGTACAGTATTTTCACAATAAAAAACATTTAAAAAAATAATAATTAGGATGGGTTAATAATTGCTTATCAGCTTGTTCACAGCACAGAGTATATGTATCAAACCCCTCAAACTAGAATAAATCATAGTGATTTTACTGAGCTGACAAAGGGAAAAAAATTCATTCAAAACATTCATGAGGTATTAACTAATTAATACCATTTGGCAACCTGCACAAAAAAATCCAAGATCTTTTGAAAACTACCCAATTGGTTCATTTGTTGCTAACAAAAATCCTTGATAATAAAATATATCCCTTTATCTTCCTGCATCTGATTTTCTAAGTTATTAGATTGATTTAAGGACTCCAAAAGTGGCAATTGTGTCTGTCATTTAAACGCTTCCTACAGTCTACATTTTAGGTTCCCTCTTATTCCAAGGCTTCTTAGCTAAGAATAAGAACAGAGAAAATTAATCACCACGTACCCCAACAGAACTGTGTAATATGACTCAACATTGCATGAATCTGTCTGAATGGTGTATTAAAACAAAACTAGAAGCTTCATTTGACAAATTTTTCAAAAGAAGTTAGAAAGTTTTCTAACTTAGTTCTCTATATTAAACTAATACAAATTCCTGCAGGAGCCAGTGGCTCATGCCTGTAATCCTAGATACTCAAGAGGCTGAGATCTGAAAATCCTGGTTCAAAGGCAGCACGGACAAAAAAACCCATTAATTTCCAATTAACCACCAAAAAGCTGGAAGGGGAACTATGGTTTAAATAGAGGAGCATTATTCTTGAGCAAAAAGCTCAGGGACAGTGCCCAAGCCCTGAGTTTAAGCCACATAACTGGAACGAATACACGCATGTATGCATGCATACACATACACACATACACATGCACATGTACACGCGCACACGCGCGCGCACGCACACACACACGCACACACACACACACACACACACACACACACACACACACACACACACACTCCAAACCAAAAAAAGCTGCATATAAACTTACAGTTCATATGGTCCAACTCCCCCATGGTCCATGCTTTCATTTAACTGACCCTGAAAAAGATATGTTAAAGTTTCAAAAATAATCTTTCTTAAACATGAAATTTTAAATTTGTTTTGTTTTATAGCTGATAATAAAATCAGCTTAAACCTTTTCTAAGCTTCAATAATAGGAAAGTATTGTAAACAAAATAAAGCCTATACTTATATAAAATAAAATCAAACGACTTCTCCTTGAAAGTTATTTATCTATTAAAAGTACATCTAATATAATATGAAATAAAGGCATTATATTCTAAGTATTAAGTCAAATGATTTACACAAAGTACTATTCTGATAGCTCTTATTAGACAGACTAACATAATACTATCAATGAAAGCCTAAGGGAACCACAACTCAAGATGTGTAACATACAATGTGTCTAGTCAAGGCAAAATAATAGAGCAACTCTACCAAATAGGCATCACACACTGACTCTCATCATAGAATGAGTGAAATACTTAATTAGCCTTCTATGTGCTGGTAACAAAATGAAATTAAGGAGGCTAAGATCTGAAGATCGTGGTTTGAAACCAGCCCAGATAGGGAAGGCTGTGATACTCTTATCTCCAATTAACCACCAGAAAACTGGAAGTGGAGCTGTGGCTCAAAGAGGAGGAGTACTAGTCTTGAGCAAAAAAGCTCAAGAATAGCAACCAGGCCTTGAGTTCAAGCCACAGGGCCAATCCCCAACCATGCACATGCATACATGTGCATATACAATACCAACAAGAAAAAGAAAGCAAGGGGGAAACAAAGGAGGAGGCAACAAAGCTTGGCAAGAAATGTACTCATTATCTTGCTCATGTAATTGTAACCCATCTATATGGTATTTTCACAATAAAAAAAAACTTATTAATAAAAAAAGGAAGATTAAAAAAAGAAAGAAAGAAAGAAAGAAAGAAAGGGTTATAAATATAGCTCAGTAACAGAGTGCTTGCCTAGCACATGCAAGGTCCTTGGTCAATCCACAGCAAAACACTCACACAAACACACTCATAAAACCCACCAAGCAAGAATATATAAGGAATATATAAAGAACTACTACAACTCACTAATAAAAAGATAACCCAAGCCGTGAGACTTTGTTTTGTTTTGGTTGGTCTGGGGCTTGAACTCTGGGCCTGGGCGCTGTCCCTGTGATCTTCAGCTCAAGGCTAGTGCACTACCATTTGAGCCACAGTGTCACATCCAGTTTTTCTGGTGGTTTATTGGAGATAAGAGTCTCATGGACTTTTCTGCTCAGGCTGGCTTTGAACCTTGATCCTCAGATCTCAGCCTCCTGAGTAGCTAGGATTACAGGCATGAGCCACCTACACCCAGCTCACAGATATCTCACAGATATCTGTGAGACTCTTATCTCCAATAAACCACTAGAAAACCAGAAGTGGCACTGTGACTCAAGTGGTAAAGCACTAGCTAGCCTTGAGCTGAAGAGCTGAGGGACAGCGCCCAGGCCCAGAGTTCAAGCCCCACAACTGACAAATAATAATAATAATAATAATACAATTTTTAAAAACTGTTTAGGGGCTGGGAATGTGGCTTAGTGGGAGAGTGCTTGCCTAGCATACATGAAACCCTGGGTTCAATTCCTTAGTATCACAAAAACAGAAAAAGCTAGAAGTGGCGCTGTGGCTCAAGTGGTATTATGCTAGCCTTGAGCAAAAAGAAGCTCAGGGACAGTGCTCAGGCCCTGAGTTCAAGCCTCAGGACTGGCAAAAAAAAAAAAAAAAACTGTGACACAAGTGGTAGAGTACTAGTCCTTTTTTTTTTGGTTGGTAGTGGGGCTTGAACTTTGGGCTTGGGCACCATCCCTGCGCTCCTCAGCTCAAGGCAAGCACTGTATGGCTTGAGCCACAGTGCCACTTCCGGTTTTCTAGTGGTTTATTGGAGATAAGAGTCTCACAGACTTTCCTGTCTGGGCTGGCTTTGAACTGGGCTGGCTTTGAACCATGATCCTCAGATCTCAGCCTTCTGAGAAGCTAGGAATACAGTTGTGAGCCACCAGCACCCAGCTTAGAGAACTAGTCGAGCAAAAAAGCTAAATTACATCATTTAAGTCCTGAGTTCAAGCCCTATTAACTGCACTTAAAGAAAACACACAGAGGCTAGGAAGGTGGCTCAGTGGTAGAGTGCTTGCCTTGCATGCATGAGCCCCTCAGTTCGATTCCTCAGTACCAAATAAGCAGAAAAAGCCGGAAGTGGGGCTGAGGCTCAAGTGATAGAGTGCTAGTCTATAGCTGAAGAGCTGAGGGACAGAGCCCAGGCCCAGAGTTCAGGCCCCACGACTGACAAAAAAAAAGAAACAAAGAAAATACACAATAAGTTAGGATTTGAATAGATGTTTTTTTCCAGAGAAGATATACAAATGTACAATAAATATATAAAAAAGGATCAACATCATTAGCAATTAAGAGCAAACTAGAGCTTCAAGATAAACCACTTTACTCATTAGGAGTGTTATTAATTTTTTTTGTTTTTGTTAGTCAGGGGCTTGAACTCTGGGCCTTGGTGCTGTCCCTCTGCTCTTCAGCTCAAGGCTAGTGCTCTACCACTTGAGCCACAGTGCCACTTCTGGTTTTCTGCAGGATTTCTTTTTTTCTTTTCTTTTTTTTCTGGGGTCTGGTCATGGGGCCTAGACCACCTCCGGCTTTTTTCTTTTTTGCTTATGTGGTGCTGAGGAATCGAACCCAGGGCCTCAGGCATGCAAGGCAAGTGCTCTACCACTGAGCCACCTTCCCAGCCCCACTTCTGGTTTTCTGGTGGTTAATTGGAGATAAGAGTTTCAAGGCCTTTCCTGCCAGGGCTGGCTTTGAACTGTGATCCTCAGATCTCAGCCTTGTGAGTAGCTAGGATTACAGGCGTGAGCCACCAGCATCCAGTTAAGAGTGTTCTAATTTTAAAAACAAAATGGGAGCCAGGCACCAGTGGCCTATAATCCTAGTTATTCATGAGGCTGAGATCTGAGGATCATGATACAAAACCAGCTCAGGCAGGAAAGTCTGTGAGACTCTTTATCTTCAATTAACCACCAGGAAACTAGAAGTGGTGATGTGGCTCAAGTGTCAGAATGCTAGCCTTGAGTAAAAAAGCTCAGGGACAGAGCTCAGGCCCTGAGTTCAAGCCCCAGGACTGGTTAAATAAATAAATAAAATTGGCTCTTTTGGATTGGAAGCATTAGAGAAAAGAGAGAACAAAAGAAGTTTGGTAAGGATATAGAGAAACTGTAACTATCATACACTGCCAGTGTGAACATAAATATAGGGAGACTACTTCAGAGCAGTTCAGCAGTCTCTTATTAAACAGTTATTATATGCCTATTTCTAGGCATCTAGTAAAAAGATGGAGTATACTAGCTACACACACACATACACACACAATTTCATATATATTTGTACATAGGCTCCAAAAAATCCTAGATATAACCCAAATGAAAATACAAATGAACTTCAATTAGTGAATGGATAAACAAAATGCAATATATTCATAGAATATTATTTGGCTATTAAAAAAAAAGAACGGAAGTGCTAATGTTACAGTATAGGTGATCCCAGGAGGGGTGCTGGTAGCTCACACCTATAATCCTAACTACTCAGGAGCATGGATCAAAGTTAGCCTCGGCAGAAAAGCGTGTGAGATTCCACCTCCAAAATAACGAGCAATAAAACAAGGTCGGAGATGTAGCTCAAGTGGTAGAACACCAGGCAAGCAAGCAAGCCTAGCAAGTATAAGGACCAGAGCTCAAACTCCAGTATCAGCAAAAACACAAAATACAGCAACAATACAAGATGATCCTCAAAATCATTATGTCAAGTGAAAGAAACCAGACAGAAATTATATACTGTGTGGTTCTATTTGTATGTAATGTTTGGAAAATCCCAATCTATGAAGATGACAAGTAGATTATCCAGTTACCTAGAGATAGGGGTAAGAATAAAGAATAACTGTATTTGTACAACTACTTCAAGTTAGTACTCATTTAAAAAAAAAAAAAAAAGAGGGCTGAGAACATGGGAACATGCATGAGGCCCTGGGTTCCATTCCTCAGCACCACATAAGTAGAAAAAGCTCTAAGTGCTGCTGTGGCTCAAGTGGTAGAGTGCTAGCCTTAAGCCGAAGAGCTGAGGGACAGTGCCCAGGCCCAGAGTTCAGGCCCCATGACCAGCAAAAAAAAAATAAAAGAATAGCCGGATGCTGGTGGCTCACGCCTGTAATCCTAGCTACTCAGGAGCCTGAGATCTGAGGATCACGGATCAAAGCCAGTCTGGGCAGGAAAGTCTGTGAGACTCTTACCTCCAATTAACCACCAGAAAACCAGAAGTGGTGCTGTGGCTCAAATGGTAGAGCACTCACCTTGTGCTGAAGAGCTCCAGGCCCAAGCTCCAGGATTGACAAAAATAAAAACAAAAAAATCTAAAGGAGTCTCTTTAGGGTGATGCACATATTCTAAAAACTTAATTGTGATGAGCTATACAATTCTGTAAATATGCTCTAAGTCACATATAATTATAAAAGCAAAAGAACAAAATTTTGGCAACAGAAATTCAGTTCCTGATATAAAGTACAGCTTTAAAATGAGTAGTCTTTTTTTTAAGGCCCAAGAGCTGGACTCAAACTTGGTACCTGCTACTTTCATTCATTGGCTAGCATTTTACCAACTGAACCACGGTCTCCAGCCCTTAAAATGAGTAGCCTTGCATATAGTCTGATTATGAATCCTTTCAGTTTAAACAAAAAAATTGAGAATAAACTCTAAAAAGATAGAAATCTTCAAGTAATATTTTTATAGAATAAATGTTCAAATGCCTAAAAAACAAAAACTGCCTAGTCATAACTTGCTCAGCATGAACAGGTCATGATGATGTATTATGATGTATTATAGCCACAGGATTTATGTTTCATAATGAGACTGAGGTTAATGGATAGGTCATTATTAAGAGGAAAAAGTAATTATTGGTTTCAATGGCCAGTTTTGGCAGGGGGAAGTAGGGATGATTATGGTTGTCTTGGGTCTCTGTTGCTCCATCATCATCGATGATGCCTTAAAAACAAAAGTCCAACTTTTTCAGATGTGATAACACTGACATTACATAATTGTTTTTCCTTTAATGTTAGTTTTACTTAATTCTAAATTAAAGACATATAGGAGTTAACAGTGAACCATGGCTTTGAAGCTACCTCCCAAGATATGCCCTGTGGCTATGTTTCATTTCCGGAGCTGGCCAGGCCGGTAACACCACCTCCATCTGTGCTTTTAACTTCCTACCGTTACCTTCGAGAGCACAAGTATTTGAGGTACAATTCTTGTCTGCTAGCTAACGTTGTATAATACATACTGACATTCTTTCACAGGAAGTTCTTTATTCAGATTTTTTTGTCTGCTGCTATATGATTCATCCAATTCCCTTTCTGTGTGCTACTATGACAATCTTGCTCATCTAAGATACTATATGAGATACACTGTTTCAAAGTAGCCCAACAGAATGGTGGTTTGAAATGTTTTAAAAATACATAAACCAGTCTCTGGTGGCTCATGCCTGTAATTCTAACTACTCCAGAGGTTGAGATCTGAGGACTGAGGTTTGAAGCCAACCCAGACAGGAAAGTCCCTGATAGGCTTAGTTTTAAACTTCACAAAAAAGTAAATAAACTGACTCACAAAGGGTGGCATTATCCTTAATCCAGATATTCATTAAATCAATTACTCAAACCAGATATGGTGACATAATTATAATCTCACATGCAGGCAGCTAAGGCAGGAAAAATTGAGTACTAGCCTGAGTTCCAGGACAAGCTGACTACAAGAGAGATCTTATCCCCATATTCCCCTAGAAGTCAATTATCCAAGTCTAGCACTTCGCTAGCATGGGTGTGATGCACTGGGTTCAATGTCCAGCACTGAAAAGTGTTTTTGGTTTTTTTGTAGGGGCTTGAATGCAGGGCCAGGGCATTGTCATGTAACTTTATTCTTAAGGCTGGTACTCTACTACTTGAGCCACAGCTCTACTTTTTTTTGCTGGTTAATTGGACTTTCTTTTTTTTTTTTTTTGCTGGTCATGGGGCCTGAACTCTGGGCCTGGGCACTGTCCCTCAGCTCTTCAGCTCAAGGCTAGCGCTCTACCACTTGAGCCACAGCACCACTTCCAGCTTTTTTCTTTTTGCTTATGTGGTGCTGAGGAACCGAACCCAGGGCCTCAGGCATACAAGGCAAGCACTCTACCACTGAGCCACCTTCCCAGCTCTAATTGGACTTTCTTGATGGGACTGTCTTTGAACTTCAACCTCAAATCTCAGCCTCCGGAGTTGACAGAAATACAGGCATAAGCCACTGGTGTCTGGTTTAACTCTCATTGAAAAGGGAATTCACTTTTGACATACCCCAGAAAGACACAATATTAGTAAGACTAATAAATTCTACCAATAATCTGCAAGCTGGACAAAGTGGCTAATACCTGTAAGACCAGCACTTGCAAGGTGGAGGCAGGAGGATCATAAATTGGAGGCTAGTTTGGAGTACATGGAGCAATCCTGCACATACTCCCCCACCCACCCACCCCCAAAAGGAAAAAGTTGGAGATGAAGTTCAGAGATAGAGGGCTTACCTACCATGCACAAGGCCTCAGGTTCAATCCCAGTACCGAGGGAGTGTTGATAGATAAAAACTGCACTCTAATCTGAGGACATTACCACCCTGCAATTGTGAGCTACCATCTCTCTAGCCTATGCTTCATTTTTCTTGTACAATGAAGAAAGAAGGGTAGTCTTCCCCCACCCCGCTCAGTTACAGGGCTTGAACTCTGGGCCTGGGAGCTATCTGTCAGCTCTTCAGCTCAAGGCTAGGACTCTACCACTTAAGCCACAGCACCACTTCCAGTTTTCTAGTGGCTAATTGGAGATAAGAGTCTCACAGACTCTCCTGCCTAGGCTGGCTTTCAACTGCAATCCTCAGATCTCAACCTTCTGAGTAGCTAGAATTACAGGCATGAGCCACATGGGCCTGGTTTGGGAGGTTAGTCTTATATGTAGCAATGTTGTTGTTTTCTTTGGTTTACACAAGTTCATATGAGGAAATGTTGGCAGATATTCTAAGAATCTAAATTATTCCTATATTTCAAACTAAGAATTTTTTTTTTAATTTCAGTGTAATCCTGGATGTCACAGAATGCCCTTGGGTTACTAAGCAAATCCTATTAGAACTCTTTTCCCTTGTCCTCTTAATTTTTTTTTTTGGGGGGGGTCCTGTTGTGGGGCCTGAACTCTGGGCCTGGGGGCTATCCCTCAGCTCTTCAGGTCAAGGATAGCGCTCTACCACCTGAGCCACAGCGCCACTTCTGGCTTTTTTTCTTTTTGCTTATGTGGTGCTAAGGAATCGAACCCAGGGCCTCAGGCATGCAAGGCAAGTGCTCTACCACTGAGCCACCTTCCCAGCCCCTCCCTTGTCCTCTTAAAGCACTCAGAAGAAACATTTCCATTCCCAAAGGTACTGCCATGTAAAAACATGTAATGCTAAAGACTTTTCTCAAGATTCTCTATAATTACCTCTACTCTTTCTCCTTACCAAGTTCCTCTCTGTAAAAGAGTAGTCACATTTCTCTTTTCTATTTTTTCTGATTCCCTTCTCCACACACTCTCAAAATCCTATTTGCTTTACCCAGAAAACACACACACAAAAACAAGACAGGCACAAGTGTTTCATGCCTGTAATCCTATTCAGGAGGCTGAGATTTGAAGATCGAAGTTCCAAACCAGCCCAGGCAAGGAAGTCATGAGACTCTTACCTTGAATTAGCCAACAAAAAGCTGGAAATGGAACTGTAACTCAAGTGGTCAAGTGCTAGCCTTGAGTGGAAAAAGCTCAGGGACAGTACACAGGACTGTACACAGATAGTACAGACCTTGAGTTCAAGCCCCAGGAATGGCACAAAAAAAAAGAGCAGACCAAAACTGAAACACTATTGTTCCTGAAACACATCAAAAGAATAAAAAGAAAAATAGGTCTCAGCTCAAAAGAGGAATGAATTTCAACACATACTCTACTTTCAAAAGAGGATAAACATCTAACTTGAAAATTCTATCAGTTCAGCTAATGAATTATAAAGCATTCTTCCTATCCAGTTTTCCCCCATGACTACTCAAGAGAGCCACTGCCATATGGAATCAATCAGAGTTTGGTACATAAAATAAAAGCAATCCTATATTTGTTTCAAATTTTTAGTGTTCTTTATGTTCAATTAAGAAATTAGACTTGAGGGGCTGGGAAGGTGGCTCAGTTGTAGAGTGCATGCCTTGCATGCCAGAGGCCCTGGGTTCGATTCCTCAGCACCACATAAGCAAAAAGAGAAAAGCCAGAAGTGGCACTGTGGCTCAAGTGGTAGAGCGCTAGCCTTGAGCTGAAGAGCTGAGGGACAGCGCCCAGGCCCAGAGTTCAGGCCCCATGACCGGACCCAAAAAAAAAAAAAGAAATTAGACTTGAGACAAAAATGTATCAGTTTAAAAAGCATTTATCTCAATATCTACCTTCTAAACTTTGTAATTTTGGCAGATTCATTTGATTATGAAAAAACACTATTTTATCTCATTTAATTTCATAGTGTTCAAAGTTCATTATACACATTGTCTCAATATTTTGGGCAGAATTTACTTGTCAAAGGAAGAAAACTGGAGGTGAGAAAGGAAGCCACCCTATGCAGTTATAGAAAACATCTGACATCAGTCATAATTTCATGTACTCATAAATGTAATGGAACTTAGGATCTAATCACCAGGAGATTATCACTGATAGTCATCTGTCCAAAGTCAGTGCTTTGACATAGGTTTAGAACTTCAGGTGCAATTTGTTATTTTTTTTAATACATTTGTCTTAGAAAAAAAAAAGATACTCCCTAAAATTAACAAAGTACTAAAGACATCTAAGTTAAAAGACAGTATGTGCATTAGGAAAAATGATTCTAAATTTAGCCCTCTAAATTACTGTTAGAGAAGACCTCACACACATTATTCACAAGTCTCAGCTCAAGCAATTTATTTTTGGCAAGCCTCGCCACCGTTGCCAACATTTCTCCTCCACCTCAAAAATCATATAAAATATGCTGGAAAAATAGGGACATCTTCATCATAGGGGAAAATTAAGCTACAAATGCTGTAAGTCGTTATACATATGCATACGTGTGTGTCTATGTATGTCACACGGAAGGGGGGTTAAAAAAAAAAAGGCGAACAAACCAACCCTGGAAGACGTAGCAGAGCCCCCTTGCTCCCGAAATAAAACTCCTGGTGTGCTACTCCCGACAGAAGTTTTCAGCTGTCACTTCTAACAGCTGAGCGCTTCCTAGGAGAGAAGCGCCAGGCCGAGAAAGAGAGGTGGTTGCGGGAGGTCCGATGATTTCAGACTTGCAATCTTAACACTCCGAGGGAAACCCTTCCGCCTTTCACCTGCACTTTGGGGACACCCAGCAAGCTCAGATCCCCACCCCCTCCCCACCTGCCACTGCTCCCCAACCACACTCCACCTGCGCCCCGCCACATTCAAGTCCGAGAGCTCGCTCTAGGAGTCGACCACGCGCCCAGCCTCCTCCACACACACACACACACACACACACACAGCTCAGATTGCTCCGGGCTGCGCCGATCTGAGGATAAGGGCGCTTACCAGCACCTGCGAGCCCCGCAGAGGCCTCTCACCTAGGGCCAGGCCCGCCCCGCCCGCTCTCCGGCTCCGCCGCGCGGCGGGCGGCTCGGATCCTCCGCGAGGGTCTCGGCGCCCCGGGACACACCGGGCTTCCGGGCCCGCGCCGCCGCCCCGGCCCTGTCACCTGGCCTCCCACCCACCCCTGGACCCCGGGCCTCACCCCCTCCTCCAGCTCATCCTCAGAGCCTGCGTCCTCTGGCTGGTCCAGGTCTATGTCAAACACTCCAGCCATGTCTTCAGCTTCCCTGTCTCGGAAGTCAGGCGCTGTGTAAAAGCCGTCCCGCCTCCGTCGTCGCCTCATGGGCCCGGCCCCGCTGCAGCCACCACCACCACTGCCGCCATCACCGGCTGCTTAGGCTCAGTGCGTCTGCGCCTAGGCCCCAACTGGCTCTGCAAGTTCAGGACCGGAGCATGCGTACAGGGTTCCGTGAAGCCAAACTCTGGGCAATGGACATGCGCGACGCTCTCTCCAGGGTCCAAGTACTGGCAGGATCATGCGCAGAAAAGCGGCCGAAGCACGTCTGGAAGTCAGAGCATGCGCATTGTCACTAAAGGGTGTGATGGACAGTGAGCATGCGTACCTTATCTGAAGTTGATAAAGTGAAATGGAACATGCGTAATTTACCTTCTTGAATAAGGGGCGGGAGGGGTGGTGGTGCAGCCACCGCAAAGCTGTTTAAGGAACATGCGCACTCGTTCTTGGTAGCTTCTGAGGGTTGAAAGTAAGCATGCGCATATGGGAGGGTTGGTCTTCTAAAGTTTGAACGCGATCGAAACCGCGGGCCGAGGGCTGTTAGTGAGTGGGGCTGATGGTGGGCTCCTAGGGCTGGTGGGAGAAGGGGAAAGTCTTTGGCTATTCAATTTACTGGTTCAGTAGCCTTGGGAAACTCAGGTAATCTTTTCTCAATCTCCTTGGCTAAAATTTCAAACCCTACTTTGTCAAGTTCGAAATTTTAAGAAAACCAGCTAGCTCAGAAGCCAGTGCTCCATAAACCTGGTGTGGAGGGTTTGGGTTTGGGATTTTGTATGGGGGGTTGTTTGTTGTGGGGATTTATTGTTTGTTTGTTTGTTTTTGCTTTGAGGGAGGGCGTGCCAGTATTGGGGATTTGAACTCCACCTTAAGCCTTCTCTAGGGTTATTTTTACTCACAGCTGGTGTTCTATCACTTGAGCCATGAGCCATACCTCCAATCCAGGATTTTGCTAATTCATTGGAGATGGATCCTCTAGGACTTCTCTGCCCTAGCATAGTTTTCAACTATGAACTTCTAGATCTCAGCCTCCTGAGCCACTGGTGCCCAGCCTACTAATTTCTTTGTTAAAAATAGTAAAGATTGGGGCCTGGGATGGTAGCTCAATGGTAGAGTGCTTGTCTTGCATGCATGAGGCCCTCGGTTCGATTCCTCAGCACCATAGAAGCAGAAAAAGCTGGAAGTGGCACTGTGGCTCCAGTGGTAAAGTGCTAGTCTTGAACTGAAGAGCTGAGGACAGTGCACAGGCCACAACCGACAAAAATAAACAAATAAGATCAGACCCAGTGCCTGCGGTTTATGCCTGTAATCCTACAATCACTGTTCTAAGCCAGTCCAGGCAGGAACGTACATAAGGCTGTTATCTCCAATTAGCCACCAAAAAAAAAAAAACTGGAAATAGAACAGTAGCCTTAAGCAAAAGAGCTCTGGGACACCACCCTAGCCTTGAGTTCAAGCCCCAGTACCCTACC
Source organism: Dipodomys ordii (assembly GCF_000151885.1). Taxonomy (NCBI): domain Eukaryota; kingdom Metazoa; phylum Chordata; class Mammalia; order Rodentia; family Heteromyidae; genus Dipodomys; species Dipodomys ordii. The sequence goes on from NW_012267235.1 coordinate 3,598,527, forward strand.
CCAGCCCCCCCACCCACCTGCATCTACTTTAGTCTTATAGCTCAATCATTGCTGTATTAACTGAACTAAATGAGTCCTTTTTATTATTACTTGGGTAGGGAGGACTGCGACTGTGGCTAAGTGGTAGAGTGTTTGCCTAGCATACATGAAGCCCTGGGCTCGATTCCTCAGTACCACAGAAACAGAAACAGGAAGAGTCTCTGGCTCAAGTAATAGAGTGCTAGCCTTGATCAAAAGAAGTTCAGGGACAGTACCCAGACCCTGAGCTCAAGTCCCAGGACTGGCAATAAATAAATAAATAAATTGGGGGGGGGGGGTTGGTTGTGGCTTGAACTCAGGGCCTAAGTGCTGTCCTTGAGTCTCTTTGTGCTCAAAGCTAGCACTCTACCACTTGAGCCACAATACCACTTCTGATTTTTGAATGGTTAACTAGAGAAAGAGTCTCACAAGGACTTTCTTCCCAGGCTGGCTTCAAACCTAGATCCTCATATCTCAGCCTCTTGAATAGCTAGGATTACAGGTGTGAGCCACAGGCACAGGCATAAGCCCTTCTTATTAATCTTATAGTTACCAGGTCAGAAATGTGATTGGTGGAAAGAAAAAAAGTCATTATTTAGAACATAAAAATATTGTTAACCTTAAAGTTGTTGAGCTAATTTCTTGCTTTTTTTTTTTTTGGGGGGGGGGTCCGTCATGGGGCTTGAACTCTGGGCCTGAGCGCTGTCCCTCAGCTCTTCAGCTCAAGGCGAGCGCTCTACCACTTGAGCTACTGTGCCACTTCCAGTTTTCTGGTGGTTTATTGGAGATAAGAGTTTCACGGTCTTTCCTGCCTAGGCTGGCTTTTAACCGCAATTCTCAGATCTCAGCCTCCTGAGTAGCTAGGATTACAGGCGTGAGCCACCAGTGCCCCACTTCTTGCTTGCTTGCTTTCTTGCTTTTGTGAGTCATGGGGCTTGAACTCTGGCCCTAGGCGCTGTCCCTCTCCCTCAGCTCTTCAGCTCAAGGCTGGGACTTTACCACTTGAGCCACAAGCATCACTTCTGACTTTTTCTGCTTACGGGTGCTGAGAAATTAAACCCAGGGCCTCATGCATGCTAGGCAAGCACTCTATCACTGAGCCATCTTCCCAGCTCCTTTAAGCTAATTATTTGTGTGAAATGTGTACACTAATTCCTTCAGCCAGCATCTTTTATTTTCATATTTAGAAAATCAGTGAGTTCAGATCAGAGTTTTGAAAAACAATGAGCTGGCCTGGGAATATGGCTTAGTGATAGAGTGCTTGCCTAGCATGCATGAGGCCCTGGGTTCAATTCCTCAGTACCACATAAACAGAAAAAGCTGGAAGTAGGGGCTGGGAAGGTAGCTCAGTGGTAGAGTGCTTGCCTTGCATGCCTGAGGCCCTGGGTTCGATTCCTCAGTACCATATAACCAAAAAGAAAAAAGCTGGAAGTGGCGCTGTGGCTCAAATGGTAGAGCACTAGCCTTGAGCTGAAGAGCTGAGGGACAGCGCCCAGGCCTAGAGTTCAGGCCCCACAATCGGACCCAAAAAAAAAAAAAGCTGGAAGTGGCACTATGGCTCAAGTGGTAGAGTGCTAGCCTTGAGCAAAACAAGCTCAGGGACAGTGCCCAGGCCCTGAAGTCAAGCCCCAGGACTGGCAAAACAAAAACCAAAAAACACTGAGCTGTGTATGAATAGATTAGAGTACAGAAAATCTCAAAGCAAAATAGAGTTGAGAACTTTAAACATCATAGCTATTTAATTTGCAACATTAAATTCCATCTTGTTATTGATGTATAATTGATACATGACATATTCTTTTTTTGTTTTGTTTTGTTTGCAGGTCAGAGGGCTTGAACTCTGGGCCTGGGCACTGTCTCTGAGCTTCTTTTGCTCAAGACTAGCACTTTACCACTAGAATCACCCCGTTCTACTGCAGCTGTTTGTTGGTGCCTAATTGAAGAAAGTCCATGAGACTTTCATGGACTTTCTTGCCCCAGCTGGTTTTGAACCGTGATCCTCATATCTTAGCCTTCTGAGTAGCTTGGATTACAGGTATGAGCCACAGCCACCAGCACCCAACTATTTGTTCTTATTCATAATATAGTGATTCTTTGTGTGTATGTGTGTGTGTGTGTGTGTGTTGCTTGAAAGCAGGGCCTGGACACTGTCTCTGAGCTTTTTAGTGCTCAAGGTTTGTGCTCTACTACTTAAGCCATAGCTCAACTCTGGCATTTTGGTGGTTAATTGGAGATATAGTCTCACAAACTTTGCATGCCTAGGCTGGCTTAGAACCTCAATCCTCAGATCCCTGCCTCCTAAGTAGCAAGGATTACAGGTGTGAGCTACCAGTGCTCTACTATAGTAATTCTTAAATCTGTATTTTTTTTTTCTGTTTCAGGTTGCTGACCTTTTTTGAGGGAATAGGCGTGGTTTGTGGCCCAGCATGTCAATAGTAACAGTGCAACTTGGTCAGTGTGGCAACCAGATTGGTTTTGAAGTGTTTGATACTTTATTTAGTGATTCACACTGTTCCCAGGCACTCTGCTCTAAGAGAGAGAATGAAACATACCAAGCATCTTGCAAAGAAAGATTCTTCAGGGAAGAGGAAAATGGAGGTATGTGTGGTCCACAGTGTCTCCTTTACTCTGACATAAACCTCTTCAAAGTCTGGCCCTCTACAGGTATCTGAAGCTCATCCCTTCCTACGGCACTAGGGAATGAGCTTGTTCTTGGCCCTTTGATCCTTTTCTTTTCAGGCTGTTCCATTAAACCCAGGGCCTCACATAGGCCTAGCAAATGCTCTGCCATTAGGCTCTCATCCATATTCCTTACATACTTTTATTTCTATGTTTAACAAGTTAGGGTTCTCTAGGTACATACACTTACTCCATTCTAGTATGTGAGCATAGTTAGATCTCATCAACTTAAACCAGCAAGGAAGAGTTGTCTTTGCCTTTCAAACAGGATCTCAAAGGAGAACCTGGACTATTCTGCCCCCAACAATGACACTGAAGCTACTTTAAGTTTCCAGTTGGCCTTCTAATTACTCTGCTTTTCTTCGCTACTTTGAAATTCCTTATCCTTAGCCTCTGAACTTTTCTTCTCCACTATATTGTATCTCAGGCTCTCCTTTTCCTCATACAAGTAGTTCTTTCTAGATAACTATAGTCATTAAAAATTTGCTAGATTTTGGGCTGGGAAGGTGGTTCAGTGGTAGAGCGCTGGCCTTGCATGCATGAGGCCCTGGGTTCGATTCCTTAGTACCACATAAGCAAAAATAAAAAAGCCGGAAGTGGTACCACGACCGGACCACCAAAAAAAAAATTGCTAGGTTTTTATACCAGTGACTTCTGGACTTATATAGCTCAGCCTTTCTTCCAGGGTGTAGATTGATCAGTGCACACAATATGTCCACAACCAAAGTATTCATTATCTTGCCTTTAAAGCTTGCACCCTGGCTGAGTATAGTGGGGCTGTGGCTCAAGTGGTAGAGTGCTAGCCTTGAGCTGAAGAGCTCAGGGACAGCGCTCAGGCCCAGAGTTCAGGCCCCATGACTAACCAAAAAAAAAAAAAAAATCTCACAGGGATTTTTCAGTTTGGTCTAGCTTCAAACCATTATCCTTAGATCTCAGCCTCCTGAATAACTAGGATGAGCCTGGCACTTTTAAATTGTATTTATTTGTGTTTTTTTTTCTTTTTTGGTTGGTGTGGGGCTTAAATTTGGGGCCTGGGCACTGTCTCTGAGCTTTTTTGCTCAAGGATAACATTCTACTACTTTGAACCATGGCTGCTTGAGATTTTTCTGCTAGTATGTCATTTGCCTCAATGATAAAGTTCCCAGTTTGGGTTGGTTTTTTTTTTTTAGCATTGCCTTCAAGGATTTCTAGGATCTGAGTCTTGTTTGCTTTCTACCCCTGTCTGTCACTTCTTCACTAACTTCTGTGGCAACAACTGTGAGCTGAGCATTATGATCATTATAGTTTGTACCTCTAATTATGCTGTTCGTTTGGTATAGATTCATTTTCAGTCATGCTGCACTGTGATTAGTGCTAATATCTTTTTTTTTTTTTTGGTCGGTTGTGGGGCTTGAACTCTGGGCTTGGGCACTTTCCCTGTACTCTTCAGCTCAAGGCTAGCACTCTACCACTTAAGCCACAGCGCCACTTCTGGTTTTCTAGTGGTTTATTGGAGATAAGAGTCTCACTGACTTTCCTGCCTGGGCTGGCTTTGAACCGTGATCCTCAGATCTCAGCCTCCTGAGTAGCCAGGATTACAGGCGTGAGCCACTGGTGCCCGGCTAGTGCTAATATCTTTTATCTCTCCTTAGAGTCCTTCTATGGCTGGCTTGTGACCATTTTCATCTCTATATGTCCAGCATAGTGCATGGCACATTGTAAACATCCAAGTGATGTTGGCACACCCAACCCATGTGGCCATTTTATTTTATTTTATTTTATTTCGGTTGTGGGGCTCAAACTCAGGGCCTGGATGCTGCCCCTGAACCTCTCTATGCTCAAGAATAGTGCTCTACTACTTGAGCCACAGTACCACTTCCAGCTTTTTCTGTTTTTGTGGTACTGAGGAATTGAACCTAGGGCTTCATGCATGCTAGGCAAACACTCTTAAGTCACATTCACAGCCCTGACTGATCTTTTTGTCCCCAATTCCTGAGGCTTACTTTCTGGACCTTAAGGCTGGAGATAACAGCTCAATGACCTAGAACTTTGCTCTGTGTAACCCAGATATAACAAAAGACTTTTTGTTTTCCTTTTTCAGTTCCAATTGCCCGGGCTGTGCTTGTTGACATGGAACCTAAAGTTATCAATCAGACACTAGCCAAGGCTGCCCAGTCTGGCCAATGGAAGTATGGCCAGCATTCATGCTTCTATCAAAAACAAGGTTCTGGAAACAACTGGGCCTACGGGTAAGAATAATTCTTCATGGTTTTCAGTTTTAGCAACAACTGCATAGTCAGTAGACAAAGTAATTTTAACTGTATAAGTTGATACTTTGAGCTATTTTAAAATATAGGATTTAGGGGCTGGGAAGGTGGCTCAGTGGTAGAGCGCTTGCCTTGCATGCATGAGGCCCTGGGTTCGATGCCTCAGCACCACATAAGCAAAAAAAGAAAAAAAGCTGGAAGTGGCGCTGTGGCTCAAGTGGTAGAGCGCTAGCCTTGAGTTGAAGAGCTGAGGGACAGTGTCCAGGCCCAGAGTTCAGGCCCCATGACCAGACCAAAAAAATAAATAAAATAAAATAAAATAAAATAAAATTTAGGATTTAGGATTTAGGGGCTAGGAATGTGGCTTAGTGGTAGAGTGCTAGCCTTGAGCAAACGAAGCTCAGGGACAGTGCCTAGGCCTTGGGAAGAATAAGAGGAAGAGGAAGAAGAAGAGGAGGAAGAAGAAGAAGAGGAAGAAGAGGAGGAGAAGGAAGAGGAGAAGAAGGAAGAGGAAGAAGAGGAGAAGAAACTCTAATCTCTGACTGTGTCTCAAATATGAGCTAATGAAGAACAATGATCCCTGGCAGCAGGATTTGTCATCTTCTTCGCTGTGTGTTTGAAACTAATTTATCAGCATAATATCATTATCTGCCACATATTCTTTTAGGCGGTTGTTTCCATCCTAGGATTTCCTAGAGCTGCTGTCCTATAATTTTCACGTAAGGGAGGCCAAGGTAAGAGAATCCTGAGTCTAAGGCCAGCCTGAATCACATAGTAAAACACTGTCTCAAACAACAACAACAACAGTAATATTCTAGGCTCCCTTCTAGAGATTTTACTTTGTTTTGTGTGCATGTGCGCACCTGCCAGACCTGGGGCTTGACCTCAGGGCCTGGGCGCTATCCCTGAGCTTTTCTGCTCATGGCTAGTGCTCCACTTAAGCCATAGCTCCACTTCTAGCTCTTTGTGGTTAATTGGAGATAAGAGTCTCAGACTTTTCTGCCTGGGCTGGCTTCAAACCTTGACCCTCAGATCTTAGCCTCCTAAGTAAGTAGGATTACAGCCAAGAACCACCAGTTCCCTGCTCTTAATTGCTTTTTTTTAAAATAGGACCTCTTTTGTTGTTGTTGGTGGTGGTGGTGGTGGTGGTGGTCATGGGGCTTGAACTCAAGGCCTGGACCCTGACCCTGAGCTTTTTTGATCAAGGCTAGTGTTCATCATTTTGAGCCACAGCACCATTTCCAGTTTTCTGGTAGTTAATTAGAAATAAGAGTCTCACAGGGCTGGGAAGGTGGCTCAGTGGTAGAGTGCTTACCTTGCATGCATGAGGCCCTGGGTTCAATTTCTTAGCACCACATAAGCAGAAAAAAGCCGGAAGTGGTGCTGTGGCTTAAATCGTAGAGTGCTAGCCTTTAGCTGAAGAGCTGAGGGACAGCTTCCATGGCCAGAATTCAGACCCCCCCAACTGGACCCCCCCCCAAAAAAAAAGTGTCTCATAGATCTTCATGCTCTGGCTGGCTTTGAACCATGATTCTCAGATCCCAGCCACCTAAGTAGCTAGGATTACAGGTGTTAACCACTGGCACTCAGCCTGAAATAGGATTTTTCTTTTCTTTTTGGTAGGTCATGGGGCCTGAGCTCTGGGCCTGGGCACTGTCCCTCAGCTCTTCAGCTCAAGGCTAGCCCTCTACCACTTGAGCAGAAGCGCCACTACTGGTTTTTTTCTTTTTGCTTATGAGGTGCTGAGGAATCGAACCCAGGGCCTCAGGCATGCAAGGCAAGCGCTCTACCACTGAGCCACCTTCCCAGCCCAGGTCATGGGGTTTGAACTCTGGGCCTGGGCACTGTCCCTCAGCTCTTAAGCTCAAAGCGAGCGCTCTACCACTTGAGCCATAGTGCCACTTCTGGCTTTTTCTGCTTATGTGGTGCTGAGGAATTGAACCCAGGGCCTCACGCACGCAAGGCAAGCACTCTACTACTGAGACACTTTCCCAGCCCAGGATTTACTTTTCTTTTCTTTTCTTTTTGTTTTTTATTTTTTTGTCAGTCGTGGGGCCTGAATTCTGGGCCTGAGCACTGTCCCTCAGCTCTTCAGCTCAAGGCTAGTGCTCTACCTCTTGAGCTACAGCACCACTCCAGGATTTACTTTTCTAATAGATCTATTTACATTAAATATATTTAACTTATATATTTTAAAATTTGCTAAGTCAGTACATCTATACCTACTATAAAAGCTAGTTTAGGGGCTGGGAAGGTGGCTCAGTGGTAGAGTGCTTGTCTCGCATGCATGAGGCTCTGGGTTCCACTCCTCAGCACCACATAAACAGTAAAAGCCAGAAGTGGTGCTATGGCTTAAGGGGTAGAGCATTGGCCTTGAGCTTAAGAGCTCAGGGACAGCGCCCAGGTCCAGAGTTCAAACCCTACAACCTACCAAAAAGAAAAAATCCAGACTTTTTCCTGTGCATTGTATCTCTCTGGTGAAACTGAAAGGTGTTTGTGTGTATTCTTTTGGTGTTGCACAGTTACTCTGTCCATGGACCCAGGCATAGAGAATCTATAATGGACTTAATCCAGAAGGAAGTAGAGAAGTGTGACTCTTTGAGTGGCTTTTTCGTCATCATGAGTATGGCTGGGGGCACAGGATCAGGGCTGGGAGCCTTCCTTACACAGAATTTTCAAGATCAGTACCCACACTCTTTGAAAATGAATCAGATTATATGGCCTTATGAAACTGGTGAGGTAAGAATTTATTAATTGGAAATGTTATGTTTTCTATTCTTTGCAGTTGAGATGAATATAAGTAAAAGTGAATCTCCTTCTTTTTTTGGAAATGTTGTCATAGTTTCAGGAGTAATTATACAACATAAGATGATATCAGGCTTAAATTTTTCCAAACATATGAGGTGTCCTTGTTTTTAAGTCATTTTTACTTTGCTTATGCTTTTTAAAAATCTGTTTGTATTAGCATACAGTCTTACTATATAGTCTAGGGTAACCATAAACTCAAATGCTCCTTCCTTAGCTTCCTAAATGCTGGGATTACAGATGTGGACCACCACATTTGAGTAAAATATTCTGTTTTTTCAAATTCCATAGATGATGGCTGGGAACATACTTCCTTGGTAGAGCATGTGCTTATTAGAATGTACAAGGCCCAAGTCTCAATCTCTAGCACCAAAACTAAAATAAAAATCCCAAACATGATTATGCTTATTCTCTAAGAATACATTTGTGAGTTAGTCCTTCTGTCTCAATGTCCAGCCTTTAAATGGTTTTTAAACTGGGTGCTGGCAACTCATGCCTGTAATACTAGCTCCTGAGGAGGCTGAGATCTGAGGATCACAGTTCAAAGCCAGCCTGGGTAGGAAAGTCCTTATTGCATATGAGTTACCATACTAAGTGCTTGTGCTATGATACTTGTATTATATTGTTCATCTTTGTAATTCTAAGAGACTAATGTAACTGGTATCCCCAAGGATACAGGCAGGATGCAAGGGCACTTGCCTCGCAAGCAGCAGCTAGAATTAACAGCCAGGAATGAATCTGAATATGCTATCGGGAGAATCTCAGCCACTTTTCTCTCTTGCCTTTCTTCTCATTGGCATTTTTCTGTCCAGGTCATTGTTCAGAACTACAACTCCGTTTTGACCCTCTCTCACTTGTACCGATCTTCAGATGCCCTCCTCGTTCATGAGAATGATGCTGTCCATAAAATCTGTGCAAAGCTAATGAATATCAAGCAGATCTCCTTCAGCAATATAAATCAAGTCCTTGCACATCAGCTGGGCGCTGTGTTCCAGCCCACTTATGCTACAGAAGGCTCGCCTCACTACAGAAGAAATCCACTAGGTAGTTGTCCCCTGAGGGTTATGTGTAGGCAAATCTGATGTCCTGAAAGCCTCAAAGTTATTCTTTACTGTTTCTTTCCTTCTGCCTGAAAACATACTCAGTTCTCCTTCACCTCAAAAACCTTTCTTCAGACCTCTTTGTATCTCTGAACTATCTAACTGAAAAGTCTTAAAGAAATTGCTGACTGGGGCAAGTGGCTGGCCAGTAGTACTTCCTCTTCCCCTCCCCCACCCCAACTCCTCCTGTAGTGCCTAAGATCAAACCCAGGATCTCACACATGCTGGGCAAGCACCTTATGGTGGCAGCTGCTGCTGCTAAAAATCAAGCCTGGGATGGAACCCCCATAGTAGACTGCTTGCCTAGCATGTTGGATCACCAGCACTGAAGGGATTGGGGGGAGGGGTGGCGTGGGAGGATGGTTTGCAGAAAACAGAGAATGAGAGAGAGGGAGAGAGAGTAAATTGACTATAGTGACACATGCCTGTAATCCCAGTATCTTAGAGAATGAATAGGAGGATTGTGAATTTGATGCTAGATTGGGCCCATAAAGAAATCCTGTCTCAAAAATTAAAAGAAAGGCCAGGCGCTGTGGCTCATGTCTGTAATCCTAGCCACTCAGGAGGCTGAGATCTGTGGATCCTAGTTCAAAGGCATCCCAGGTGGGAAAGTCTGTGAGACTCTTCTCTCCAATAAACCACCGGAAAACCAGAAGTGGTACTGTGGTTCAAGTGGTAGAGTGCTTACTTTTTGAATAGCACAGGGATAGCGCCCAGGCCCAGAGTTCAATCCCCCCCCAAAAAAAAAATTAAAAAGAAAACGAAGAGATGGAAGGAGGGAGCGGGAAAGAAGGAAGAGAAAGGAGAAAACCTTATAACATGCAGTCTTAGGTGAAAGGAAGTGTCAACAAACAGTTCCTAAAGATTTATTTCTGTGTTTCTTAGGCTGGCCTCAAATTCTTGGGCTTATAAGATTCTCTGGTCTCAGCCTCGGAAGAAGCTGGGACCACAGGCATGTGTCACCTTGCCCGGCTCTTTTTTGTTAGTGGTGGTGGTGGTGGTAGTGGTAGTGGTAATGGTTTGATCACTGAGTTCCATCCCAGCCTCCAGCAGGTTTTGATTATGATTTAATCAGATTACATAAGTAAAAGGTCTACAGAAATTGTTAAAGGAAGATTTAATGAATATAGAATGACAAAAGGATATTAGCTCTTGTGCTGTCTTTGTTTTCCTGGAGTTTAGCTAAGTATTCATTCACATTTCTAGTTACTCAGCTTCTAAATTCTAATTTCCTTTTAGGCACAAGTGTGTTTTTTTACTTGTGCTAAAATGAAGCAGCATGTACTTATAATAAACATTATCTCTGACATTATATTATTTTAATGCTAAGCAATTTTGGCCTTGGAGAAAACACATTTGACCCAGATTTTGAAAGAAAATCAAATCCTGATTGTGTATAATAGACCAATGGCATACATGTGGAGTAAAGTAAATTTTAGTTCACTTTTTCCCTCCCTTTACAGGAGACTTGATGGAGAGCTTAGTTCCCCATCCAGAATTCAAGATGCTGGGTATTCGTAACATTCCTCAAATGTCTGAGAACTCTCTGGCATACAGCACATTTACTTGGGCTGGCCTCCTCAAGCACTTGAGACAGATGCTCATTTCTAACGCCAAAATGGAAGAAGGTAAAGGGTATTTAAAAGTATGCAGCCCAGGGCTGGGAATGTGGCTTAGTGGTAGAGTGCTTGTCTAGTATGCATGAAGCCCTGGGTTCAATTCCTCAGCTGGAAGTGCCACAGGGGCTTAATTGGTAGAGTGCTAGCATTGAGCACAAGAAGCTCAGGGACTGTGCCCAGGCCCTGAGTTCAAGCCCCAGGATTGGCAAAACAAAAGAAAAATTAAAGAAGAAAAAAGGATGTATGCAGCCCACAGGCTGGAAAAATGCCTGATTCAAACAACAGTTTTGAATGTGACTTGGCCTGGGCCAGCTGGAATAAGGTTCCTTCTTCCAGCCTCAGAGCCGCTGTGAGACTCACCAGGACCACAAGGAGGATTTCTTGTCATTTCCTGACATATGGCTTTTCCGATTTTTATTTTAATCAAAGTAATACATGAACATAGTTTTAACAGTCAAGCAGTTAAACTCATTTAAGGGCTAGGGATAAAGCTCAGTAGTGTGCTTTGCTTGCAGGAGGCTCTTGACTTCATCCACAGCACTGCCAAAAAACATTCTTTTTAAAACCCAGAGTTCATTTAAGTGTATACTTAAATGCACACATTATAGTTGGGTGCTGGTGGTTCATGCCTGTAATCCTAGCTACTGAGGAGGCTGAGATCAGAGAATCACAGTTTGAAGCCAGCCTGGGCAGAAAAGTCTGTGAGACTCATATCTCCAATAAACTACTCAGAAAAGGCTGGAAGTGGCACTGTGGCTCAAGTCGTATAGAGTGCCATCCTTGAGCAAAAGGAGCTCAGAGACAGTGCCCAGACCCTGAGTTCAAGCCCCAGGACTGGGGGGAAAAAAGTCTTTTCTTTCTTTCCTTCTTTATCTTCCTTTCTTCCCTCCTTCCCTTCCTCCCTCCTTCCTTCCCTCCCCCCTCCCTCCCTCCCCCTCTCTTTCTTTCTTTCTTTCTTTCTTTCTTTCTTGTTTTTCTCTTCTTTCTTTGCCTACATAAGTATTTATTTAATTTAGTGTTGAAGAAAGAACTTGAATAGTAGCCGGGCGCTGGTGGCTCACGCCTGTAATCCTAGCTACTCAGGAGGCTGAGATCTGAGGATCGCAGTTCAAAGCTAGCCCGGGCAGGAAAGACCGTGAGACTCTTATCTCCAATAAACCACCAGAAAACCGGAAGTGGCGCTGTAGTTCAAGTGGTAGAGCGCTCACTCTGAGCTGAAGAGCTGAGGCCCTACGACCGACAAAAAAAAAAAGAACTTGAATAGTTGGGTTTGTGTGTGTGTGCGTGTGTGCGTGTGTGCGTGTGCGCGCGCGTGCGCGCGCGCACGCGCGCATGCCAGTCCTGGGGCTTGATCAGGGCCTGGGCACTGTCCCTGAGCTTCTTTGGCTCAAAGCTAGTACTCTATGGCTGGGAAGGTGGCTCAGTGGTAGAACGCTTGCCTTTCATGCATGAGGCCCTGGGTTCGATTCCTCAGCACTACATAAGCAAAAAGAAAAAAGCCGGAAGTGACCCTGTGGCTCAAGTGGTAGGGTGCTAGCCTTGAGCTGAAGAGCTGAGGGACAGCGCCCAGCCCAGAGTTCAGGCCCCACAACCAGACCCAAAAAAAAAAACAACAAAAAACCTAGTGCTCTACCACTTGAACCATAGCACCACTTCTAGCTTTTTCTAAGTAGTTTATTGAAGCTAAGAGTCTCATGGACTTTCCTGTCCAGTCTGGCTTCGAACCATGATCCTCAGATCTCAGCCTCCTGAATAGCTAGAATTACAGGCACTAGCCACCAGTACCTGGCTTGAATCTTGTTTTCTTAACAATTAGTAATATTACTAAGGTACATTATCACAGATTAGCAAACTACTTAATGTGTCAAGTTTTGTTTTGTTTTTGTTGTACATTACTAGGGTTTGACCTTGAAGGCTTCACCTTTTCTAGTCAGGCACCCCTAACTCTATGCCGAGATACTGAGAAATATATATACGTGTATATATATATATATACATATATACAGGTTCTCATTATACAGGGGGAAAAGTATTGGATTAAGCAATTACTCTGAGTCACATAGTAAATATGACAAAAAAGATTTGCATTCACTTTTGACAAGCCACAAAGCGGTACAATATGAACAAAATTATTAAATGCAGGCAAGAATCTGTGCAATGAAATTTGGGTCATGATGCAAAAACGACTAGATCTAAGATATGCCAAGTATGATATCTGGGAGCCCATCAGTCAAATGGCCAGGCAAATCCAAACTCACACAACATGAAACCCACGTGCATCTTCAGTGTTCATTCAGTGCCCATACTGTCTCATTTAGCCAGTATTTACTGAAAGTTTCTGGGTTCCGTGCCACCATTTCAGGCTCCGGAGATACAGCAATAAATGAAAGAACAATCTCTGCTGTTGTGGAATCCTACCTTCTATTGAAATGGTTGAAATATACATACCAAGGAATTTCAGAATGTTAAGAGACAAAAGGCTTTCCTAAGGGCTTCCAGAGGGAACAAAGCTGGAACAAAGCAGGGGTTGGGGATGTAAGCCAGTATAGTGCTTTTGCTTAACATGCACAAAGCTCTTGGTTCAAGTCTCTAAACCTGGCTACCCGTTTTTTTCCATCTAATAGGGAAGAATTTCCAAGCAGTGACCAATTTTCCCTAACGTTCTCAGCACAGCTGTGCCTGGGGTCTCATGGGATTAGCCTTATCCTTCCTTCCTTCCTTCCTTCCTTCCTTCCTTCCTTACCTTCCCTCCTTCCCTCCTTTCCTCCCCCACTCTTTTCTTTCTCTCTCTCTTTTCTTTCTTTAAATCAGAGCATACACCTGGGAGAGAGCAGTACCCTTCTGCTTCGAGGATGGGGAAAGGTCTAGGGCGCTCCTTACTTACTGCTCATACAGATTGTTAATCCTCCTGTTTGCTGCTTTTAGAAACGCCTGGCCTGTTCCAGGACCTCCAACAGTGGTGGTAGAAGTTTCAACTTTCCTGGGTCAGGCAGTTACCAGTGGTTCATTTCCTTTCCCATTTCTAAAATTTTGTAGGTGCTTTTTTCATTCCTGTTGCCTTTTTTTGTGTGTGTGTTACTACTGGGGCATGAACTCAAGAGCCTGAATGTAACCGGGTGCTGGTGGCTCACGCCTGTAATCCTAGCTACTCAGGAGGCTGAGATCTGAGAATCACGGTTCAAAGCCAGCCCAGGCAAGGAAAGTCCAGGAGACTCTTATCTCCAATAAAACCACTAGAAAACCGGAAGTGGTGCTGTGGCCCAAGCTGTAGAGCACTAGCCTTGAGCTGAAGAGCTGAGGGACAGTGCCCAAGCCCAGAGTTCAAGCCCCACAACCAACCAAAAAAAAAAGCCTGAATGCTGGCCTTTAGCGTTAGCTCTCAAAACTGGCACTTAGCCGGGTGCCAGGCACTCACACCTATAATTCTAGCTACTCAGGAGGCTGAGATCTGAGGATCAGGGTTTGAAGCCAATCCAGCAGGAAAGTCCCTGAGAATCTTATCTCCAATAAACCACTTAGAGCTCAAGCCCCACAACCGACAAAAACAAAAAACTGGCACTCTACCACTTGAGCCACACCTCTACTTCTCACTTTTTTGATGGTTAATTGACCCAACAACTGTTAAATTTTTTTTCTTATGTACTTTTTTGTTTTTGTTTTGCGAGTCCTGGGGCTTGAACTCAGGGCCTGGGCACTGTCCCTGAGCTTATTTTGCTCATGGCCAGCAGTCTACCACTTGAGCCAAGCAGCACTTCTGGCCTTTCTGTTTATGTGGTGCTGAGGAATCGAACCTAGGGCTTCCCAGCCCCCTTATTTACTCTTTTTAAGAAATCTCTTTGTTATCTTAGTGGGAATTAGAGAATGACTGTAAACTGGTGTATGTTTGTATAGTCTATCATGTAAACTAGGAAGCACTATGTATTATTTTAGTAACATGCCATAATGCAAAGTAAAATAACAGGTTTTAATATTATGAAAGTGAATTTTCAGGCAGGGGAATGTGGCTTAGTGGTAGAGTGCTTCCCTAGCATGCATGAAGCCCTGGGTTAGATTCCTCAGTACCACATAAACAGAAAAAGCTGGAAATGGTGCTGTGGCTCAAGTGATAGAGTGTTAGCCTTGAGCAAAAGAAGCTCAGGAGCAGTGCCCAGGCCCTGAGTCTAAGCCCCAGGACTGGCAAAAAAAGGAAAAAGAAAGGGGATTTTCTTCGCATATGCTTATAATAGCTTATGGTTTTTGAAATACAGTGCTGGAGTGCTGGAAATTAAAGTAGTACTTCCTGAATTTTTTTGGCTATGATACTTGTTTTTCTAGCAATACCTGTCAATATCTCATGAACACAGTGTTCCTTAGGGTAGTGTGAGACGTAGCACTCTGTGTTCTCTTCCGTCAGTAAAGCAGAGTTTGCTTAGTCATATTCCCATGTGGGACTTTAGCTTGTCCAAGTTTTTTCCCAGTTAGTTATGGATACAGTTTGAACATATGAATGAAGATTTTGGGGTTTGTTTTTCACTAGGCATGGCCTTGAGTTCAAACCTCAGAACCCCTAAAAAGAAAAAAAAAATCCTCAACGGGGTTTGGAAGTGCACAGTTATAAACCCATCTATTACTGGTGAGGTTGGGTGGGAAATCCCTTGAGTCCATAAGATTAAGACCAACCTGGGCAACATAGTAAGACCTTATCTCAAGGGAAAAAAATAAGTCTGCCCTAGAATTTTCTGACCTGCCTCCATGGAGATTCTATTTTATTGCCTTATTCAGTGGTAAGTACCTTTATCATCCTGGAGCTCCCCTTTGCCTGTCCTGTGTCGTACATACATTCTGTTTGGTAGACAGCCCCAGTTATGTGGTGGGGGCTGGGGCGGGGGAGGGGAATGTCTTAAGAAGAGTAGCCCTGGCGCTGGGAAGGTGGCTCAGTGGTAGCGCGCTTGCCTCGCAATCATGAGGCCCTGGGTTCGATTCCTCAGCACCACATAAACAGAAAAAGCCAGAAGTGGCACTGTTGCTCAAGTGGTAGAGTGCTAGCCTTGAGCTGAAAAGGTGAGGGACAGTGCCCAGGCCCAGAGTTCAGGCCCATGACCAACAAAAAATAAATAAATAAATAAATAAATAAGAGTAGCCCTTAGCTTTCTTCCGGGTGGTGTACAGGGGAAGCTCAGTGGCATTCCTCCAACGGATGAGATCTGCATAATTGCAAAACCAGCTTAAGGCCACTGGTTTTCTTTTTGTCATCAATTCCCTTAAGCACTGTTATATCACCAATGTTCTGGAGACACAGAGAACAAAACTGAATGAAAACACACAGAGATCATCAATGCTCAGTTAAAAAATAATAGTCATCCAATGTGAAAACAGAATGGAAAGTCTTAACCAGTTCATTTGTTATACTTGTAGTATATGCTTAAGACTGATAGGGGGCTGGAAATGTGGCTTAGTGGTAGAGTGTTTGCCTAGCATGCATGAAGCCTTGGGTTCGATTCCTCAGCACCACATAAGCAAAAAGAAAAAAGCTGGAAATGGCGCTGTGGCTCAAGTGGTAGAGCACTAGCCTTGAGCTGAAGAGCTGAGGGACAGACAGCTCCCAGGCCCAGAGTTCAGGCCCCACGACCAGACTCAAAAATAAAATAAAAAATAAAGCAGGGCACACCTATAATCCTACCTACACAGGAGGATGAGATCTGAGTCTGAGGATTTGTGAGACTCTTATTTCCAATTACCCATAATTTCCAATTACGGCTAGACTGAAGCACTAAATCAAGCCTGAGGCACTGAATTCAAGCCTCCCAACTTGCACAAGGAAAGTATAAAAGTAAAGGCCAAGCATAGTGGCACACACCTATAACCCCAGCACTTAGGGGATGAAGGCAGAAGGATCTCAAATTAGAGGCTAGCCTGGACTATATACTGAACATCCTGTGCTACATAGGTAGACCTTACTTCAAACTAATTTAAGCATTCAAGAATTATGTTTTACAGCACTTGCTTAGGATGTCTAAGACCTTAGATTTTATCCCCAACAGTACACACATACACACACACACACACACACACACACACACAAAGTAATAAGTAAATTTCTGATGGAATTTAGTCAACAGTTTTTATGTTTGTCGTATAGCTTAGTGAGAGAACATTTGCCTGCCCTGTGCAAGGCCTGGTATGGCACTTCAAAAAGAAAGAAAGAAAGAAAATATTTAGAGAAAAAGTTAACTCGTACATAGCAAATACTTACGTAAAATATCCATATGTGACTTTTTCTCATCATGTTCAGTGCTAATTGCTTTTATTTTCTTGCGGCAGGTATTGACTGGCAAGTACGGCCTCCTTTAGCAGGACTTCCACCTCTTGGCAAAATGTGTCTCAACAAGGAACTTCAGTTTAACACTTCCATTGCAAACTTGGTCATTCTTCGTGGTAAAGGTGTGCAAAGTGCAGATGTGGGTAAGCAGAAGTTAAGGTGTACATTTGAACCATGTTAGTGTAAAGTTTTGTTTTTGTTTTTGTTTCTTTTGTCTGTCCTGGGGCTTGAACTCTGGGCCTGAGCGCTGTCCCTCAGCTCTTCAACTCAAGTCTAGCGCTCTGCCACTGGAGGCACAGCGTCACTTCCGGTTTTCTGGTGGTTAATTGGATATAAGAGTCTCACAGACTTTTCTGCCTGGGCTGGCTTTGAACTGAGACTCTCAGACCTCAGCCTCCTGAGTAGCTAGGATTATAGGCGTGAGCCACCGGCATTAAGTTTTTTAAGTCTATAATATATATATACATGTTTGTTTGGGTTTTTTTTGCCAGCAGTAGGGCTTGAACCCAGGGCCTAGGTGCTGTCACTTAGCTTTTTTTGCTCAAGGCTAGCACTCTACCCCTTCAGCCACAGTTCCACTTCTGGCTTTTTGCTAGAGATAAGAGTCTCATGGACTTTCCTGCCTAGGCTGGCTTTGAATTGCAATCTTCAGGTTTTAGACTTATGAGTAGTTAAGATTATAAGTCTGAGCTACCAGCACATGACCTTTTTTGAATTAAAAAATCCTCCTGCCTTTGCCTACAGCCATGCTGGGATTACAAGCAAGTACCCATACCCCCAAGAAACCAGCAACAATCTCTACATTCTTAGAGAAAGAAAATTAGTAGCTTCATTGTTTTAGTGTCAAAATGTAACCATCGCCAGGCTTTGATGGCTCAAGCCTGTAATCCTAGCTATCAGGAGAGTGAGATCTGAGGAACATGGTTTGAAGCCAGTCTGGGCAGGAAAAATCTGTCTCTTTCTCTCCAACTAACCGCCAGAAAACTGGAGGTGGCGCTGTGGCTCAAAGTGTTAGAGCATTAGCTTTGAACAAAAAAGTTCAGTGACAGGGCTCAGATTCAAGCCCTATGACTACCACCACCAACAACAACAACAACAAATGTAGATGTGGCTGGGAATGTGGCTTAGTGGTAGAGTGCTTACCTAGTATGCATGAAGTCCTGGGTTTGACTCCTCAGTACCACATACACAGAAAAAGCCAGAAGTGGTGCTGTGGCTAAAGTGGTACAGTGCTAGCCTTGAGCAAAAGAAGCTCAAGGACAGTGCCTAGACCTGAGTTCAAGCCCCAGGGGAAAAAAAGTAAATATCTATTGTAGGAAACTTCTCAAACTAGAATATTCATACAAGAAACTTTAAAGCTGAGTGATCTTTATCGTCAGGCAAAGAAGTTTATAACTCATTGGTAAAAGGAAAATGCATGTTACCTTGTAAGGACAAGGCCCTGAGTTCAGTGTCTAGTACAATATTAAAAAAACAATTACAGCTACATATTCTGGGTAATGAATATAGATGATTCATCCAAAAGCAATATAATACCATTTTACAAGACAAAATAGGGCTGGGTATATCTTAGCAGAGCTCTTGCCTTGCATGAACTAGATGTTGGGTTCAATCCCCAGCACTTGCCAATAATTTATGCTGTAGTAACCCAAGCCATTAATCATATCTCTTGGAAGGTTAAGGTGGAGGAGGCAAGTTTGAGACCAGGCTGAGCTACATAGTGAGACTCCTTTTGTCTCAAAAAGCAAAATACCAAACCAAAACCCCCAAAATATAAAGTACAAAAATAAGAATGGTTTATGGTCTGGGAAGGTTGCTCAGTGGTAGAGTGTTTGCCTTGCATTCATGAGGCCTTGGGTTCAATTCCTCAGCACCACATAAGAAGAAAAGGCCGGAAGTGGTGCTGTGGCTCAAGTAGTAGAGCACTAGCCTTGAGCTGAAGAGCCGAGGGACAGTGCCCAGGCCCAGAGTTCAAGCCCCATGACCAACCAAAAAAAAGGTTCATGTTGGTTTTCCTTTTTTTTTATTAGTATATATTGTGTAAAATAATAAGAATATGACATTTTCATACTTGCATAGTAAATACTTTCATTATATTCATATTGTCCTCTCTTTAGAGGGATTTAAAGATCCAGCTCTGTACACTTCCTGGTTAGATCCTGTTCATGCTTTCCATGTGTGGAAAACCCAGCGAGCCTTTAACAAGTATGAGAAGTCAGCAGCGCTGGTCAGCAACAGCCAGTTCTTAGTGAAGCCACTTGATATGATTGTGGGTAAAGCATGGAACATGTTTGCTTCAAAGTAAGTAAAAGACATAAAGATATATCTACGAACCTTCCTAACCTTGCACAGATAATACAGTGATAAAGCACAGGGTGTGTTATGGGGCAAGCATGTCTAGTATTTTGGAGGTGTGAAGCCTGAGCCTGTGACTTCAGGCCTCATTTCCTCTTCCAGGCATTGGGGTTTACTGGAAACTATAGTGAGGATTAAATGGAATTAAAACACCTGGTACAGCTGGGCTCCATTGCCACACGCCTGTAATCTTAGCAATTCAGGAGGCTGAGGTCTGAGGATGACAGTTCAAAGCCAGCCCAGGCAAGAGCATCCATGAGACTCTTCAATTAACCACCAGAAAACCAGAAGTGACGCTGTGGCTCACACAAAACAAAAACAACAAAACACTTGGTGTATTACCTGGCTAATATGTGCTCAGTAATTATTCTATACTAACTAGTTGGTTTTTTTTTGGGGGGGGAGGGTTTGGTCGTGGGGCCTGAACGCTGGGCCTGGGCACTGTCCCTCAGCTCTTCAGCTCAAGGCTAACGCTCTACCATTTGAGCCACAGCGCCCTTCCAGCTTTTTCTACTTATGTGGTACTGAAGAATCAAACCCAGGGCCTCATGCATGCAAGGCAAGCATTCTACCACTGAGCCACCTTCCCAGCCTATTAATTAGTATTATTACATAGATGTTTGTTGACTAATTTCCTTTCTAAGCCAAAGGAAATTTGAAATTTCATTATAACACAGGAACAATAGTTTTCAAAAATAAGACCTTTGTGAGAGAGGAAAAGATTCTTTTAACATGCTTCTTGTCTTCTACCAACTGATAATTACTGTCAAAGTCAAATTGCTCAAAAGAACTAGGTCTGTTTAGTGTTTCAAGTTATTCATTTACCTGTAATTGTCTATTTTACATTTTCTGTTTCTGTCTAACTTTTTTTCCTCCACTAGGGCCTATATTCATCAGTACACAAAATATGGAATTGAAGAAGAGGACTTTTTGGACAGTTTTACATTGTTAGAACAAGTTGTTACCAGTTATAGTAACCTCTGATCTTGAATAAATGGGAAAATATCCTAAGACATTTTTGAAATAAAATATTCTCAATACTTTCTTTGTCACTGAGTGTATTAAAAGTAATAAAAAATCAAATGCAGATTCCATTCTTCATACTGTACCCATCTGGGGAAATAAAGAAAACTTCAGATGGAGGATAACTACTTGTCACTTTACAAGTAAGGAGAAAATAATGGTGCTTCTGTAAGGACCCAGGTCTTTCCTGTGTTGCCTTGGCTTTTTAGAAACCCCTTGGCTCAAGCGTTTTGCTAACTCCCAAATAGCTGGTATATGCTACTGCGTCCAGCTCAAAAAAACTTTGCTGAGATGTGGGAATCCAGAAGTATCCAAGAAAAGGGAATATTCCAGGGGCTGGGAATGTGGCTTAGTGGTAGAGTGCTTGCCTAGCATGCATGAAGCTGTGGGTTTGAGTCCTCAGTACCACATAAACAGAAAAAGTAGGAAATGGTGCTGTGGTTCAAGTGATAGAGTGCTAGCCTTGAGCAAAAGAAGCTCAGGGACAAGTGCCCAGGCCCTGAGTTCAAGCCCAGAACTGGCACAAAATAACAGTAAATAGGCTGGGAAGTTGGCTCAGTGGTAGAGCGCTTGCCTTGCATGCCTGAGGCCCTGGGTTTGATTCCTCAGCACAACATAAGCAAAAAGAAAAAAAGCCGGAAGTGGAGCTGTGGCTCAAGTGGTAGAGCGCTAGCCTTGAGCTGAAGAGCTGAGGGACAGCGCCCAGGCCCAGAGTTCAGGCCCCACAACCAGACCCCCAAAAAAAAGCAGTAAATAAAAGGGACTCTTCTGTCTGTCTATATTTTCCCTCTCTACACCAAAAAATAAATTCATTAAATATAAATTTTCATAGCACAGTTGCAAACTGAGTTTGGAATTGTTCTTGATACCTGAAATAAGTGCTTTGAACCACAAGGGGGAGGTATTGTCTAATGATAGTATAAACATCTATTTTGAATAGAATAAGATAAACTGGTGTTTTATGCCTGTAATCCTTGCTACTCAAGTAACTGAGACCTTGAAGATCTCAGTTCAAAGGTAGCGCAGGAAGAAAAACCTGAAGACTCCATCTTCTATTTAACCTGCCATTTAACAAAACTGTGGACTCAGTGGTAGAGGGCCAGTCATAATTTTTTAATTAGTCTAAACAACAGCATAAGGGCAGGCTTCGAGGCCTAGTACTGGCATGCAATACAAACATTTGCACACAGTTTTCCTCTCTCTTAAACTGTCTTTCTCTTTTATTTACTTATTTTTTTGTGCCAGTCCTACGGCTTGAACTCAGGTTAGCACTCTACCACTTCAGCCACTGCACCACTTCCAGCTTTTTCTGAGTAGTTTATTGGAAATAAGAGTCTCATGGACTTTCCTGCCCTGCTGGCTTTGAACAGTGATCCTCAGATCTCAGCCTTTTTTTTTTTTTTTGTCGGTTGTGGGGCCTGAACTCTAGGCCTGGGCGCTGTCTCTCAGCTCGTCAGCTCAAGGCTAACGCTTTACCACTTGAGCCACAGCACCACTTCCGGCTTTTTCTGCTTAGGTGGTGCTGAGGAATCGAATCCAGGGCCTCCATACAAGGCAAGTACTCTACCACTGAGCCAACTTCCCAGTCCTGATCTCAGCTTTCTGAGTAGTTAGGATTGCAGGCATGAGCCATGGGTGCCCGGCTCTATTTTATTTTATTTTTTTGCCAGTCCTGGGTCTTGAACTCAAGGCCTAGGTACTGTCCCTGAGCTTCTTTTGCGCAAGGCTGGCACTCTACCACTTGAGCACAGCACCATTTCTGGCTTTTCTGTTCATGTGGTGCTGAGGAATCAAACCCAAGGCTTCAAGCATGCTAGACAAGCACTCTACCACTGAGCCACATCCCCAGCCCCTGGCTCTTTCTCATGAGAATAGAAGGATTGTGGCTTGAGAGGCAGCTTCAGCAGAAAAGTTCAAGAGACTCTATCTTGAAAAAAAGGGGCTGGAGTAATGGATCAAATGATAGAGTACCAGCCTAGAAAGCATCAGAGCCTTAAGTTCGAAGCCCAGTACTACCCATCTATCTATTCCCCAGAAAGAAAAGTCCTAGGGGGGGAGGGGGGAAGAATGGGGGAGGTGGGGAGGGAAGGGATTGTAGGGGAAAAACAAAGGAGGAGGTAATAATGCTCCATAGGAAATGTACTCATTACCTTACTCATGTAACTATAACTCCTCTCTATGGTATTTCTACAATAAAAAACATTAATAAAAAGAATTAAAAAAAGGGGGGGGGCTGGGATGTAGCTCAGTGGCAAAGCGCTTGCCTAGCAAGTGCAATGTCCTGGGTTCGCTCCCCAGTACCAAAAAAGAAAAGACAAAAAAAAATACAGTTAAAAAAAAAAAAGAAAAGAAAGAAAAGGCAGGGTTGGGAGGACAGGGCTGAGGATAATGTGAGAGTTTGGGTAATAAATGCTTATCATGTTCAAATGTTCAAATACACATGTTCAAATATGCAAACATGCAAATGTGTACTTAAACTTTCTGGGCATGAGAAATTGCATCAGATTTTTTTTTATCTTAGAATTTCCAGAACAGAGGCTTATTTGATTCAATTGTTGCTCTTAAATGACTTATAGGTGTTTATCTGGCATAAGAAAGTTATATGTGTAACAGGTAAGTGCTGTACAGTTTTTCACTAAACGTAAGAAAATCACCAAGTTGGCAGGGTGCCAGTGGCTCACACCTATAATCCTAGCTACTCAGGAGGCTGAGATCTGAGGATCACAGTTCAAAGCCAGCCCACGCAGGAAAATCTGTGAGACTCA
The DNA here is from genome assembly GCF_000151885.1 of Dipodomys ordii. NCBI lineage: Eukaryota > Metazoa > Chordata > Mammalia > Rodentia > Heteromyidae > Dipodomys > Dipodomys ordii. The sequence continues at coordinate 3,621,435 of NW_012267235.1, forward strand.
TCTCTAATTAACCACCTGAAAACCAGAAGCAGCACTGTGGCTCAAGTGGTAGAGCTCTGGGCTTGAGCTGAAGAGCTGAGGGACACTGCCCAAGGCCCCCCCCCAGAGTTCAATCCCAATAACTGACAAAAAAAAATCACCAAGTAATACATTACTTGATAAAATTAACAGTGAGATATGAATTTTACTCAAGAGAACCAAACAGATGAAAATTGGCAACTAAGTTGGAGAGGAATGGTGTATTTCAATAAATACATCACATAGAATGTATTCATAAATGTAAAATGGGGACAACTAGGAACATTACCTGTTCTGCCAAATCTACCAGTAGTGACTTCTATTTTAATATGGAAAAATGACACTTCACAGCTTCACTATTTCTTCCTTTTCTTTCCATATGGAAATGATTACCTTTTTGCTGTTTTTCTTATCAACGGTTGCTAAGATGTAAAATACTGGACTATATCTTATTTGTAAGGAATGTACAAGTGGACTTTGCAGCTGTAGAAGGCACACCCACTGCTGCATCTTGTTAACTCAAGCATACTTGAAAATAATTAGATCACAACGTTTACAGAACAAGGTTAAAGTAAGTGTTTAGCATTGAGGAGATCCAAAAACAATTTCAGACTAAACCAGAAGTAACAAAGATCTGTGATCAAGCTCTGTTAACAAAATATTTCACCAGGGGTTAAGGTGATTCAGAGGAATCTTGTTGAAAGTGAAGTATAAAAAGTCTTAGGCTGGCCAGGCGCTGGTGGCTCACACCTGTAATCCTAGCTACTCAGGAGGCTGAGATCTGAGGATTGAGGTTCAAAGCCAGCCCGGGCAGGAGAGACTGTGAGACTCCTATCTCCAATAAACCACCAGAAAACTGGAAGTGGTGCTGTAGCTCAAGTGGTAGAGTGCTCGCCTTGAGCTGAAGAGCTGAGGGACAGCGCCCAGGCCCAGAGTTCAAGCCCAACGGCCGGAAAAAAAAAAATCTTAGGCTGGATAAAGAAATCACAGAATCAATGCCAACTGAATATTAGAAGTAAACTCTTTAAAGAGCTCTTGATCCCATTCACTTGTATGAGTCAATCGCCTTCTCTTTTTTCTTTTTTTCTCAGTCCTGGGGCTTGAACACAGGGCCTGGGCACTGTCCCTGAGCTTCTTTTGCTCAAGGTTAGCACTCTACCACTTGAGCCACAGCACCACTTCTAGCTTTTTCTGTTTTTGTGGTACTGAGGAATGGGAACCCAGGGCTTCATGCAGGCAGGGCAAGCACTCTACCACTAAGCCACATTCCCAGTCCCCCTCCCTTTCCTTAAATGATCAATCACTATCCTTTGATACATGAGGATACCTAAATATTTAAGTTTGTCTTAAATATTTACATGGAAAACAGTGGAGTGGTTGTTTTTCTGTCCATTTGGATTAACAAAATACTTGCTACTGGGAAGGTGGCTCAGTGGTAGAGTGCTTGCCTTGCATGCATGAGGCCCTCAGTTCAATTCCTCAGCACCACATAAGCAGAAAAAGCTGAAAGTGGGGCTGTGGCTCAAGTGGTAGAGCACTAGTCTACAGCTGAAGAGCTGAGGGACAGCGCCCAGACCCAGAGTTCAGGCCCCCCCGCCGCAACAACAACAAAATCAACCCCCCCAAACCTACAACTAAATTGATGTTAACACTCGGATACAGGTTGACATTGGAAATATGCTTGGACTCATATATACACCCCGAGAAAACCTTGAAAATGTAACTGAAGTTAGTAGGAAGTGGCATCAGAACCTGCAGGATGTATCTCTGGAAATACACATAATTGCAGCCTTTGCATTTTTGTCTCCCCCATTTGCACTTTGCTGTTGTTTTGGAGGTACTAGGGATTAGACTTATGGCCTCATGTTTGCAAGATAGGCACTTCTACCTCTTTGAGCACACACTGAGCCCTTTCTTGCTTTTATTTATTTATTGGTCATGGGGCTTGAACTTTGGGCACTGTCCCAGCTCAACATGAGTGCTTTACCACTTGAGTCACAGTGCCACTTCTGGTTTTTTGGTGGTTAATTGGAGATAAGAGTTTCATAGATTTTTCCTGCCCGGGCTGGCTTTGAACAGCGATCCTCAGATCTCAGCCTCCTGAGTAGCTAGGATTACCAGGCATGGAGCCACCAGCACCAGGCTCTTGCATTTATTTTTGAGGCAGGATCTTTCTTTATGGCTGAGCCAGCCTGAACTGCAGTCCTCTTATTTATGCTTTCCTACGCTGCTGAGGATGACATTTAGTCATTGGTTGAGATGGAGTCTCACAAACTTTTATGCTTGGGCTGGACTCAAACCCCAGTCTTCCGGTCTCTAACTCTCAAGTAGCTAGCATTACAGTCTTGAACCACATTGCCGGTAAGAGCTTCTTGAGTGTGGCTGAGTGTCCGTGATTCATGCCTATAATCCTAGCTACTTAATCCACACTCAGAAACTCTTTAACCAGGTACAGTGGCTCAAGCCTGTAATCCTAATAACTACAAATCTGAGATCTGAGGATCATGGTTTAAAGCCAGCCCAGAACTGTGAGATTCTTATCTCCAATTAACTAGCAAAAAGCCAAAAGTAGAGCTGTGGCTCTACTGGTAGAGTACCAAGCCTTGATCAGAAATAGCTAAGGGACAGTGCCTAGGTTCTGACTTCAAGCTCCAATTGCACACACAATGTACATGCACACGCTCACGCACGCGCTCACGCACACACACACACACACACACACACACACAAACTTCAGGGTTTTTGTTGTTGTTGTTGTTTTGTCCATTATCAAGGCAGCATTCTACTACATGAGCCACAGCACCACTTCCGGCTTTTTCTGTTTATGTGGTGCTGAGGAATCAAACCCAGGGCCTCATGCATGCGAGGCAAGCACTCTACCACTGAGCCACCTTCCCAGCCCTTCAGTGAAGTTCTGACTTGCATTTTCTTTACAGCTAAGGATGTTGAAGACTTCCTCCTTTGATTGGCTATTTGTACTTTGCGAACTGTCTGCTCAATTTGCCCATCTATTGCTTGGATTATTTAATCTTTTGGTATTTGAGTTCTATATAGCTTCTAGACATTAATTCCTTGTTGGATGAATGGAGACAAAGATATTTTTTCCCATTCTATAATTGTTTTCTTTCCTGTGGAGGTTTTCAATTTAATGCAAACCCATTTATCAATATTCAAGAGCTTTTTATTCTAAGCTTAGAACCTGTTTCTTCCTGTTCAGCCCCTCCCCATCCCCTTACTTCTAGCTCTGGGCTCCCCACCCCTTATATATAACTTACTCACATCTTTCAACCATCAGTAAAGATGTCATTCATTCAACCATTATTCTTTCAGTGCAGGTATTGAGCAAGGTTTGAGGATTTGGGGATCAATGCAGTATAATGTAAGTGAACTAATTTACAATATAAATTTCTATGGACATTTGCTACAACCATTCTAGTTTCCTAGTTATTGTTATATTGTCTATCTATATTTAATGTTTTATGGGAAAAAATGTGGCCCAAGAAAAAAACAAGGGTTGGGAATTACAGTCTAAGTTGAGTATTTTGAAACTTCTCCTTGCTGACTGTAGACTGCTTTGCAGTGCACATGCCAGTGATTCTTCTCCTGACCACTATGTTTATCACACTTAAATTCTTGTCCAACTTTCTGACTTAAAAAACATGTTCCATATGTCCCTATCCCATTCTTCTTTCCCCGTGAGCCCAAGTTAGACAACCAACCCTTTCATGTTCTGCCATATATGTACCAAATATGGTTTTCCTCACTAACTCATCACTTTGGGCAGACAATTTTTACTTTGAACTGAAATACTTTCTCAGTTGAGCCTGGTGGTGCATGCCCTTAGTTCCAACACCCCGGGAGGCTGAGGGAGGAGGTTGCTGAGTTTGAGGTCAGCCTGGGCTACAAGATGAGATTTGCTGCACACTGAAGAAAAACTTTCTCATCTTTACCAGTCATTATTTTTGCATCTGTACTTTAGGAATGTGAATCGAAAACCCAGATATACGATTTTAATTTGTTACTCCACCCTGAAATGTCTTTGGATGATGCAATGTCAGCCTCATTAACAGATGCAATCCCACTTCCACAAGCAGGAATGATTGCACAAGGAGTTTAAACAATATGAGTATTTCAAGATTCTGAGAAACAGTGTCCAGTGTAGGAGAAAATGTGGAGTGCAAACTACGGAAACAGGACAAGAAAAAGTTTTAATTGGTTGGACTCTAGTGAGTAGGAAGAGATGCAAAGGAAGGGGAAAGGAGCTGATGATATCCAAAGAATAGCTACTGGGGCTGGGAAGGCGGCTCTGTGGTAGAGCGCTTGCCTTGCATGCATGAGGCCCTGGGTTCGATTCCTCAGCACCACATAAGCAAAAAAGAAAAAAGCCGGAAGTGGCACTGTGGCTCAAGTGGTAGAGCGCTAGCCTTGAGCTGAAGAGCTGAGGGACAGCGCCCAGGCCCAGAGTTCAGGCCCATGACCGGACCCAAAAAAAAAAACAACAAAAAAAACCCAAACAAACCAAAGAACAGCTACTAACTTACCAGTACTTCCAGAAGAATTAATCTTTTTTTAATTACCAGACTTACCAAATGATGACATATCTGAGAAAGAAAGAGCCAAGCTAAGCGTGATGGTGTATTTTAATCACAACACTCCTGAATCTAAGACTGGAGCATAGAAGAGTTGGAGGCCTGGACTATATAGTAATCCCCTACCTCAATCAAACAAACAACAGTAACTTATTTATGAAAAGGAAGAGTAAATTACGTATCACTTAGCATTACATTATCACTGTCTTAGTGGCATTTATCTCCTTTACTAATAAGATTGATGATTCCTCTGTGACTATCTTGTCATATTTGAATTTGATTGTTTAGAGTGGCAAGTACACAAAATTCAGATTCCCTTTCTTTGCTGTCAAAAACCAGTCAATATCCACCTGTGGTGAATATATTAAATGTAAAATACATATGAGACTTAAAAAATGTGAATGGTCAAGACCTTACCTATCTTTTGTAAAGCATGTGCCTAGCATGTTCAATCCCCAGCACCACAAGAAATACATGATCAAAATGATATTTGTAAGTAATCATAATTTTTGAACCCATTAATCTGATTAATTTTAATTTTTACTTAGAAAATGTAGCAACTCAATGAGAAGTACAAGTAGTCATGTCCAAAACGAGCTCTACAACGTTGGTGCGGGGGGGGTGAGGGGGGGAAGGAGAAGGATTGGGATTGGGGGGAAGGGGGGAGGCTGGGAAGGGATGTGAAGGGTAAACCAAAGGAGGAGGCTGCAATGCTTGGTAAGAAATGTACGCATTATCCTGCCCATGTAATTGTAACCCCTCTGTACAGTATGTTCACAAATAAAATTAAATTAAATTAAAAAAAAAAAAGAAAATGTAGCAACTGGGCTGGGAAGGTGGCTCAGTGGTAGAGCACTTGCCTTGCATGCCTGAGGCCCTGGGTTCGATTCCTCAGCACCACATAAGCAAAAAAGAAAAAAGCCGGAAGTGGCGCTATGGCTCAAGTGGTAGAGCGCTAGCCTTGAGCTGAAGAGCTGAGGGACGGTGCCCAGGCCCAGAGTTCAGGCCCCAAGACTGGACCCCCCCACCTCCCAAAAAAAAAGAAAGAAAAAGAAAATGTAGTGACTACTTGTGTGTATGTGCCAGTACTGGGGCTTGAATTCAGAACCTTATGTTTTCACTTGCCTTTTTTGCTCAAGACTGGAGCTTTACCATTTTAGCCACATCTACACTTTTTTGTTGTTGTTGTTGTGGTTACTAGTTAATTCAAGATAAGAGTCTCTCGTATTTGTCTGCCCAGGCTGGCTTTGAATGGTGATTCTCAGGTCTCCTGAGTAGCTAGGATTACAGGCATACACCATCAGATCTCAGCTTAAAGTTTTTATTTTTTATTTTTTTTTGCCAGTCCTGGGGCTTCAGGGCCTGGGCACTGTCCTTGAGCTTCTTTTGCTCAAGACTAGCACTCTACCACTCGAGCCACAGCACCACTTCTGGCTTTTTCTGTTTATGTGGTACTGAGGAATGAACCCAGGACTTCATGCATGCTAGGCAAGCACTCTACCATTAAGCTACATTCTCAGCCCCAGCTTAAAATTTTTTAAAAATTTAGCTATATGGCTCACAAATTAGATTTAAAATTAGATATGTAGGACAAGACTGTCCTATATATCTCAAGAGTAAAGACTGGGTAACTGTAGAAACTGGGGTTGAACAAGGCTAATTCTTACTATGTGAGAGGGCATGGGAACATGACAATGAGAAACATGACATAAAGCAAGCAAAAGATGGGAGTTTCCTTTGAAATTAAAAAAGAGGCCTTTGCTTAGGCTAGACGTATGAGGGCAACATTCAAGAGGCAGGATGTGAATGTAATTCAAAAACATCCACTGAACACCTGCAAGGAAAACCATTGTGTTAACATAGAGTGATTAGAAAAATGAGATCTGGCCTCTGGCGAGGACTTAACCAACTGGTATATTCTTTGGTGCTAAGCACAGGCCTGGCTCCTGAGTGAGACGCCATGTTTATTGACATCAACAGAAATAATGTCTGAAATTTGGAAGAAACATGAAAACTGCCAAACTACAGGCACAACAAAACCCCATCAAAGCTCATTGCACAGCCAGGAAGGTGAAACTTGGGAATCTGAAATATAAGTAAAATTATTTTGTCTCTGAAGCCATCTTAAAAGCCATTTATGACAATATCTTAAAAGAAAGAGGAATTGCCATTGTTTGCAAGTCTTTGCTGAAACTTAAGTTCTGTCTTGGATTTCAAAGCGTTCTAAAATCTTGGCCTCTCCTCATCTCCCATGGTTTCTCTCTGAAGGCATGGCTCAAGTGGTAGAGCACCAGTTGTGAGCAAGAAAGCTGAGTGAGGGGATGAGACCCTGAGTTTAAGCCTCAGTGACAGCATACATACATACATATGCATACACACACACACACACACACACACACACACACACACGCCTGAAGTGGAAGTGTGGTTCAAGTGGTAAGAACACCAGCTTTGTGAGAACAAGACAGAGCATGAGGACCTGAGTTGAAGTTCCAGTATTACAAACACACACACACACACACACACACACACACACACACACACACACAACACCCACCTGGAAACAATTTGAAGAATGGAAGCATTGTTAAGTGAGTCAGAATATTGTGACAATGGGTGGAAAGAGTTAAGAAACTTCTTTGTTCTGTAAACTGGCATATGAATAGAGTGTGGAAACTACAGCGTGATTACAGGTTCATCCAGGAGGCAGAGGAAGGAGGGAGAAATTAGATTAACTTGAGAGTTCTTATTGTGAACATTGCCTACCCCAGGGAAGACTAGTAAAGATGCCACAAAAACAGAAAGAAAAGAAAAACAGAAAAAAATTAGGAGCAGTCTAAAAGCAGTATATAAAATAGGAAAACCTGTGTATGAAAGAACTTTTACTTCCTTTGGAAGAGACCAGGAATATCTTCATGTTCCTATCAATTCTTTACTCTTACTTCTAAAGAACGGAAACACTCTGAACATGTCTGTAATCTTTACAGTTTTCTTTTTAATTAATCTTATTTTTTGTTTATGTGGTACCAGGCAATTGAATCCAAGGCCTCACGCATGCTAGGCAAGCATTCTTATCACTAAGCCACATTCCCTGCCTCTCTTTAGTTTTCTAAGGGCAGCTATTCAGTTTCCTCCTTTCTCTTTCTGAATTTGTGCCCAGTACCACTGTTCACATCTTTCACCAGATCTATGAGAAAGCCAGTAAGTGATACCTCCAATCCTCTCACCCACCTGAGAGTAGAATACCTGCATTTTGTGCTTCTTCCCTACCACAGGATTACTGTACCAGTCAGTGTCTCCTGCTGAACTCTGGTGTTTCTGCAGAGTGGTGTAATTGTGGTCATGTGTAGTTTGTTTTGAGCACCTACCCAGCCAACTTCAATAAGCAATAACTCGTTTTCTGAAACCCATAAACAACGCCAGCACCAAAGCAGCCAAAGGGAAGGCTGCCTTGACCACATGTTCTAAAAGGTGTAATAAAGCCATGATTCTGTCTTTTGGCTTGGCAAAGGCAGTTGAAAAGATGCCCTTCCTCACTCTGCCTGGGGAACACTCATGTCATCTGGGCTCTAGGTGGCTGCCAGTGCTGTCTAGGCTAGCATTGCTTGGACTCCAGGATAAATGAATGAATTCACAGTGCCAAACTTTTCTCCTTATAAAGACAAATCATCTATCCAGGAACCACCAATCTCACTGGAGGAGCTGGTTAAACCAGCAGGATACAACTGCAGAGAGGAATTTTTCAGGTTTCCTGTGACTACAAGGTCCAGTTTACAATGCCATCTCTACAACAGTAATGCTATATAACAAATTAAGGCTCACTTGGTCCTTAGGGAAAGAACAGATGACATATTAATCTAGAAGATTCACTGAACAAGTCCAACTTACTCACTGAAGACGTTATAGAGTCTATGATAGCACATTCACTAGAAATGTAGGAGTTATGAAAGCTGGGATACAGATATCACAGGCTCTAATTCTACTGGAAGCCTCCCTCTCTATGTTTAAAAGAATATAGTCAAAAAAAAAAAAAAAAAAAAGTAGCCGGGCGCGGGTGGCTCACGCCTGTAATCCTAGCTACCCAGGAGGCTGAGATCTGAGGATCGCGGTTCAAAGCCAGCCCCGGGCAGGAAAGACTGTGAGACTCCTATCTCCAATAAACCACCAGAAAACCAGAAGTGGCGCTGTAGCTCAAGTGGTAGAGTGCTCGCCTTGAGCTGAAGAGCTGAGGGACAGCGCTCAGGCCCAGAGTTCAAGCCCAATGACCAACAACAACAACAAAAAAATAAATAAAAAAATAAAAGAATATAGTCTTTCTTACTCAAATTTGCTCTTTCTTTTCTATTCCTAGGTAGCTGGCATTGCCATCTTTATAGATTGTTTCCAAACATTTTTTGGTGACAGTACTGGGGTTTGAGCTGAGGATCTCACATTCTCATTTAACTTTTTTTTTTTTTGTCGGTCGTGGGGCTTGAACTCTGGGCCTGGGCGCTGTCCCTCAGCTCTTCAGTTCAAGGCGAGCGCTCTACCACTTCAGCTACAGCGCCACTTCAGGTTTTCTGGTGGTTTTATTGGAGATAGGAATCTCACGGTCTCTCCTGCCCCAGCTGGCTTTGAACCATGATCCTCAGATCTCAGCCTCCTGAGTAGCTAGATTTACAGGCGTGAGCCACCAGCGCCCGGCTCTCATTTAACTTTTTGGCTCACAGTTGGCACTCTACCACTTAAGCCATCCCTCCACTTCCCGCTTTTTGCTGGTCAACTGAAGATGTCTCATAGATTTTTCTATGCAGCTGGCTTTGAATCCAGCTCACACCTTTCTCCCATATCCTTTGATCTAGTCTTGCCTTAGTATCTTGGTTTCTATATGGGGAATATCTTAGTTTCTATATGGGGAGTATCTTGGTTTCTTTTTTTTTTTTTGTGGGGGGGTGTCTGGTCATGGGGCCTGAACTCTGGGCCTGGGCACTGTCCCTCAGCTCTTCAGCTCAAGGCTAGTGTTTTACCACTTGAGCCACAGCGCCACTTCTGGCTTTTTTTTTTCTGCTTATGTGGTGCTGAGGAATCGAACCCAGGGCCTCATGCATACAAGGCAAGCGCTCTACCACTGAGCCACCTTCCCAGCTGAGTATCTTGGTTTCTATATGGGGAGTATCTCCTGCCTGAACAAATCCCACTTCTCCTTCAACTAGACTACTGCAATATTTATCCAGCAAGAAGAGCTCATGGTTCTGGGCAACCATACAATGGGTTTTTATGGGGATTACGTTCCAGTGGAAAAAACAGATCAAACACAAGAAAATAGACAAACTGGTTGTGAATTAAGGTACATTCAAGGAAACAAAATAGGGAGCTGAGCTGAGTGTCAGTGGCTTATGCCCATAATCTTAGCTACACAGGAGACTGAAATCTAAGATGGAGGTTCAAAACCATCCTAGGCAGATAAATAAGACTTTTATCTCTATAATTAATCAGAAAAAAAAAAACAAAACAAATCTCTCAAGATGTGGAAGTATTCAGTAACAAAAAGGCCTGTACAAACAGAAGTTGCTTTGTAATCATTACAGCTAGCACCATTCTGGGAACTTGCCCACACAGAAAGCTAGGAAAGGAACTGGCTTTTCTAATCCCATACTGCAGCAAAGTACAAAAGCTGCCCAATTTTTTAGGTCATGGTGTTGATTTTCTATTGTCTTCCTTGTTGATCAACTATTTTGTGATCACAAGATGACAAAACATGCTGAAGCTTGGACTTCTGCGCTGATTTCTACATAACCCAGTGGTTAAAAGCCACAATGCCAAAGCAGAGACTGATCTACTTCCTTGTCCCGCCTTCCCCACCCCCACATTACCAAACCACTGGGCCTTAATGTCCTCACAGGATTGCTCTAAGGATTAAACGATTAAGTACAATGAATATGAAACAGCATCAAAACACTACCTGGTACAAAGCAAGCAATCATTATCAAAGGAACAGTAAACCACTTTGCTTCCGGGTTCAGCAAACCTCACAAGTTCCTGGGAGCTAATATCTACTGCTAGTGCTCAGTGTGCTCATGGGACCATGAAAATGCCACCGAAAGCAAGAGTGGGCAGAAAGGAGCAGAGGTGTCTGAAGAGCCTAAATGAGGCTGCTGAAGAGAGGCTTAAGTCATCCTCACACAAGAGAGGAGCACTAGAAAATGAAAGGCAAGGTTGGGGTACAGCTCAGTGCTTCCAAGCTTTCCTGGAATGCAGGAGGCCCAGGGTATGATCCTTAGAATAATTGCGAAAGGGTGGTAATGGAGGAGAAAGCAAGAAAGGGAGAGAGAAACAAAGAGAAAGGGAGAGGAAAAAGGAACGGATCAAAGACAAAGAAAAATTTTCACTAATGAAATGGAGTTGAGAAAAACATGATTCTCTGGGGATGTGGCCAGTCAGGCTTTTAGCACTGCTGCCAAGAGAAGTGAACCTGAGCTGCTCTTTGTTTCCAAGTCATCCTGGTAAAGCAGCCAAAGGGGCAACAGTGATCTAAGTCATTCTTCACCTTCAGGCAAAGTGGCACCATCCCTTTTTTCAACCCCTAGCTTGCCTCATTCCCCCAAAACATTTCTATTTCCATGGGAAACAGACTGGAACACATTTAAGCAATGCTGTTCGATTGGGTCAATCAAAATCAGCCTGAAAGAAAAAGCTGCAAAGGGGACAGATAGCAATAATGTAAAATGCCACATTTGGGAATGGAGAGGGGCGGGGGTAGGAAAGTGTGGTTTACAGAGGTTTCCTTGATGGGCTAGGCTTCCTTCAAAGGGCTCTGGGTAGGCCATCAAAGGAGACTGGGAATCTCAAAAGCTATTAGTTGTTAAACCAGGGGTCCTACTTGACATCAAAGATGCCCAGAGAAGTTCAGGGTCTTTCCCTTATGAATTCTGGACTGTAGTTTCCAATGCAAACAGAGACTAACTTGTAGAAGCAGTGGAGTGTGTGTAAGCACTTCCTCTTGAGTCATTTGGAAATAGTTAACAGGTTGGACACCTGGGCTAAATACCCGGGAAGGGGATTTCCACATACAGCCTGTGCTGTAAAAATCTTCCTCTTCCTTCCCACTGCAATCAGTTCCACTCTCTAGACTGAACTGTGCCCTAAAGATGCCAAACTTCCCAAATCTGACTCCAGACTTTCTAAGTTAGAGCAGCAACTGCTGCTGACACCAAGAAACAAGGAGCCAAGCAACTTTGTGCTCTTGAAAAAAAAAAGTCTATTTTAAATTAAGAGGAACAGATGTCCGATGTTTCAAAAGCCACACATTTGTGGATTTGGCTGGCAAACCCCTGAAGCTGCGATTCATTTCTGTTCCCATACAGCCAGCCAGCCACTTGCAAGTAACTCACTCTGGGCCACAGTTTGGGTCAGTCTCCTGACTATTTCAAATCTCAAATGAATTCAGGATGCTGGGGAAGAGAGTGGGAGCCATCTAAAGCACACCTCCCCCCAACCTTTAACTTGGGAAGTATTAACACCCACAGCAAACTGCAAGGCCAGTGGGTCAAAGAGTAGGAACAGTTGATCTGCTTATCCCAGCACCAAGCAATTCTAAAGGCAATGAGTAAGCAGCTGTCTAGATAGGTTTTTATACAATCTGTTTAGGAGTGCTGGTTAAATATGCAAATACACATGGCTTATTTGCCTCAATTCAAGGCCTCACCTCCAAGGCAAACACATTACTACAGGTGAACTCTTGTCCTCAGGGAAGGAGAGGAACTCAAGCCTTGTCTACTAAAAGTGACTCTTTTACTGCATGCTTAAAGTATACCACGGTGCTTTCTTTTGTTATTTGAGAATAAAGGAATGGAACTTTTCAAGTGCAATGGTTTTGTGTAGATATCTCAGTTACCATGTTTTGACAATAATAGAGAAACTTGATCTATGTTAGTGATAGAATGTTATTCCGCTTTTAAAACTATTAATAAAATCAGCTTAAAACTTGTGGCATATTAAAAACAAGTTAAAGCCAGGTGTGGAGATACGCGTTTATAATCTCAGCACTTGGAAGGCAAAGGCAAAGGAATTGAAAATTCAAATCCAGATTGGGCTACAAAAATGACTCTCAAAAGAACAAAACAAAAAGAAATGCATATACACCTACTCTCCTCATCCTCATTTTTTATGAAGAAAGAAATGTTTGTGTTTATTTCCTAAAACAAAAGGGAAATTTCAGGTCTACTGAGGAAGATCTTGCATGCCATGAAATCTTATTTTGTTTTAGCTGTACTGGGGATTGAAAACCCTGGGCAAGACTCTCATCACTTGAACCATGCCTCCTCCAGTTCCTGGTTTCAAAACCTATTTACTTAGCAATTTGCACTGGATATCCCAAATTAAGCCTTTTTTTAAATTTTAAAATAAGACATTAAAACTGACATTCCCTTTTCTCTGCTTTCCAGCACTAATATTCTTTTAAAAAAATTAAGAAATCTTATTATTCTACATTAATTAATAAAGGTTGAGGTTTCACTGTGACACCATACACGATTACACTGTGCTCCAATAACCTTACCCCCTCAATTATTCTCCCTTATTTCCCCTCCCTACTTCTTAAAACACTTTATTGTGCTGTATGTGTACAAATGTAAGCATTATGCCCACCTTCGGTCCTCAGCTCCCCCCAGCCCTGGAGTTCCTGCCACAGAGCTGGCCCCTCCCTCTCTCTGTCCAGACGCACCTGAACTCCCATCTACCACACTTCCTACCCCCAGACCCTGCTGCTACCTAGATAGTGGAGGCTGCCATGGGCTCTCTCTCTGGGAGAAATATGACTCTTCTAATAAACCTTGTAATAATCTTTCTCCTGTGCCTGTCTGCCTCTGCATGGTCCCCTGGGATGGATGTAATCGATCTTTTCACAAAGCACTTCAACCAAGCTCACCCAACTTCCCTCCTGCTGATATTTGTCCCATACCAGAGCTTGTTTTATTTTTCTTCATTCTTTTTAAGTATGTATTAAATACTGAAAGTTCTCACCATGGTATTTTACACATGTATATTTTAATTAAAATAGGAAAAGATTCCTCTTTCCCTAGCCCCCCCCCCTTTTTTTTCTGGTCCTGCCTTTTGCTCAAAGCAAGTACTCTACACTTGAGCCACAGCACTTCGTTTTTTTGTGATTTAATTGGAGATAAAGAGTCTCACAGACTTCCCTGCCCAGGCTGGCTTTGAACCGAATTCCTCAAATCTCAGTCTCTTGAGTAGCTAGGATTAAAGGCATGAGCCACCAGTGCATGGCCCCAACCTTCTTTTTCTTCGGTACCAGTACTGGGAGTTAAACTCAAAGCACTCTCTTTTTTTTTGGGTCCGGTCGTGGGGCCTGAACTCTGGGCCTGGGTGCTGTCCCTCAGCTCTTCAGCTCAAGGCTAGCACTCTACCACTTGAGCCACAGAGCCACTTCTGGCTTTTATTCTTTTTGCTTATGTGGTGCTGAGGAATCGAACCCAGGGCCTCAGGCATGCAAGGCAAGTGCTCTACCACTGAGCCACCTTCCCAGCCCCTCAAAGCACTCTTTCTTTTGCCCAGCTTTTTCACTTGCAACTGGCCACGCTACTACTTGAGTCGTGCCTAATGTCCTTTTCTCCTTGAGACCAGGTCTATGTTGTCCATGGTGGTCTCAAATTTCCTGTGCTCAAGCATTATACTTCCTTTGTGCTCCTGTGTGGCTGGAACTAAAAAGTCCCCTCCTCCCCGCTTTCTACCCCCAGTTGTAGGGCTTGAACTCTGGGCCTGGGTGCTGTCCCAGGTCTTCAGCTCTTGGCTAGCATTCTACCACCTGAGCCACAGTGCCACTTCTGGTTTTTTCTGCTTATGTGTTGCTGAGGAATTGAACCCAAGGCTTCATTGCATGTAAGGCAAGCACTCTACCACTGAGCTATCTTCCCAGCTCCTAAAAAGCTTTAACTGACACAACTGTATACATTTATGGGGCTCAGTGTTGATATTTCCAAGCACTAACATTTTTAAAATGAAAGTAAATCAGTAAATGTCAGCAATTTAAGTATAAAGTAAAAATGTACTTAATTACTATGTATTATCTGTGTTTTATACATTGTCTTAAACAGGATACACCTAAGGGTGTACTTAAATGAATTTTGGTTTTTATTAACCAAGTTACTAATTCAGTAATTTTCATTTTTGCCCGTCTTGGGGCTTGAACTCAGGGCCTGGGCTCTGTCCCTGAGCCTCTTGTGCTCAAGGCTAGCCCTCTACTACTTGAGCCACAGTGCCACTTTCAGCTTTTTGTGTGTATGTGGTACTGAGGAATTGAACCCAGGACTTCCTGCGTGCTAGGCAAGCACTCTATCACTAAGCCACATTCCAAGCCCTCAGCATTTTTTTTTTCCCTCTAGGACAGCCTGACCTCAAGCTTGTAATCCTCCTCCCCTAAGTGCTAGAATTAAAGGTGTACACAACTAGGCCTGGTGATTTTTGCTTTATTAACTTGGGATTTTTTTTCTTAAATGGGTACTTGCTATGTACCCCAAGATGATCTTGAACTCTCATTGTGCTGCCTCAGTCTCCCAAGCTTCATCTTGCCTGGCTACTAATTTGGAGTTAAAGTAGAAATTCATGCAGGTGTTCATCACCCTGCCTCCCCCCCACCCTTAAACTTTAGTAAAATGTTGTATAGCTGATTGGTAGAGTGTATGATTAAGTACATGGATGCTGTTCTTTTTGGTTGTTGTTGTTGGTTGTGGGGTCTGAACTCTAGGAATGGGCTCTATCCCTCAGCTCTTCAGCTCAAGGCTAGTGCTCTACCACTCGAGCCATAGCACCACTTCCGGCTTTTTCTGCTTATGGGGTGCTAAAGAATTGAACCCAGGGCCTCATGCATGCAAGGCAAACACTCTACTACTGAGCCACCTTCCCAGCCCTAGATGCTGGGTTTAACCCCTAAAGCCCACAAAAACACAAAAGGTTTTCTGGAGGAATCAAATTTGATACTCAGTATCAAATACTGAGCCACACATTCACCCCAGTTTTCTGGCTATTTTGGAGATGCTGTCTAAGGGACTTTTCTGCCTGGGCTGGCTCTGAACCTCAGTCCTTTGGATCTTGAAGAACTACCACCACAGGCATTAGCTACTAGTACCTGCTTCTTTATCGGACTGTTGCATGCTTATCAGTGCGTAGTATCCCCTAAACACTTTATTGTAGTACTTTACAAGACAGTAGTTGGTTCTTTAGCTTAGTGCACGATTTGTACTGAGTCACAGCCGAATGCCTTGTGAACATAGAGAAGTGGCATGCTGTTCTAAGGCCAGACACCAGAGCACACAGATACAGGGTCTCAACATAGGATGAGACTGTGTGGGAACACTCATTACTGGGCACTTTGATGATTACTGAATTTAAGAAACTTCATTTCCAGTCTGAGTTTTTCTGTATTCTTAGGAGAATGAGACTAGGTGATCACTATCCAAATGAAAGTGAAAATATCCTTTTTTTCCATGCCTCATACTCCACATTATACATATGCACAGGACTCCAGAAATCCATGAAAACTGGATACGACTCCATTTTTAGGTCAGTGCTTAGGTATATTAACTGCTGATGTATTCTGTTCAGCAATCACTGGGATGGGAAATGATAAGAAATCACAGATGGGTAAGGCACAAGATGAAACTTCTATGAAGTAGAGATGAAATCAGAATTTTCAAAACCCTCTTTTATTTAGAGTAATAATTAAATCATCCACATGCAAGTTCTCTGCTTTCCACCATCTAGTGTGTGCATTTATTTCTGGAATCATGTAGTTCTGTTTACCTTAGTGAACACAAGAAAGGAATAGGCTGGACTCAAATGGGAGAGCCCTTGCCCAGGGAACTTAACCGTAGGTTCAATCCTCAGTATTGAAAAAAAGGGAACAAACCAAGCTCTGGAAAAGACAGGTTATCACATTGCTCGAGCTGGAATCCAACAGGAACACACAAGTGAAGCACAAGTGAATACTCAGAAGGAAAGAGAGCTGTTCTTCATTTTTTTTAAAGCAAGTTAGTTTGAAACAGTAAATAAGTGGTCACCTTAAGTCAAATGAAGCTCTAAGGCAGTTAGCCTAAGAAAGATTTTCTAATACATTACCTGAAACAAATTTATGATACCCCCCCCAAATTTAGTATGCATGGTGCCATTTATATTTACTTCCTCTTTCCTTTCTTTAGACAAACATGAAATAAATGCAGGTGAAGGAGATGAACCACAACTGGAAGTCAGTTTAGGAGCCCTGACTTTAGCCAACACCAAACAATCTAAAAAATTATGCTGTTTAATGTAAATCTACAATAAAGTTTTTGGGTACTGGTTTTCAGGTAGGCTCAACTAACAGTTAAAATGCTAGTCTTTGAAAAACACACATGCTAAGAAGAAATAACCTTTTCAAAACCCATAAAGCAGCATACTTTATTTAGCTATGGTCATGGAGACTATCCCTATTGCCCCAAAGTCTTCTCAATATGTTGCTATATCATGGCATAAAAGGACCCAAAAGTGCCATTAGACACAAGGACCACAGGTTTTGATTGTGAACCATGATACCAAATGTCTGAATGAGAATACTGATATGGATGGTCAGATGAAAGATACCAAAATGTCAGACAGCCCATCGACTGCTGTTGCCATGAGATTCAACAGTCAACATCAGTCTGATAAGCTACCCGACAAGGTGGTACAGCCATGGAGATGTCACGACGGTAGGCAAAACAAGCAGACATTCAGGAAAGATTTGAATAACCAAACCAAGCATTTCTGGCTTGTTGAAATTTATCTCCAATTCGATTCTACTTTGACACAATGTCAGTATAAATTTTCCTAAAGGAAAAAAAAGTCATTTATTTCCCTAAACAAAATGGATAGAAAAAAAGAATCCCAAAGAAAAAAAAAGTGTTAAAATTGGAGTACAAATTCGCTAAAATTAACAGATTAGAGAAGGTGTGTGTGTTTTTTAAATGAGTAACTTTTTTCAAGTGTCCTGTGATTTGTACATTAGTATCTTTCTTTTGTTTCTTGGGTTTTACAAACCATCAAATCCTCAGACTAGGCCAATCTTAGAGGTGTCAGTTAGCAGTGTGCAGTAGTCCAGTTCCAGCGTAACAAGATAACTGGGTGTTGGCTCTTTCATGCAAATAAATAAAGCCTAAGAAATCCCGGTAATAGTTGGATTTGGCAAGGTTGTCCCTCAGTTGATATAAGCTAAAAGGAAGGGGAAAAAAGATCATATCGCTCAAGAAAACAAACACAATTTTGGAATGATCAAAGATGTCTTTATAAAGTTTTTTTTTTCATGACTTCATTCTAAATATACAGAATAAAAAATGGTGTACTCACTTGTGAGACACCAAACAGATTTTTCTTATACTGTTTTAAAATTTAAAGATTAATCTCCCAGAGGGTGTGTAATGCATCATAAAATGGCCTTTTTTTTTTTCCAGGGTGGGAGAGGAGTTTGGGTAGGATGGTATATTAAATTGTACCATGATAGGCATGCAAGACTGATATCCAATCTATATATAATTTATATACATTTTGATGACTTAGAAAAAAACAAATCAGAGACAAGCCTAAAAAGCTTGACATATTTAACATAGTATTCTCCAATTGTACCAAGTAGGCCTTTTGAAAGTAATACAGAAGGCCAGTTTCTGTTAAGTTTGTGGCTGAACATCACATTCACCCTAATTTAAAAAAAATGTGGATTGAATTGAGGGTTGATACCTTACCTTAACACATAAAGGAAAAGTATGTCAGTGCAAAATATGAACTTAAAACTGCTTTCAGGAAAAATGTTTTTAAAATTGATACAGGTTGGAAAAGAGAATTTTTCTTCCTGGTTATGGGTCATTCCATAACCTACTCATCCTAATTTCTGCAGTTAAAAGCCTTCTCTGCTTATTTTGTTTTCTCCTCTGAGTTCAACCGCTGTTGGATTCGTTTGGCATAACTTTGTGCCATTGAGTTAATGATAGACAGGATAAAGTAACACACCATCACCACGACCAATTTCTCAAACATCCAGGATAACCAGTTTTCTCCCTGCAGGAAAAGCAAAAAGCAAACAATTCAAATGAAAAGGCTTCATTTGTTTAACAGTAAGTAGGAGACCATTTACTACAGTTTAAGGAAAGTAATTTTAAATGATAGAACTTGAAACTTGTAACCTAAAAACCTAGGCTAAGGCCAGGCATTTTTATATACTTGGATGATCAAGATTTCACTTTGTTGGGCAAACAGTAGATGTGATTCACAGTTTAGTGAGAAATGCAAATGTGAGTTCATCTTTTGTCTTTTACTATGATCCAAGAGTAGTTATGAGCAAAGTAGTTATGTTGCAAAGCAGTTGTCAGGACAGCTAAGCAGTTTTGTTTCAGTATTGGGAGTTAAGATATAACTTAGTTGTTTATGGACAAGTGAGGGCAGCAAAGGGCCAAGTGAAGAGTGTTAAGGCCATTAAAAAGCAACTGCTTCCTTCAAGTTTCCCATTTCAGGCATTTGCTTACTTCCTACAGTCACAGAACTGTTTATAAAAAAAGCTTTCTTGGTTAAAGTTAAAGTCTTAAAGTTCAACTTTATAAGAGGAGCCTTGATTTATTTGGAAACAAACTGAAATGATTATTTTCTCACAAGAGAAACAAAAAGCAGCATAGGCAGATATTTAAGTTACCTAAATCAAGTATTTTGTTATTTAAACATTCCAAATTTTAACACTTTAATTTAATCAAGCAGAGACGTGTATCTGATAAATCAGTTAAGATCAAGGCAATAATTCATTTCACATAACAGAATGGAACTGTTATTTTTTTTCTACTGCCTCTACTGTTGTTTTTGGAAGATACTCAGAAAAGTAATTAACTTTCTCTTTTTTTTTTGGTATGGATTAGAACAGATTTCCCAGTAGAGAGTTAAGTGCATTCACGATGCCACAGCCTCTGTTAAGAAACAGCCAAGCAAACTTCACTCTATCTGCCTAAAAATGTGAGAGCCAAGAACCCAATTTCAATCTGGGACTGCCTAGGGGGAGAAGAACTCAAGAGCAAATTCTCACCTGTGGGGTGCCCACATCTCTTTTGTGGTGAAGCTTCTGGCGCTGAGCCTCCAGGTATTCCTGGAATGGCTTCTGCAGAGAAGGACCGATGCCCGGGACAGCACTGGAGGCAGGGCACAGTAGCCCAGGAAAGGATACATTTGGGAAGAAAGGCAGGAGAGATAGATATTAAAGAAAACCCACTTACCACCTGGACTCAAAAAAGCAGAAACTGGATTAAAAAAAGAGGAACAAAATATATAAAATAATCCTTGTCAAAATCCCATGAACTCTTTTTAGTAGATGAAAAATGCTTCGTTTAAACAGCTCCTTAAAGTAGGAAAACCTCTGACATCTGAGAGGAACTAAAAGCTGCAGTGAGAAGCCACTACTAAAGCACAAGAGTGCTCAAGAGTGAAGCCAACAGAGCCTTCAGAGCACACTGGGGGCTGCACAAAGAATAAAATGAATGACTTCTCAGAAGTCTCACATTTATCACCACCAGTTCCTGTAAGAACTGGTTTGAACCGATTAATAAGGAAATGACTTATGGTTGTGTCATCCCTAGTTAAAAAAGAAACTGCCCGCCCTCTCTCCAACTCGTCCCATCTTCTCAGAGGGGGAGGTGCTTTCTCAATCTAAGTCCTTATTAGGACAATCTGTGCGTCATCCTTATCCAAAAAGAATGCATTAGCAAATTTGGGAGGCACCTCCCCCTAGTCAGAAGTCAGTGATTAACAAAGGAACAAAGAGGAACTATGGACCTTGAATCATTTCGTGGTTTATGGTACATGGTTTGCACTGGAACTCCTGTACATTACTAAACAACTTGTTCTGAGATGACCTGGACAGAGATCTTTGATAAGAGCTGTACTTGGAGCTCTCTCACCCAGCATATGTGGGGGCAGTGCAGTTAAACCGGTTGGGCAACTGCAGCTATCAGGCACCTGTTATAGATATATTGCAGCCATTTTATAAAAGAGGTAACTAAGGACAACCTAGAAAATCAAAATATCTTTATTTTCTCATTTGTCACACTATGGCAAAAAGGCAAGTAAGTCCAATCTCTTCCCTTGGGCCAGAAGCATTTCCAGAAGTGCCTAAAGCTTTCCCTAAAGGTATACTGAATCAATTTAAGTTGATTTTTTTTCCTAGGACAAGTAGGCTCCAGATTTTGAATCTGGATTGATTTTTACATTTTTTACAAAGCAGAGGAATAAAAGAGAAAAACTTAGCACTGTCCCTGAGCCTCTCTGTGCTGCTGAAGGCTAGCACTTTAGCACCTGAGCTACAGGGCCACTTCCAGCTTTTCCTGTGTATATGGTATGAAGGAGTCAAACCCAGGATTTCATGCTTGCTAGCCAAGCACTCTACCACTCAGCCCCATTCCCAGTCCTTTGCTTTGATCTTCCACCACAAGATACATTAAGGAGACCCTAGTTGGTATTCATGCTATGGAATAAAACCCAAAGTAGTACGAAAAATAGCTTCTGCACAAAAGAACTTAAAATCATTATGGGAATTCAAAATCTCCCCCCCCCACCTCAATCTGTGAACAAAGGAATGTACAATTCAAGATTAACTATTTTGGTACAGGAAATAAACATTAAAAGAACTGGAAGGAGAAAGGACAGATCAGTGTGAGATGAAATGCTCTAAAATGTACTTTAATGAGTACTTGTAGGATGTGCAAAAACGCTTGAGGAGAAATAAAGGAAAGGGGAAGCAGTGAGGATGATAACAGGAGACCTAGAAGGGTAGTGAGGTCTCAATGACTCCTAAGTTGCTTTATGTTACTGGCACACCAGAGCTGTGTCTGAACTGTGTTACTGTTTACCAGTAATGACTCTAACTACAAAGGAGCAACAACAGGAAGTTTTCTCAGAAGAGAGATTTTCCTTAGCAGTTAGAGTAACTTAAAAAAACATGTAATACAGATAGAAATGCCAGTAGCTCATATATTTACATTAGCAATAAATAACATGAGTATAAAATAAATTATAGTAACATACATGCCCCGAAAGATCCAGTTTAAGACTGTTTCTGTTGGGGGCAGCTATACAGAGGAGAGAGGGTAAATGGAGAAGATGATTATGGTTGAAGTATTTGTACAATGGTTGAAGCATATGTGCAAACAGAACAATGAAACCTATAGGAATTGTTTTATGAAGAAAGGGGGTAGAGGACAGGGGAAAGTGGTAGAGGGGGTGAAGTTGATGGGTACTTTGTATGCATGTATGGAAATGTAATGAAAGTTCTTAGTGCAACTAATGTACACTAATAAAGAATTTTAATAAAAAGCTTTCCATTAGTCAATTTACTCAACCTTATCTAATACTGTCATCATTTTAAATTACCAAGGATGCCAAAGTTATCCTTAAGGGATGGTCATTAAGGGAAAGAACAAAGACCTAAATATTAGAAAAAATTTTAATTTTTCTTGAGGGAACGAAGAAGAACCAGACAACACTTATTGTAGATTTTAACCAAAACTATCAAAAGAAAAAAATTGAACTCTAGAAACATTTTTCTTTTTCTTTTTTTGGGTAGTGGGGCTTGAACTCTGGGTCAGCTCTTCAGCTCAAGACTAGTGCTCTAACACTTGAGCCACTTCCAGCCTTTTCTGTTTATGTGGTACTGAGGAATCAAACCCAGGGTCTCATGCATACAAGGCAGGTACTCTACTACTGAGCCACCTTCCCAGCTCCAACATTTTTTCTTTTTTTTTTAATGCCTATACTGGGGCTTGAACCCAAGGACTTGCACTTTTGCTTCGCTTTTCCCCTCAAAGCTGGTATTGTACCACTTGAGCCCCATATTTTTTTGTTAGTTAATTGGGGGTCTCTTTGATTTGTCTGCCTGGGCTGGCTTTGAACCACCTCCATCCTTAGATCTCAGACTCCTGGTTAGCTAGGATTACAGAAGTTCCCATCATTGTTAGAGATTTGTTTTGTTTTTCCCAGTCCTAGGGCTTGAAACTCAGGGCCTGGGCACTGTCCCAGGCTCAAAGCTAGCACTCTACCACTTAAGCCACAGCACCACTTCCGACTTTTTCTGTTTATGTTGTACTGAGGAATCGAACCTAGGTCTTCATGCATACTAGGCAAGCATTCTAGCAGTAAACCACATTCTACCACTAAACCACTTTCTCAGCCCTGTTAGAGATTTTTAAAAAGAGACAAAATTAAAAAAAATATTCAGGAAAACAAACAAAAATTGTTAAAAAAGTTTCCTTCTGGGTGCTGGTAGCTCACACCTAAAAGTCTAGCTACTCAGAAAGCTAAAATCAGAGGATTGTGGTTCAAAGCCAGTCTGGGCAGGAAAGTCTGTGAGACTCTTTTCCAATTAACCACCAAAAAGCCAGAAGTGGAGAAGAAAGAGTACCCAGGCCCAGAGCTGAGGCCTAAGGACTAGCACCAAGGAAAGAATTGGCAAATTTAGTTATGGTTAAAAATCCACTCAAAGGAATATTGGACAGAAGTATGTCAAGAAGCCTGACTGATTTGCAAACAAAATCTATGGCTTCCTATACTTCTCAGTTTTTTTTTCTTTTTCTTTTTTGGATGTCCCTGAGCTTTTGTGCTCCAGGCTAGCACTCTATCACTTAAACCACAGCTTCACTTTCTTCTACTTTTTTTTTTTGGTTGGTCTGTGGGGCTTGAACTCTGGGCTTGGGTGCTGTCCTTGCGCTCTTTGGCTCAAGGTGAGTGCTATACCACTTGAGCCACAGCACCACTTCCAGTTTTCTAGTGGTTTGTTGGAGATAAGAGTCTCACGGACTTTCCTGCCCTAGCTGGCTTTGTTTTTTGTTTTTTTAGGTCCGGTCATGGGGCCTAAACTCTGGGCCTGGGCGCTGTCCCTCAGCTCTTCAGCTCAAGGCTAGTGCTCTACCACTTGAGCCATAGCGCCACTTCCGGCTTTTTTCTTTTTGCTTATTTGGTGCTGAGGAATCAAACCCAGTGCCTCATGCATGCAAGGCAAGCGCTCTACCACTGAGCCACCTTCCCAGCCCCCGGGGCTGACAGGCATGAGCCTCCGGCACTGGGCTACAGTTTTTTTGTTTTTAAATACACACACTATTGTGCTTCTAGAAATCACTTATCTGAATAAAATTTGTATTTTAAACTTTCTTCTTATTTCCTCATAAAGGTTTGCATTACTTTCTGTTCTCATAGCCAGAAAATCTTCACCAGGAAGCAATACAATTGGCAGAGGTTGTATACAGAGTGGGTGGAGTGATTATTCCTGTTTTTCACAATGGTAAATTCTCCTTTGTTGGTTAATACAGCGCACACACCCATTCCAAGCATGCTAGAATCCATGGGTCATTATTATTCCTGTTTGTCAAGGGACTCCTTTCAATTGTGTCTCAAGCAGGTTGGTTCACCACATATTAAAAACATATTTGAATTTCTGCTCCTTCACAGAGCCATTAAATTCAGTCTTGCTATCTGAAGATACTTGTCATGATTATTTGTATTTTTCCAGTCAGGTAGGTTTTTTCTTCTTTAAGCAAAAAGAAAAAAGCCGGAAGTGGTACTGTGGCTCAAGAGTGCTAGCCTTGAGCTGAAGGACAACGCCCAGGCCCAGAGTTCAAGCCCCACAACCGACCAAAAAAAAAAAAGAAAAGAAAAGAAAAAAGCTGGACATAGTACTATGGCTCAAGTGGTAGGGTGCTAGCCTTGAGCTGAAGAGCTGAGGGATAGCACCCAGGCCCATAGTTCAGCCCTCATGATTGACAAAAAAAAAAAAAAAAGAAAGTTAAAGATTAAGTGCTCCAGGCCAGTCTGGGATACATTGTGAGATTCTGTCTCAAAACAAAACAAGGAAATCATTTTTTTTTAAAGTGCTGGTGATAGAACCCAGAGTCTTGTATATGCTAGGAAAGCACTGCATACACCACTGAGTGATATTCCTAGCCCTAAAATACCTTTTAAGGCTTAGATAGCAGGACAAATAAACATAAGACTGTTAGGCAATATACCTAAAAAAAGAGAAAAAGGAGAGAGAGTTTCTGCAAAATGCAAGCTGTATATCTCCTTTTTTCTCCTCTTTCTAATAAAGGACTATAGAGAAAGAGCCTTTTATAAGTGTGTGTAAGTGGCACTGTAGCTCAAGTGGTAGAGCGCTCGCCTTGAGCTGAAGAGCTGAGGGACAGCGCCCAGGCCCAGAGTTCAAGCCCCACGACTGACAAAAAAAAAAAAAAAAGTGTGTGTATGCATGTATGCAAAGTAACAGACTTTGAACTCAGGGCTTCAAGATCTTAGTTGGCTTGGCTTTTTTGCTTTGTCACATGAGCCATGCCTCTAGTCCAGCATTTTGCTGGTTAATTGGAGGGAGAACCTCCTTGCAGCCTTTTCTGTCCTGGCTGGCTTCAAACTGCAATCTTCCAGGCCTCAGCTTATTGAATAGCTAGGACTATAGTAGAAAGCCACCCATGCCCTGCTTAGAAAGAGACTTTGCAGAGTCTGGATAGGGCAAAACCTCAATAGACAGAAACCCTATGCCAGCAATTAAAACTTTTAATTAAAAGATGTATCAAAGCTTTAAGAATTAAACAAGGGCTAATGGGTGTAAATCAATACATCAGTTTATCCTCTGGTACCAGAGAATTCTTCTGAGATTTGACCTAGGAGCATAAAAAATGTCCCTCTTCCTCTTCCTGTTTTTAATTTTTTTTTCCTCTTTCAGATGATGGATCTCAGATTGCCTAGAACTCTTGATCCTCCTGGCCCAGCTTTCTGAATGACAGTCTTACAGACATGTATCACCATGCTAGCTAAAACGGTTCTCTTCAAACTGAAGCTAACAGGCTCTTCTGAAGAGAATGAATGTTAAGGGTAAAAGTAGGACCTATTTTTAGGTCCAACTATCATTATAGGCTGTTGGCTTTTTTTTCCTATACAAAAAAAAAAAAAAAGCCAGGCGCCAGTGGCTCATGCCTGTAACCCTAGCTACTCAGGAGGCTGAGATCTGAAGATCACAGTTCAAAGCCAGCCCGGGCAGGAAAAGTCTGTGAGACTCTTATCTCCAATAAAGGACCAGAAAACCCGAAGTGGAACTATGGCAAGTGGTAGCGTACTTTCCTTGAGCTGAAGAGCTGAGGGACAGCACCCAGGCCCAGAGTTCAAGCCCCATGACCAACAAAGAAAAAAAAAATGGCAATCCCCTTTCTTGCTAAAAAAGCTTTGCAAATAAACCTGTTTTTAGAAATGTGTCCATTTAGTCATCACAGGGTTAAATTTTTCTCCCCACTCCCCAGGCAGTGATCTAAATAGGCTTAACGGTTAGTATTTTAATGAGTTGTCATTTCCTGTCTGATAAAGGTTCTCACAGTATTTAGCCACCAGTTTCCTTGGGGACCAACCAATTCTACAGCTCTGGTCATAGTGACTCAGAATGGATCTCTGACCCTAGGCCTGATTCAACTCTGACAGATTGCCCGCTACATGAAACTGTCTTCCTGAGGAGACTGCTCAGAAAAGGTGGCAGCTTATTCTGGGCTCTTTCTGAAGATTCTAATGGCCATTTCTTGCAGTCCTGGTCTCAAGAGTTAAAAAGAAAAAAAAAAAAAAAAGGGACATATACATTTTTTTCCCTTCAGTACTAGAAACTGAATCAAGAGCCTTGAGCATGCCATTAAACAAGCATTTTACCCTCAGTCATACCCAGCTCTGAAAATTTATGATTCATCTGGTAAAAATAAAGTCTAGTAATTTTGTGTGATTAGAATGCAAGTATTTTATATTTATCACTTAACTGGATACAGAATGGAATCTCTGAAGCTGATACTGGAAGAGAAAACTGGTTATTGGATTTTATATGTGGTAGCCTGCCCAAATCAAGTTCCTTTATAGTTAGGATCTTGGAAAGCATCTCAATATAAAACAAAATTCAAAAATTATGTATTGCATGGAAAAATCTAGTGTTTCCTCACATATACATGTTTAGAATAAATCTCTGGCTAACATTAAGTTCGTTGTGATTCAATGTAAGGACCTGGGATTAAAACATCTTGAATTCCATTTATATCTGTGCCCCTTTCATACTTTAAATCTTTTATGTACTCATTTAGTTCATTGTAAACTGAGTGGCATACAAACACATGATAGCCTTTGTTACCTACACAGAAGACCACTGCTTTCTGCAGAAACTTCAGGTATATGGTTTACTATTGCCTTACAACATATTTTGGTAACAAAAGAATTTGCAGGGGCTGGGAAGTTGGCTCAGTGGTAGAGTGCTTGCCTCCCATGCATGAGGCCCTGGGTTCAATTCATCAGCACTATATAAGAAGTGCTGGGCCGGGCGCTGGTGGCTCACGCCTGTAATCCTAGCTACTCAGGAGGCTGAGATCTGAGGATCACGGTTCAAAGCCAGCCCGGGCAGGAGAGACTGTGAGACTCCTATCTCCAATAAACCACCAGAGAACTGGAAGTGGTGCTGGAGGAAGGAAATTAGAGATGGAGGGAAAGAAACACAGCGCCCAGGCCCAGAGTTCAAGCCCCACAGCCAACAAAAAAAAAAAAAAATAAGTGCTGGAAGTGGCTTAAGTGGCAGAACGCTAGCTTGAGCTGAAGAGCTGAGGGACAGCGCCCAGGCCCAGAGTTCAGCCCCCACGATTGACCAAAAAAAAAAAAAAAAGAATTTGCAGCCGGGTGCCGGTGGATCTTGCCTGTAATCCTAACTACTCAGGAGGCTGAGATCTGAGGATCATGGTTCAAAGCCAGCCCAGGCAGGAAAGTCTGTGATACTCTTCTCTCAATTAACCACCAGTAAACTGGAAGTGGCACTATGGCTCAAATGGTAGAGCTTGTCGCCTTGAGCTGACGAGCTCAGGGACAGCGCTCAGGCCCAGAGTTCAAGCCCCATGACAGACAAAGAATTTGCAATTGCCTTTGCTTTTGAACATTCAGAATTGCTTTCTTTTTCTTTCTTTGTGATATCTAGGATTGAACCCAAAGTCCTGCACACACTAGGTAAGTAAGCACTCTACCACTTGAGCCATGACCTAGCCTGGAGTTGTTTTCTATTTCTTTCTTTCTTTTTTGTTGGTTGTGGGGCCTGAATTAAGGGGCTGGGCTCTGTCCCTGAGCCTCTCTGTGCTCAAGGCTAGCGCTCTACCACTTGAGCCACAGCTCTATTTCTGGCCTTTTTTGCTGTTTATGTGGTACTGAGGAATTGAACCCAGGGCTTCATACATGCCAGGCAAGCACTCTACCACTAAGCTACATTCCCAGACCAATATGGTATCACTGAAAAGCAGCTCCATAACACAAAACCTCATTTCACAATGCAGACTTGGGCAATAGAAGACAAGCAGACATTTGTGTTAATTAAGGAGCCTAAAGTTATAAGAGTGTAAACTGCTCAGCTGCCCAAAAAGACTCGATTCTGGTGGCTGTAATCCTAGCTACTCAGGAGATGTGAAGATTGTGGTTTGAAGCCACAGGAGCAGGAAAGTCTGTGAAACTCTTACCTCCAATGAATCACAGGAAAAGTCGGAAGTAGTAGTATTGTAGCTCAAGTAGCAGAGTGCTAGTCTTGAGCAAAAGGGAACATAGTGACAGTGCCCAGAGTTCAAGGCCCAAGACCGGGGGTGGGGGGGGAGGGGGGAGGGAAGAAGGGTCAGTTGATTTCGCTTTCAGCAATTGACAGTCTCCTGGCAGTGAGTGAGTGAGTGAGTGTGTGTGTGTGTGTTGGACTTGAGAACTCAAGAGTCTGGGCTCTGTCATTGAGCTTTTCTGCTCAAGATTAGAGCTCTACCACTGGTGCCACAATTCCACTTCCAGCTTTTTTAGTGGTTAATTGGAGATACTAGTCTCAAGGCCTTTCCTGTTGGATTTGGCTTCAAACCATGACCCTCATATCCTCATATCTCAGCTTCCTGAGTAACTAGGATTATAGGTGTGAATCACCAGCACCCAGCGTTGGCAGCTTTTTATAAACAGAGCTGAGGCTGACATGAAGATACATTGAGTTATCAGAATGAAAAAATATCAGTAATAGGGACCCACACAGACCTGAAGGTCAAGAACAATGAGTAGTCTACAGAATTTTAAATTTAAGGTAAGACAGCATGAAGCTTACTGTCATGAGGTCACTGAAAATGACATGATCATATGATCATCATAAGTGGACCCCCCCCATGACAATAATTACTAGAATTCAATTTTACCTAAAAATAATGTTATTTCAAGGACTAGTTAAATAGAAAAACCCTCCATGAAAATAGACAATTAAGAGAAAAAAGTTGCCTTTCCTGCCCTTAAGACACTTGACCTACAGGGGTGTCAGCAGAGAAAGTGTTTAAACCTACAGCATAGGAGCTAGTAGGTTTGTCTCTACTACAGTACTGGTGGTAGTAACTAACCCCGGTTTACACAGCAACTGTTTGAGATTGTTACTCTAGCCCAAATCTCTAGCTTCAAGCATCTTAGAATCTTTACCCCAGGCTTGACTTTTTTTTTCCTTAATTTTTTTTTTGTCGGTCCTGGGGCTTGAACTCTGGGCCTTGGCATTGTTCCTCAGCTTTTCAGCTCAAGGTGAGCACTCTACCACTTGAGCCACAGTGCCACTTTTGGTTTTCTGGTGGTTTATTGGAGATAAGAGTCTCGCGGAGTTTCCTGCCCAGGCTGGCTTTGAACTGTGATCCTCAGATCTCAGCCTCCTGAGTAGCTAGGATTACAAGCATGAGGTACCAGCTCCCGGCAATACACCAGGCTTTTCTCTTACCACTTAATGAAACTAAGTTCTCAGTGCTCTGGATTCTCTACCTACTCAATGGTAGTACCTCACAAGCACTACATATTAAATACAAACTTATGGAAAGTATCCAACACTAAAGATAGCTACTAAATGTAAATTTCCTTGTTTTAGTTTTTCTTTATTTTTTAAAATTTCCCATCTCTAGTTTAGTATTTTACCCTTACTACTAGGGATTAAACTTGGGGCCTCCACTTGGCCTGCTCTATCCTCAGTTTTCCCGACAGTCTAAAACCCACAGTGTATTCACCTATTAATGAAATAAAATGTGTCAGGAATGACAGTGGCTTATCTTTCCCTTTACCCTACAATTGCACATAATCCAGGATAGTATCTTGGTTTTAGTTTTTACAATTCTAATGAAATGTTCCAATTATGGTCAAGAGCTATTTCCTAATTTCCTGAGCTTCTTTTGCTCAAGGCTAGCACTCTACCACTTGAGCCACAGTACCACTTCTGGCTTTTTTTGTTTATTGTGGTAAGGAGGAATCAAACCCAGAGCGTCATGCAAGCTAGGAAACACTCTACCACTAAGCCACCTTCACAGCCATGAAGATGAGATCCTAGGATGGAGATTTAAAGCTAGCCCGAGCAGAAAAATCTAAGAGACTCTATCTAATTAGCCAACCAAGAAGCTGGACTGGAGGTATGGCTCAAATGCTAGAGCTCTAGACGTAAGTGAGAAAAGCAAAGCTTTTTCAAGTTCCAGCCTGATAGGTGGGGAAAAAAGGTATATAATCTAACATTACTATGAGAAGTTTCCTTAAACTGTAGAGGTTAAATTAAAATCAGTGTACAACTGAGTCTCAGTAGCTAGGGTGTTAACCCTAGTGTATCCTTTTTCAGATACTAAAAATAAATGAAGCCTGTACTTTTATAACCTTTCCTGATTATTTCATAATGATCAATGCTAAAGAGAATAGGCACATAAAATATTTTAAAGTAAAAGGATTTTCTTTCTATAGAAGTCCAGGTTCAAATGTTTACAGCTCATTCCGACCATTTTCCATAGAGTGAGGAACAAGATTCAAACACTTAAGTTACAGTTAAAATGATCACTCTTGCCATAGGCAAGCCCTATGATAAGGTCAAACACCAAGTTAACTCAGAAATAGAAAACAGCAAAGAAGAACATGGAACATTCTGTATCTGGCAAAAAGTCCCTGTTCCAGCCAAACCCATCCCCCAGTACTCAAGTTCAATGATTGAGTTATGGAAACTTTTCTTATGTGGTAAAACTGGGGACTTTGTCTTCCAATAAGACTCTGGCAACCTGACAATGAGCCAATGTTCTGCATATGGTTTGTTGCAAGTCATATGCTTAATGTTATTCTCTGGGAATTCTCATCTTCTATTTGGTGAGAATACCGGAACATGTCATTTTAATTAGGATTTTTTAAAAGTTAGATTTGGTTATATTAAGAAATCTATGCATTTCTCTCGGTGGAGATGGTCTAAAATTAAATAAAAATTAGTTTTAAATCTTAAAACAAATAAGCAAACAAACAAAAAATACCCCACAACCAATGTAACAGTGCCTATTAAGCTCTAAAACTTTCTGGTTTGTTGGTTTTATCCCTTTACTTATTTCAATGAGTCAAAAAAATTATAAGCGTATCTTCCTTTTTCTTCTTTTTTTTGCCAGTCTTAGGGCTTGAACTCTGGGTCTGGATACTGTCCCTAACCTTCTTTTGCTCATGGCTAGAGTTCTACCACTTGAGCCACAGTGCTATTTCTGGCTTTTTGAGTTAATTGGAGATAAGATTCCCCTGGACTTTCCTCCTCAGACTGGCTTCCTCAGATCTCAGCCTTCTGAATAGCTAGGATTTTAGGTGTGAGCCATCAGCGCCTGGCTTAGCCTATCTTTCTTTATATTGCCTTTTCTCTTTCTACCTGCTAAATCTACCATACGCCAGAAGGTATTACCTAGAGTCTAACTTCTCTCAGAATATCTAACACTGGCAACTACTTTCCAGAATTGGCCAAGAATCTACTAAATATGATTGTAGGATAGAAACTACTTAAATGAGGGGGGGGGTATTCTTTCTGGGACCTATGGACTTGTATTCAATAATGTACTATACTAAAAATAGCACAGGCCAAAAGTACTTAGGGTATTGTATGGAATAGCTAGACGCTTTATACTTACATTAAGAATAGAAATGAGAGAGACTCTAAGAGGGAACAGCTTACACTAAGCAAAAGGAAAAAAATGTACATATCACCCAATTTGGAAAAAATAGCTGTAGTGTCAAAGTTTGTAAAGTCCATAAGCTTTACAGACCATAATAATGACAATGTGCCTTGTGAAAGTTAAAATGTGTTTGTGACTTTAACTAAGTATCACTATCCTACAATATTGTGAAATTTATGTAATCACTTAATCTCAGAGAAAAAGAATAGGAGCCATTTGGGATAGTCATCAGAATAGCATTTAAACTTCTGTAAAATACTAAATATGATTACTAGAGGTGTGACTCTCAACAGCAATTATCTTTTTTTTTGGGGGGGGGGTCTGGCCATGGGGCCTAAACTCTGGGCTTGGGTGCTGTCCCTCAGCTCTTTAGCTCAAGGCTAGCGCTCTACCACTTGAGTCACAGCGCCACTTCTGGGTTTTTTTCTTTTTTGCTTATGTGGTGCTGAGGAATCGAACCCAGGGTCTCAGGCATGCAAGGCAAGCGCTCTACCACTGAGCCAACTTCCCATCTTTTATTCTTATTTTTTTATTGCCAAGGTGATGTATCGAGAGAGGGGTTATAGTTGCATAAGGTAATAAGTACATTTCTTGTCCAACTTGTTATCCCTTCCCTTGTTTTTCTGCAACTTTCCCCTTGTCCCACCTCCTCCTGCAAGTTGTACAGCAATTATTTCTATGCTCCCCTGGAACAAATACAGAGCCAGACTTAGCAAGCCACAGGTATACTTGTGGTGCTAATTTGCTTAAATATGGTCCTATAGAAAACTAAGAGAGTCATTATCTTATTTATCTTTTTTTTTTGGGGGGGGGTAAGGGGGGTGGGTCAGTCGTGGGGCTTGAACTCTGGGCCTGGGCGCTGTCCCTCAGCTCTTCAGCTCATCACCTTCAGCTCTGAGCCACCTTCTCAGCCCTATGTCAGTTATTATAACCTTTCGGAAGTTATACATTTTCTGATTGGTAAAAGGCATTAGAAATAAACAGGAATAATAAATATAACATGTAAAAAGGGCCCACTGTGTTCAAAAAGTATTTTCCTCCTTGGGGCTGGGGCTCAGTGGTAGAGTGCTTGCCTTGCATGCATGAGGCCTTGGGTTTGATTCCTCAGCACCACCTAAGCAGAAAAAGCCAGAAGTGGCGCTGTGGCCTTGAGCTGAAAAGCTGAAGAGCTGAGGGACAGTGCCCAGGCCCAGAGTTCAGCCCCCATAACCAAAAAAAAAAAAAAAAAAGTATTTCCTCAAAAATTATCTGTATAGTAGTTAGGCATGGTGGCTGACACAGGAGGGTTGCAGTTTGAGCCTAACCTAGAAAAAAAGTATAAAAGTTAGCCAGACCTATCTCAAAAATAAGCAGGGAGTGGGTGTTCACCTGTGGTACCAGCTACTTGGGAGAATTGTGTTGCAAGTGTCATATAAAATTATGACACTATCTGAAAAACAAATCACAACAAAAGGACTGGGATGTGGCTAAAATGGTAGTTTATGCCTAGCAAGTCTGAGTACCTCAGTTAAATTCCAGTAGTATCAAAAAAAAAAAAAAAGTATTAGTGCCTGCCCCATGGTGTCTCACGCCTGTAAGCCTAGCTACTCAGGAGGCTGAGATCTGAGGATCATGTTCAAAGCCAGCTTGGCCAGGAAAGGCTGTGAGACTCTTATCTCCAATAAATCACTCAGGAAACGGGAAGTGGTGCTGTGGCTCCAGTGGTAGAGTGTTAGCCTTCAGCTAAAGAGCTGAGGGACAGCGCCCAGGCCCCCAGGACCAAGAACAACAAAAAAGTATTAGTATAATCTTTATAAAAGCCTTTGCCTTGGCTGAAAAACATTTTAGTGATCAAATAGTGAAGTAAGCCAGATGTTGGAAGCTGTAATACTTGCTAATTAGGCAAGCGCTCTACCACTGAGCTACCCTCCCAGTCCTACTTGCTAATTAGGAGGCTAAGATCTGAGGATTCTGGTTCAAAGCCAGTCCAGCAGTCCATAAGAGTTTTATCAATTAAACTATCAGAAGAATGTCTACTCTAAAACAAAACAAAAACTCCCAAAAACATGTCAAAAGTGCTGCTGGGGCTCAAGTGGTAGAGCACTAGCTTTGAGCTCAAGGACAGCATCCAGGCTCTGAATCGATCACCCCCCCCCAAAAAAAAAATTCAAGTAAGAGCACAAAACCCTGAGTTCAAATCCCAATATTGATGCACACTTTGAGTGTGCACACACACTTTAAGGAAAGGCTGGCTTTCTTTCAATCTTTCCTGAGAACACAATCAAATCAGCCTTTTCCTGCAGTCAGTAGAAATTGTGGAAATAAGATTTTTAAGAATAAAGGTAGTATCAAACCAGAAACAAAGTCCTTTAAAAACCTCCATATTTTGGATTGTTAACACATTGATATGAGTGTAAGTGAACTAAATTATACAATATTTATAAAGAATTTAAAAATTTGAAGGCAAGCTGGGTGCTGATGGCTCACTGTAATCCTCGTTGTTCAGGAGGCTGCGATCTGGTTCAAAGCCAGGCAGGGCAGAAAAGCCCAAGAGATTCTTATCTCCAATTAACCACCAGAAAACGGGAAGTGTTGATGTGGCTCAAATGGTAGAGAGCTTGCCTTGAGCTGAAGAGCTGAGGGACAGCGCCCAGGCTGAGTTCAAGCCCCACAACCAACAAAAAAAAAATATCTGAAGGCAGTTGGGTTTATCAGTGGCCTCTGAACTAGAGCAGAAATGCTACTCAAGGAAACATGACTGTAAGATAGAGCAACTAGATACAAACAGAAGTAAAAATAACCTGGTGGTAGCAGTTCTATTTCAAATCTAGATTTGTTTTGATCCCTGTGATCTTTTCACTATATCACTCTCTAACCATTCTTCCTCCAGACTAACTTATTCTTTCTGTCTTAATATTTCATAATTTCATTTAAATTTGAATTGTTGACCTTTTTCTGGCTTATCTTTTCATATTTTTGTTTACCATAGCAATTTATCACTCTCTTAACTGGGTGCACATAGTTTTAAATATGCTTCAACAGACTGCATTCCAAACTTAACTAGTTTAGTCTGATTTGCTAAACCATTTGGAGTTTTAACATGTTAAAATTAACAGAGAATGTTTCTACAGTAAATCAGAGGTAGTACTTTTAGCTAGCTCAACTCAAGGGATCTAGCTAGTGAAACTGAACATCTCTGTTCTGAAATAAGCTGCTGATCTATAATAAACTTAGATCTATTAAAACCCCCCTCCTTTTTTTTGGGTGCTGATTCAGGGACTTGAACTCAGGACCTAGGCTCTGTCCCTGACCGACCTTCTTGTTCAAGGCTGGTGTAACACTTGAGCCACAGCTGCACTTCTGGCTTTTTTTTAAGTTTCAGTGGAGATAAGTGTCTCATAGACTTTACTGCCTGGGCTGGCATCCAAGGACCATCCTCAGAGCTCAGCCTCCTGAGTAACCAGGGCATTGGTGGTTCACACCTGTAATCCTCTTTACTCAGGAGGCTGAGATCTGAGGATCAAGGTTCAAATCCAGCCCAGGAAAGGAAAGTCCCTGAGACTCTTATCACCAATCTAACCACCAGAAAACTGGAAGTGACCCTGGGGCTCAAGTGGTAGAGTGCCAGCCTTGAGTTGAAGAGCTGAGGGACAGCGCCCAAGCCCAGAGTTCAAGCCCCACGACCAGACCTTTCCCCCCAAAAAAGATAATTGCTGTTGACAGTCACACCTCTAGTAATCTTGTTTAGTATTTTATAGAAGTTTAAATGCTATTCTGATGACTACCCCAAATGGTTCCTATTCTTTTTCTGAGATTAAGTGATTACATAAATTTCACACACAAAAAAATGTACTCATTACCTGACTTACGTAATGTACTGTAATCCTTCTACATATTACCTTCATAGTAACAATTTTAAAAAAGCCAGACAGGCGATTGGCTCAAGTGGTATGGTACTAGCTGAGTAAGTGCAAGTCCTTGAGTTCAAACCTCAGCAACAAGAAACAACAACAACAAAAACAATTACAACCACTAAACAAAATTTTCCTTGTATAACAGCCTTCATTCTAGTTTCTGTGAGTAATGTTTTGTAGTGTTACTTGCTAGTTTTCATTTGAGCACTATATTTAAAAGCAATTCCCACTTCAAACCATAGAAAAACAAATCACGTCATGTTCAACTGGAGAATCTGATGATGATATTTTGATGATTACCAAAAAAACAAAAAAGATATCTTTGGCATCTGATAATAAAGTATCACTTGTCAAATCCAATCCAATTATTTGTCTTGTTTAATATATTACCTATAGAAGAAGCTAAGATAATTCCTATAGGGCTGGGAAGGTGGCTCAGTGGTAGAGCATGTGCCTTGCATGCCTGAGGCCCTGGGTTC
>NW_012267235.1:3659520-3667990 GCF_000151885.1 Dipodomys ordii
TTTTTTTCCTGCTTTTGTGGTGCTGAGGAATTGAACCCAGGGCCTCATGCATGCAAGGCAAGCACTCTACCACTGAGCCACCTTCCCAGCCCCCTCACACATAGCTTTGAGTACAAAAGCTCAGGGATAATACCGAGGGCCTGATTTCAAAAACTAAAGACCAGCACTCCCTGCCCCCATAAAAGTATTACAAGTATAGAACAAGTATAGAAATGTAAATGGATATAAAAGGGTATAAATGCCATTAATTTTTTTAAAAACAATTAAACAAAGAAAATCTAAAAACAACCAAACAAAATAATCTATAATGTCACAAAAGCTTAGAGAAAAATAAGTGTTTACTATTGTTATTATCTGGTGAATAATTACTTTAGCCAATGTAACCCACATAAAGGGGAAGAAAATAAAATGAATCTGAGGAAAGAAGGCAGGTTGCACTAAAGCACACCATTTTATGTAGAAAACTAGTAAGACAGGGTTACATGAATGGTATTTGAATACTAATGAAGCAACCAAGATAATTATTACAGATGATTTAGGGGAGAAGAGCATTACTATAAGGGGTCTGTGCCAAAAGTCAGTTATTTAGGCTATAAATCTTATCCCAATCAACAGAACCAATGGCATTGACTTCGAATGATTTCATCACCATGAGCTTTCCCTATCATCATTTCCTAACATGTAAAATAAATTAATGCCCAGATAATTGCACAATTTTGCTTGAGAAACAAAACAAGATTTTCTTTTAAAATATAACAGCTTAAAAATTCACTGTCTTAGCCGGGTGCTGGTGGCTCATGCCTGTAATCCTAGCTACTCAGGAGGCTGAGATTTGAGGATCATGGTTCAAAGTCAGACTGGACAGGAAAGTCTGTGAAACTCTTATCTCCAATAAACCACCAGAAAACTGGAAGTGGTGCTGTAGCTCAAGTGGTAGAGCGCTAGCCTTGAGCCGAAGAGCTGAGGGACAGCACTCAAGTCCAGGCCTACAACCGACAAAAAAAAAAAAAAAAAATGTACATCTGAATCTTTTACATTTGAAATCTGAGTGGGAATTCTACCGAATGATAAAAGGCACAGACCACCAAACAGCCCATCAACAACCATTTGTCAAAGAAACAGGGGAAAGAGCTCAGCAGGAAGAATAAAAATATGAGTACTGATCATGCCAGAATGAATAAAGCAATTATCTGTTAAAGTGTCCTTCTTGGGAAAGAAGTATCTTAGACAGGTTTAGCTGTCAGACAGACACTAGAAGGTATCAGTAAATCAATACATGAAAATTTCTGGTCTCCTGGTGCTAATAATTCCATGCATGTGTTTGCTGGTAAGTGGGAAGGAAGATAGGTAAGAGACAATATCCATGGTAAATAAGTTGTATAAGATAATAGAAACATGTATGGTTTCTTCATTATTTGGGAGAAAAAACAATGTCTCTAGGTAGAGGAGCTGAACTCATCTAATGGATAGACAAAACTTCATCTAACTTTTTTTTTGGCCAGTCATGGGGCTTGAACTTGGGGCCCGGGCACTGTCCCTGAGCTTCTTTTGCTCAAGGCTAGCACTCTACCTTGCCACAGTGCTAATTCTGGCTTTTTATGTTTATGTGGTACTGGGGAATCAAACCTGGGGCTTCATGCATGCTAGGCAAGCACTTTACCATTAAGCCATATTCCCAGCATTGATTTAACTTTTTTGTTGTTGTTGGTTGTGGCGTTTGAACTCTGGTCCTGGGCACTATCCCTCAGCTCTTCAGCTCAAGGCTAGTGCTCTACCACTCCAGCCACAGTGCCACATCTGTTTTTCTGGTGGCTAATCAGAGATAAGAATCTCATGGACTTTTTTTTTTGGTCGGTTGTGGGGCCTGAACTCTGGCGTGGGCACTGTCCCTCAGCTCTTCAACTCAAGGCTAGTGCGCTACCACTAGAGTCATAGCTCCACTTCTGGCCTTTTCTGCTTATGTGGTGCTGAGGAATAGAACCCAGGGCCTCATGCCTGCAAGGCAAGCACTCTACCACTGAGCTACCTTCCCAGCCCCTCTCATGGACTTTTCTGCTGGGTTTGGCTTTGAACCTTGATCCTCAGATCTCAGCCTCCTGAGGTGTGAGCCACCAGTGCCTGGCTTTGATCTAACATTTTTAAGTAAGCCCATTTGAAATTTTTAGGGAAGGCTAACAGGTAGCAAGACAATAATAAAGATAACTCTTATTGGGAACTGGGAAGGTTGCTCAGTGGTAAGAGTGCTTGCCTTGCATGCATGAGGCCCAGGGTTCGATTCCTCAGCACCACATAAGCAGAAAAAGCCGGAAGTGGTGCTGTGGCTCAAGTGGTAGGGCACTACCCTTGAGCTGAAGAGCTGAGGGACAGTGCCCAGGCCCAGAGTTCAGGCCCTATGACCGACATAGCAACAACAACAACAACAAAAATAAAACTCTTATT
Source organism: Dipodomys ordii (assembly GCF_000151885.1). Lineage (NCBI taxonomy): Eukaryota > Metazoa > Chordata > Mammalia > Rodentia > Heteromyidae > Dipodomys > Dipodomys ordii. The sequence goes on from NW_012267235.1 coordinate 3,661,960, forward strand.
GGACAACTGTCTGATTTTAAGTTGAGGAAAAAGAGATGAAAGCTGTAAATGTTGACTCACACCTGTAATTTACTCAGAAGTCAGAGCTGAGGACCATTGTTTAAAGCCATCCAGGGCAGGCGTGTCCATGAGACTCCTATCTCCAAATAACCACCAAAAAGCCAGAAGTGAAGCTGTGGCTCAAGTGGTAGAATGCTAGCTTTGAGAGAAAAAGCTCAGGGACCGTGCATAGGCCTTGAATGCAAGTCCCAGGCTTGGCACCAAAAAGAGAGAGAGGGAGGAGAAAAAGGGAGATAGGAGGAGGAGGAGGCGAAGAAAACAAATGCAGAAATAGGTTTAGTATAGAGTACAGAAAAAAATGTGTTTGGGTGTTTCTGTCTATTTCAGAAATGGCTAAAATGTTTACACTGCTCACTAATATTGCTTACCCAAGAAATGAGAAATGCTTGTTACCATGAACTACATCTGGATGTACATCAAGTGACATGCCTTTATAAAGTATGTCACTATGACACAATAGAACATAGCAAACATAGCTTTGGTTTAGTGAAGCAATACAGATTCTTTCCTTTCAGAAACAAAAGGATTTGTAGCTTTGTTTTGCTTTTTCCTTCCTTTTTCTTTTGCTTTCCTGTGCATAGTAGGTTCAATGAAACAGCTTCAACTTTAAAAGCTCAGTTTGGATTTTAGTGTCTTAGGTAAGAAATTTTGTTTCTTTAAAAAAGTTTTATTTTTACCTTAGTTATTTCCTTCTTTCCTGTATTTGCTACTTTGGGTAATACTGGGAATCTGAACTCATCTTTATTACTTGAGCTATACCTTCAGCGTACTTTGTCTTCTCTAACATAGCTTGTCCCTCTTTGAGATAAACAATATGAATTACCTGGCAAGAATCCTGATAAATAGTAGGCATTCAACAATTTAGTTTCCATAGTTATATTAATAATTTACATAGATAAGAAGGGAATGCAAAAGAAAGAATACTGAACATGAAGTCCTAAGATTTGGGTTCAAATTCAAGCTTTTTTTTTTGCTGTCTTGGTCACTGTCCCTGAGCTTTTTTTTTTTTTTTTTTTGCCTGAGATTAACAATCTACCACAAGAACCACAGTTCCACTTCCACTTCCAGTTTTGTTTTTTTTTTTTTTGGCCAGTCCTGGGGCTTGAACTCAGGGCCTGAGCACTGTCCCTGAGCCTCTTTTGCTCAAGGCTAGTACTCTACCATTTGAGTCACAGAACCACTTCTGGCTTTTTCTGTTTATGTGGTACTGAGGAATTGAACCCAGGGCTTCATGCATGGTAAGCAAGCACTCTACTACTAAGCCACATTCTCAGCCCCACTTCCAGCTTTAATTTTTAATATAGTATACCACACTTTACAATGCTTAATGTAATCATATTAAAGAATTACTATGATCATTTTGTGATTGTCAGACTTACAGTGGTTAATAAATGTTGCCTATAAGAAAACCAGCTTGAAGCCGGATGCCAGTGGCTCACACCTGTAAGCCTAGCTACTCAGGAGGCTGAGATCTGAGGATTGTGACTCAAAGACAGCCCGGGCAGGAATCTGTGAAACTCTCCAATTAACCACTCAAAAACTGGAAGTGGAGCTGTGGCTCAAATTGGTAGAGCTCTAGAAAAAGAGCTCAGGAACAGTGCCCAGAGGCCCTGAGTTCAAGCCCTATGACCAACAAAAAACAAAACACAAAACAAAACAAGAGTTAAAAATGGTTATAACTTAAATGGTCATAACCAGTAGGGTGGTGGCAAGTGAATTGCTGTAATCCTAGTTACTTAGGCGACTGAGATCTGAGGATCATTGTTCAAAGCCAGCCTAAGCAGACAAATTGAGATGGTTATCTCCAACTAAGCAGCAGCAAAAATACTGCAAATGGAAAGGTATGAGGAGGCCCTACATTCAAATCCCAATGCTGTAAAAAAGAAAAAAACAACCAACAAACCAAAAAACAGCAAACCAAAAACTTATGGATTCCTAGAAAAGTTGCTATAAATTAATTAAAATACTCCCCTCGGGGCTGGCAAGGTGGCTCAGTGGTAGAGCACTTGCCTTGCATGCCTGAGGCCCTGGGTTCTATTCCTCAGCACCACATAAGCAAAAAGAAAATAAAAAGCTGGAAGCGGCGCTATGGCTCAAAGTGGTAGAGTGCTAGCCTTGAGCTGAAGAGCTGAGGGACAGCGCCTAGGCCCAGAGTAGAGTTCAGGCCCCACGACCGGACCCAAAAAAAACAACAAAAAACAACAACAACAACAACAAAAATACTCTCCTCTACCTCTCCCCCCTTCCTCTCCCCTCACTCAGGAGCAGGGGGTTGGTTGTGGGGCTTGAAGTCAGGGCCTAGAGTTTTTCTATTCAAGACTTCCTGCTCTACTTCTTTGAGCCACAATGCTACTTCCAGCCTTTTCTGTTTATGTGGTATAGAGGAATTGAACCCAGGGCTTCATGCATGCTAGGCAAGCACTCTACCACTAAGCCACATTCCCAGCCCTCATTCTTCCACTTTAAGAACCAGAGGAAGAGCTAGAGAGAAGGGCTTGAATCCAGGGCCTCATGCTCAGTTTTCTCACTCACAGTTGGCAGTCCACCCCTTGAACCACATCTCTAGTTTGGCTGGTACTTAAGACTAACTCAGGGTCTTACACATGTGATGCACAGGTTCAACCACAGAAATATATCCCCAGCTGGTTGAGTGTATTTTTAATTATTATGGAATGGTATAGTGACACAGAGACATTACTTCATGGTTCTTAACTTTCTTTGGATAAATACCTGTCTTTGTTGCAAATCACATCAATCAAGAACAAATTGTTTCCAGGTTAATTTTTAATTTTATTCTAGTGAGACCTGCCCTTAGTAGGAAATAATTCACATCACAGCTCTTGATTCACATATCTATTTCCCTTTAATGTCTTAGGCTCTAGTTGTGTATGTGTGTATCCTACAGATATTCAGTGTCTCTGGGGACTAGCAGAGTCTCACTTCTGTAACCACAGCCCACATTTCCTTGCTTCTTCAGAATCCTTTCTTCCCCATTTTCTCCCCCACTAACATCTGGCTAGTTTTCGGTAAAGAATGTTAGTGTCAAGAGAGGAAATACTATATAGAGTATGAGAAAGAAAAGAAATAAAGAAATAGTGAAAGGCAGTATTCTCTCAGGTTGTGGTCAGGAGAGAAACTACATTATTTGATTATATATATAAAAATGCTGTGGATTTTTCTATATAGGAACATACTTTTGTTTGCTAAGTTTTAGGTAGATGGTTTCATGGAGCAAAAAATAGACGAGAAAAGGGAAGGGAGGAAAAAAAGAGAGGAGGAAAACAAAAGAATTTTTTTTTTAAATCTTATTTTTCTGTGCCAGTACTGATGCATGGGTATTGTCACAGAGGTTTTTTTGCTTAAGGTCTACTACTTCAGCCACAGCTCTCCACTTTCAGCTTTTCCTGGTTAACTGGATTTTGGTGGTTAATTGGATTTTCCTGCCCAGTATGGCACGGAGCCTCCATCCTCAGATCTCATCCTCCTGACGAGCTAGAATTAGACAGGAACCAACAACATTAGGCAATAAGGGAATTTACTAACATCCATGTAACATTTGCATACTTTATTAACTAAGTAAGCTATAAAACTAAAGATGAGCCTAATTTTCTTAAAAATGAGCCAGTTTCAGTGTCTTATAATAGTTTATCATAATCAGTTAATAGTGAATAAAGGCTATAATTACCTGGATATGCATTTTAATTATTGCTTTTCCAATCAGGGTTGCACCAAAGAAGGTCCAAAAAGGTACAAGAAAGTGTCCACATGTTATTCCAGCCAGATCAAACAGAGGATTTGGAATCTATTAAGAAAACAACAACAATTTCCATACAACATTCAAAGACCAATTTAATTTTAACACTCACTGGTATATATTATTTTGTTTTGGGCTTTGTTTAAATTGTAAAACAAATCATAAGTTCCCTGGTTAGTTCTACACTGTTCAGAAGCTGGCTTTCACATTTTTCCCAGGCTGTTCTTCAGTATGTTCACGGTGAACCAGGCCTTTTCTTTATTTACTGATGGCCAATGCCTCATAAACAAATCTTCTTCCCTTAAATCACAAGAGAAACAGACAAAGTCCATGGATCTGCAGGTACTGAATCCCATTGACCGGATTCTTGGGCATTTGCTTTGGATTGCTTTCTATGGCAAGGTATGAGTAAAGTATTAAAATTATTGCAGAAGCTACTTAGGTTCTTTTTTTGGTGCCAGTCCTGGAACTTGAACACAGGGCCTGGGTACTGTCTCTACACTTTTGTGCTCCAAGTTAATGTTCTCCTACAATGTCACAACAACATTTCCGGCTTTTTGGTAGTTAATTACAGACAAGACTCTCATAGACTTTCCTGCCCAGGCTGCTTTGAACTGTGATCCTCTTGAGTAGCTAGAATTATAAGTGCGAGTCACCACTGACCAGCAAGTAACCTAAAATTTTTAGACTGAAATATGAATATTACCTGAAAGTGCTCACATCTTTAACAAGCATTTTTATACGTTCAAAATTAATTTACAGATGAATGTTCTTGACATTTAAAATTTCATAATATCCTTTATATTTGCCAATTATGGGCCTTGAACTCAGGGCCTGGGTGCTGTCCGTAGGCTCTTTTGCTCAAGGCTAGTGGTCTACCACTTAAAGCTACAGCATCACTTCCCATTTTCTGGTGGTTGGTTGAAGATAGGAGTCTCATAGACTTTTCTGCCTGGGATGGCTTTGAACTGTGATCCTTAGATTTCAGCCTCCTGAGAAGCTAGGATTACAGGTGTGAGCCACTAGTACCTGGCTCATTATTTATATTTCCTGTTTAGAGAGCTCAAGGCTTTGAGTCCCTGTGACATATTTCAGAAAGAAAATGTGCAAATATGAGAGCACAGATTCACATATTTTGAATACTTAGTCCCAGACAGAGAAATGATTTACAATAAATAACTTTTCTCCTTTCTTCCTTCCTTCCCTCCCTCCCTCCCTCCCTCCCTCCATCCCTTCCTTCCTTCCTTCCTTCGGCACTGTCCTTTAGCTTTTCAGCTCAAGTCCAGCACTCTACCTCTTGAGCCACAGAGCCACTTCCAGTTTTCTGAGTAGTTTATTGGAGATAAGAGTCTCACAGACTTTCCTGCCCATGCTGGCTTTGACCCGCGATCCTCAGATCTCAGCCTCCTGAGTAGCTAGGATTACAGGCGTGAGCCACCAGCACCTGGCTTAATAAATAACTTTTTTGAGTATTTCATCTATTTTTCTTCTACAGAAACATCTGCCCTTATGGTTTTTGGCTGAATCACTTACAAGTCAATAAATATAATTTTTTAACTCTGAAAAAGCCTAGATGTTTAAAAACTAGTTGCCACATTTTTTTTAAAGCAATGCTATGACTAAATTAGAATTCAAGAATTCTTTTGTCAGTAACACTCTGAGTCAATAAATTGTCTTTTTAATGTAAATTAAAATACTTTATGCAATTTATTTTCTTATAACCATGTTGTAAGCTTTGTATCTGCCATCTTATAGTTTCTCAAGTTATCCTTACAATTCTATGAATTATAACTTTTCCATTACTCTCAGACTCCAATCGACATTGAAATGCAGGTAAATTTATTGTATGGCATATATAATAAAAAGTAGGATTTGACAGACTTTTGGGTATCTCATTCTACAGTGGATACACTCACAGGAGTATAGTGAATGAGTTTATTTTTAGATATACACTTACTATTATTGTGCTGGTACTAGGGCTTTAACTCAGGGCCCAAGCACTGTCTGAGCTTTTGTGTTAAAGGCTGGAGCTTTACCACTGTGATCCACAGCTTTACTTCCAGTTTTCTGGTGGTTAACTGGAGAGTCTCACAGACTTTCCTGCCTGAGCCAGCTTTGAACCAAGATCCTCAGATCTCAGCCTTTTTTTTTTTTTTGTCGGTTGTGGGGCTTGAACTCTGGGCCTGGGCGCTGTCCCTCAGCTCTTCAGCTCAAGGC
>NW_012267235.1:3669288-3676487 GCF_000151885.1 Dipodomys ordii
GCTGTCCCTCAGCTCTTCAGCTCAAGGCTAGCGCTCTACCACTTGAGCCACAGCACCACTTCTGGCTTTTTTTCTTTTTGCTTATGTGGTGCTGGGGAATCAAACCCAGGGGCTCATGCATGCAAGGCAAGTGCTCTACCACTGAGCCACCTTCCCAGCCCCTAAATAAGGTTTTATATTAGAAAAGGATGAGAATAAAAACTAATTCACCAAGGAATGACAATTTCACAAATCTGAAATTAAAACATTTTCAGACAAAAATAGCTTCTTAGTTCATTACAATCAAAGTTGTCCTTAGCTTTGCTTCAGATACTGCCAATATCAAAGCCAGGAGATAAGGTTTCTTAAGATGAATGTTATGTGAATTCTTCTAAATAACTAACACTAGAAACTTTAGAAAAAGACTTTCTCTCTACAACTTTGTGGAACATTATGCTAAAACAAGGGTAGGGATGGGATAGGGAAAATGGAAGAGAACAATGGAGGGGGTAACAGTAATCAAGAAGCACTATACTCATAAACTTACTTATAAAATTGTAACCTCTTCATACATTTACTTAATAATAAAGAAAAAAGTCTTAAAAAACAAATGTTCAGGGGGGGGGGCAGTGTGGGAGATGGGAAGGGATGGGAAGGGGAAACAAAGGAGGAGGCAACAATGCTTGATAAGAAATGTACTCATAGCCAGGCGCTGGTGGCTCACGCCTGTAATCCTAGCTACTCAGGAAGCTGAGATCTGAGGATCAGGGTTCAAAGCCAGCCCGGGCAGGAGAGACCGTGAGACTCCTATCTCTAATAAACCACCAGAAAACCGGAAGTGGCGCTGTAGCTCACGTGGTAGAGCACTCGCCTTGAGCTGAAGAGCTGAGGGACAGCGCCCAGGCCCAGAGTTCAAGCCCCATGACCGACCAAAAAAAAGAAATGTACTCATTACCTTGCCCATGTAACCCCTCTGTACGGTATTTTCACAATAAAAATTAAAAAAAAAGTTCTCACTTTTAATATAACTCACTTACTGAAGCACATGCCAAAATCCCAAAAAATCCAACTTTTTGTACTAGATTTTGAACTGCCAGTTTAGCCCGTGAAGCAAAATCCTGTAAAAAGAAAGACATTAAAACATTAATGGGTTATATTAAATTATATTATCATAAAAACTGATAGCATTGATTTTTCTTCTTCTGCCAGTTCTGGAGCTTGAACCCATGGCCTGGGTGCTTTCTCTGAGCTTTTGTGCTCAAGGCTAGTGCTCTATACTTGAGGCACAACTCCACTGCTTTACTTCCAGCTTTTTGGTGGTTAATTGGAGATAAGAGTCTTACAGTGCTTGCTTCAGCAGCACATATACTAAAATTGGAATGATACAGAGAAGATTAGCATGGCCCCTGTACAAGGATGACAAGCAAATTCGTGAAGCCAGACCCAAAGAAACATAGGTCCCACATTTCCCTTATTTGTAATAATTAGTACACATCTAGGATAATCTTAGCTGAAGAGCACAATATCTCAATAGCTATGTACATATGACCATATAAGATGATGCTAAGTAAAATAAACTCTAAGACATGAACACAAGAGGTTTTTCTTGTTTTAATGTATACTATGTGATTTTTTTTTTTTTTTTTTGCCGGTTGTGGGGCCTGGGAGGACTAGTACTCTACCACTTGAGCCACAGAGCCACTTCCGGCTTTTTCTGCTTATGTGGTGCTGAGGAATCAAACCCAAGGCCTCATGCATGCAAGGCAAGCATTCTACCACTGAGACAACCTTCCCAGCCCCTAATTTTCTTTTTCTAGGTTGATCCCAATTCTATCACACAAATTATGTAGTCTCTAACAAATGATAGAAAATTGACTTTTCTACATATGGTATATACAAGAGCAACAGAGAGTTGCATCTGGATAGGTGCTCTGGTGCCTTAATTTCAAGGCTTTAGAATTTTCTATTTATTTAAACATTACTGTTAGTACCAACATTTCACATTAGTACCATTTTTCCATTACACAAACATGTATATCATGGAGCATGATTCAATTGGTACAGTAAACACAAGGCCTCAAGTTCAATGTCTAGTGCTGCCAAAATATAAAAATTCATAAAAGGGAGACATTACCATATATAAAATGTAAAGTGGAAAGAGGTATTGTATTAGCCACATTATATAGTCACATTACACAGATCACCTGTATCTGTTTATGCTATTCTCTTTCCTTTTACAAATAAAGATAGTTAAGACTGGATATGCTCAAAAAAAAATTGTTTTTTGAGATGGGATCTTGCTATGGTTCTCCTTGCCTCAGCCCTCCAAGTAATGGGGATTATAGGCATGTACTAACAACATGTTTTAAAAAAATATCCACTCATGACCTTACCTATGTAACTGTAACCCCTGTGTAATCACTTTTGTAATACAAATAAGTAAAAATCCAAGGTTAGGGTGTGACTCAGGTTATAAGAGTGTCTGTTAAGAAAACAAACAAAAGCCATCTTTACACAGTAGTATGCAACTGTAGTTCCAGCACTCAGGCAGAGCAGGAGGTTTGAGAGTTTGAGGCCAGCCTGAATAGCAAGCAAGATTCTGTCACTAAATCAATCAACCAAACAATCCTGAGAAAGAAGTCAATTCATTACAGGAATACTAAGAAAGGAGAATAAAACAGAGAAGGCAAGAATAAAGGAAACAGACTTGTTCTTTCAGATGCCTGGGTGCCCACCATCATTTAACCTTCAAGGTGCTTCCCCAATCTTTATGTCAATGAAAATAAGTTTAGTAGAAACCTCCTTTAACTAATTAATGTTTAAAGAATTAAAGTACCTTTTTAAGGAGTTTTACTTTTTGCTGGGAATGTGGCTTAATGGTAGAGTGCTTGCCTAGCAGGCATGAAGCCCTGGCTTCAATTCCTCAGTGCCACATAAACAGAAAAAGCCAAGTGATGATGTGGCTCAAGTGGTAGAGGGCCAGCCTTGAGTAAAAGAAGCCCAGGGACAGTGCCCAGGCCCTGAGTTCAAGCCCGAGGACTGGTTAAAAAAAAAAGTTTTACTTTTAGAAATGGTGAAAGTCATCTACCAAAATGGATTTCATAAATATTCTTAACTATGTAATACACACAGTGACCATGCTATTTCACTTCCTATAATTTCTTTCCAAGGCTTTCACAATATTCTCAGAATTGAAATTATACACTGAACAACCATGAACATTAGTTGAAATTAAACTAATACAAATTTAAGTTGTTTTCATTAGAAGAAATGAACAGTTGCTAAATATATTCTGATTCTTGATTTTTTTCCTTGTCATTGTAATAAAAAACAATACTTAGGGAAGCATTAAATTAGCGTTTGTTCCAAATCTATAATAAAGTAGTAAATAATAAAGAAGTAACTCATGCTTATATTCTATAAACAGCTATATTTTATCGTATTTGTTTTATGCTGATTGTAATTTTGAAGCCATATCAATAAAATTTACTGATAGTTTTAAAGGTTTTTTTGTTTTTTTCTTTAATGTTTCAGGGTGGGTAGTGAATGAACCTAAGGGCTTCATGTGCTCTGGTCTACCACAGCAATACCATGAAACATTAGTCTTTTATTGTACAAACTGTTCTACATGTACTAATTTTGTTTTCCTTGGTGTCCTATATCATTCAAAATAAACATATCTTTTTCTGCTCTTGGGGCTTGAACTCAGGGCTTGAGTGGTGTCCCTGAGCAACTTCTGCTCAAGGCTAGCTCCCTACCAAGCCACAGTGCCACTTCCAGCTTTTTCTGAATAGTTTATTGGCAGAAGTGGTGCTGTGGCTCAAGCGGCAGAGTGCTGGCCTTGAGCTGAAGAGCTCAGGGACAGGGCCCAAGCCCAGAGTTCAAGCTCCACAACCGACCAAAAAACAAAAACTTTCCTGCCTGGGCTGGCTCCAAACCATGATCCTCAGATGTCAGCCTCCTCAGTACCCACCAGCTATGCATGAGACACCAGTGTCCAGTTCTAAAAATATTTTATTAAAAAAAACACAAAGCAACAATTTCAGTATGTATTAGTTTTATAATATGCCAGATCTTTTAATGTTAATTTTGGAATAATACTGTCCATGAAAATGTTTATATTATCACTTGCCTTTGAAATATAAAGAGGGAGAATTTTTCTCTATGTACATTATTTGTCAATAAACTTGACTCTAAACATTCACAAGAAATACCTTCCTATTACCCCAATGCATTCTTTTTTACTAAAATTTAAAGAAATCATTTGGAATAAAAATTACTGTTTTTTTCAAAGTATAACTAAGAATGTAAAACAATGATAAACAATATTTTAAAGAAAAAATGGGGAAAGAAGATCATCAAACATATTTGTATGTTATATATTCAATGTTCAAATTAAATACCAAAAGAAAATTAATATTTCATTTTAATCTTTCTGTAGTATTTGTGGGAATTATATACTAAGATCTGACCAGCATTTTTCATTTTTTTCAAAAACTGTACAACAAAAGCAAATTCCTTTTTATAGTTTCATTTCTCTGTATTCACATTTCACAACTTTTGCTTGTTTCACAATTTAAGTTCCTGGGAAGGCAGTTTCATTTTTTAATATTACCCTAAATAATAACATACATTTGTAATCAGGTTATCATTTTTCTACTTTTTCACAAAAATAAATTATAGATAAATAGAATTACATTTCCTACCCTCAACCAGTATAATTTTGTATGCAACCAATCACACTTTCAAAACAATTAGAACACAGGAGGTTCTCCAAGAAACACTAGAAGAAAAACAAGAAGAGGGGCTGGGAAGGTGGCTCAGTGGTAGAGCGCTTGCCTTGCATGCATGAGGCCCTGGGTTCAATTTCTCAGCACCACATAAGCAAAAAGAAAAAAGCTGGAAGTGGCACTGTGGCTCAAGTGGTAGAGCGCTAGCCTTGAGCTGAAGAGCTGAGGGACAGTGCTCAGGACCAGAGTTCAGGCCCCACGACTGGCCTCCCTCACCACCTCCCCCCCCAAAAAAAAAGAAAAACAAGAAGCATTAGTTATTCCTACCACTGACTTGAAATCTTAAAACTTGAACTATTAATATTCCTGTACCATTATTGTGTCATAATATATTCCCTACTAAAGATATTTATAATTAAGGAGAAAAACTATAAGGCTAGTTATAATTGGCCTGTAAAATACTAATCTTTTAATCTAGGAATATCAATCTAAATTTAAATATATGAAATGTTTATCTTCAAATGGTAAAAACAATTCTTTTTCATGATGAGTGATAACATAAAAAGACCTCTTTAAAAACAGCGAAGTAGCTAGTCACTGGTGGCTCATGCCTCTAATCCTATTGTCTCAGGAGGCTGAGATCTGAGGATTGCAATGGAAAGCCAGCTGGGGCAAAAAAGTCCATAAACTACCAAAAAAGCCAGAAGCAGATCTGTGGCTCAAGTGGTAGAGCTCTAGCCGTGAGCAAATGAACCTCAGGGACAGCGACCACGCCTAGAGTTGAAGCCTTAGGACCAGTACCAAGTATAGATCTATTGCAACTGTTTGACTAATTAGAACAATTAGTAGTTAGAATAATTAATAGTTATTCTGCAGTCCTTATCTTCTACTAAACTATGATTTTAGGCCAGAATCCCTGGAGGACACAGAGCAGTATTAAGAAAGTAGGTTTCTGGCTCACGCCTGTAATTCTAGCTACTCAAGAGGCTGAGATCTGAGGATCGCAGTTCAAAGCCAGCCCGGGCAGGAGAGACTGTGAGACTCCTATCTCCAATAAACCACCAGAAAACTGGAAGTGGCGCTGTAGCTCAAGTGGTAGAGTGCTCGCCTTGAGCTGAAGAGACCAGGGATAGCACCCAAGCCCAGAGTTCAAGCCCCATGACCAACAACAACAACAAAAAAAGAAAGTTTCTGTTTAGTATGCTATCCATTTGCAAACCCATGAGCAAAAACACAGAAACATATAGTCTGTCAATCCAAGTTTTGATGAAAGGGGGCTTTCTAAAGGTACCTTACAAATGGTGTTTGAAACACAAACCTGAAAAAAAAAACAAACTTTAATTGGTTAACAAAGGTAGTCTACTGCTCACCCACCACTTATTTGTTCCTATCTGTAAACAAGTGTGGAGAAAATACCAAAGCAGACACAGACAAAAATGAAGACAAACTAAGAAGAGATACATTAATATTTATCACTGTGATTTTTTAATAAACTGGTTATATTAATCTCTTATTTTCATTTGAAAATCATGTGGTTCTAATTAGAAGAATTGCTTCTTCATCAAAACAGATAGATTTTTCCCCTATTTTAATTTGATCACTGAGTTAATAAGTATGCCTAAAATATAAACAATGTTAAACTTCCATTATTTTTTCCCTGTGAATAATTTGTTCAAATTTTTCTAGATTCCTCCCTATATAAATACTAATTGCTACAAAAAAGCACTAGAGAGACAAATTTTAGGTGGCTGGATTGAGATTTTTTTTTTTTTGGTCCGGTCATGGGGCCTGAACTCTGGGTCTGGGTACTGTCCCTCAGCTCTTCAGCTGTAGACTAGCGCTCTACCACTTGAGCCACAGCGCCACTTCCAGCTTTTTTATTTGTGCTTATGTGGTGCTGAGGAATGGAACCCAGGGCCTCAGGCATGCAAGGCAAGGGCTCTACCACTGAGCCACCTTCCCAGCTCGATTGAGATGTTTTTATTCAATCTGTTTTATAAATAAGTCAAGCTAATGACAACAACTTAAGTATAGAAATGAACATGAAAAATGGACAAGCCTGTTATCCTAGGTACTTGGGAGGCAGAGAATAGAGGATTTAAAAGTTTGTGAGATTCCTCTTCAACCAATCATGTGGTATGGGACCAATGACTAGGCATGGTGGTATGCACCTGTTATTTACAACTATGGGGAAGCAGAATTGCTGAGCACAGTGGCACACACCTGTCATTGTCAGTAATGTGTGTATACACAAGTAGGAGAATTACATCTTAGGTCTGACCTGGAAAGTGATAAGGTGACAGAGTGTATGCCTAGCAAATGCAAGACACTGAACACACACACACACACACACACACACACACACACACACACACACACACACACACACACACACGCACACGCACACGCGGGGGTGGTGGTGGTGGGAGAAAAGAAAGAAGAAAAGAAGAGAAAAGAAAAGAAAAGAAAATGGATGTACAGCCCAGGGCT
>NW_012267235.1:3677037-3698581 GCF_000151885.1 Dipodomys ordii
AAAAAAAAAAAAGTACAAGGAAAAAATAGCTTTCCAGTGGCCATTCAGTAGCCACATATTAAGTTGCAATTACACTGTAGGAATGAGTTACAGAAATAGAAAAGCCAGAAAAATGAGAGTAAAGTCTGGGAGCGGTGTGGCTAGAGAAGAGTTCAAAATAGAGTAAATACCTCTTGAGAAAGCAAGCAAAAGGAGGCATGAAGAATTCCATCATGCTGGGCATCAATAGCTCTCACCTATAATCCTAGCTACTAAGGAGGCTGAGATTTGAGGATCACAATTCAAAGCCAGCCTAGGCAGGAAAATCCGTGAGATTCATCTCCAATTAACCACTAGAAAACTGGAACTGGTGCTGTGGCTAAAGTGGTAGAGCTCTCGCCTTGAGCTGAAGAGCTCAGGGACAAGGGCCCAGGCCCATGACTGCCAAAAAAAGAAAAAAAGAATTCTATCATAAATCATGCTACGTGTGCTGAGAAATTTTAACTACCAAACATTTTAAATGCTACATTTCCTTGCTGACCAAAATGCTACCTTTGATAGCAAAAACCAACTATTCTAATAGTTGAAATATTCTGCAACAGAATACATCAAGAGACCACGTAAAATTGCTTAATCTTGATGGCACTTTGTGGTAAAGTCATGAGCCAGCTATGGAAGATGTAGCAGGCTTGCCTTTTCAAAAACTAAGCCCTACTGGGTGTAGTAGGTTCACTGTGAAAGGTACAGTTCAGTTACAGTAAGCCTTGGTAGATTTGACATGGCCTTTAAAGATAAAGAAATGTGTTGAACACATCACTCTTAAGGTTTATTATGATAAAGTTGATCAGTTTAACTCTAGACAAGCACACAAGAGATCCTGAGAGCAGGAAGCTTCTCTGTGGAACTCCTGACGCAACACAAACCATAGCAGTTACTGCCAAGCTTAATGCAAACCCTCTAGAGTCCACGTTGACAAATTCTTTAACAGGCCCTGTGGTTACAGGGAAGCTGGTTTCACTCTGACTCACTCCAGCTCAAACAGTTTACTGGAAATGAAGGGGAGGGGGAATTTTCAGAGAAGTCATGTGATGGCCAGACAAACCACAACCAGCAAAGGTTCAACAGAGTCAAAAACAGGTTCCAGCAACAAACTGATATTCACAGGATTCAAATGGCACTCATGAAGTTTTTTATAATCTGTGTGCATATAAAGGAACAGATACTTTATGGAGGGAAAACCAACAGACACTCACATGGTGTAGGCAATAGCAAACACTTCAAAAGAAAAGGTGCTAAAAGGAAAATAGGAAAAGAATAAAGAATCTTTTGGTTTTCATATTTTCATTTAAATAAATAAATAAAATGTTAAAGCACCTTAATGAGTGACTAAATAACCATTAAATTCTTTCTCTGTCTAAACTGCAAAGGTCAGATATTTTATCATGGTCAAAAAACTGAAAAGAACCATTTTTTGAAGAAGAACCTTTTACCTTCCTTTCTTCCTTCCTTCCTTCCTCTCTTCTTTCCTTCCCTCCCTCCCTTTTTTCTATTTTCCTTCCTTCCTTCCTTCCTTTCTTTTTTTTTTTAGGGGGGGGTGTCTGGTCGTGGGGCCTGAACTCTGGGCCTGGGCGCTGTCCCTCAGCTCTTCAGCTCAAGGCTAGCACTCTACCACTTGAACCACAGCGCCACTTCTGGCTTTTTTCTTATGTGGTGCTGAGGAATCGAATCCAGGGCCTTGAGCATGCAAGGCAAGTGCTCTACCACTGAGCCACCTTCCCAGGCCCCCTTCTTTCTTTCTTTCCTTCTTTCCCTCTTTCTCTCTTTCTTTTCCTCAAGTTCTGGGGCTTCAACTCAGAGGGCCTGGGCACTGTCCCTGAGCTTCCTCTGCTCAAGGTTAGCACTGTAGCACTTGAACCACAGTGACACTTCTGACTTTTTCTGTGTATGTAGTACTGAGGAGTCAAACCCAGGGCTTCATGCATGCTAGGCAAGCACTCTACCACTAAGCCACATTCCCAGCCCTTTTTGGAAGGGTTTTTACTATGGAACTATCTATTTCAATGCAAAAAAAAGTCACTAGCTGTAACTATCATAAAGATATCATAAAGAATAAAGAATCTTTTGGTTTTCATATTTTCACTTAATTTGTGTAAATAAATTTAAATTTTTGAATAGGGTAAGAATCTTATTTTTATTTTTTTGGGTCCGGTCATGGGGCCTGAACTCTGGGCCTGGGCGCTGTCCCTCAGCTCTTCAGCTCAAGGATAGTGCTCTACCACTTGAGCCACTTCCGGCTTTTTTCTTTTTGCTTATGTGGTGCTGAGGAATTGAACCCAGGGCCTTAGGCATGCAAGGCAAGCGTTCTACCACTGAGCCACCTTCCCAGCCCCGGGTAAAAATCTTATTAAGCTAAACTTTTTTTTTTTCAGCCTTCAGGAAGTGTAATACAAACTAGTAAAGAGAAAAAAACCCTACTTAAATAATTTCAAATAGGCCTTGAAAATTGATTGAATATGGGAGGCAAGGAAGGCAATCGTATGACTAAGATTTTTTTTTTTTTTTTTTTGTCGGTCGTGGGGCTTGAACTCTGGGCCTGGGCGCTGTCCCTCAGCTCTTCGTGAGCACTCTACCACTTGAGCTACAGCGCCACTTCCCATTTTCTGGTGGTTTATTGGAGATAGGAGTCTCACGGTCTCTCCTGCCCGGGCTGGCTTTGAACTGCGATCCTAAGATCTCAGCCTCCTGAGTAGTTAGGATTACAGGCGTGAGCCACCAGCGCCTGGCTGACTAAGATTTTACTCAAATATTTATTTAAATACTTGCTATGTAGCCCAAGTTGGCTTGGATCTTACATACTACAACTAATTTAGTGTAATCCTAGTCTGGGATTATAGACAGGTACCATCACATCTAGCTATTTCTTAATTTTCTTGGTAATAGGAAATTAATCAAAGATAACTCATATTAACTACTGAGGATAGTAATGCTGTTAACAGAAATCAAGAATAAAGAAAAATTGCCGGCGCTGGTGACTTACGCCAGTAATCCCAGCTATTCAGGAGGCTGAAATCTGAGGAATGCGGTTCATAGAAAGCCAGGGAAGAACAGACTATGACACTCATTAATTAACCACCAGAAAACCTGAAGTGACCGTGTGTCTCAAAGTGGTAGAGCACTAGCCTTGAATGAAAAAGCTCAGGGACAGCCCTGAGATCAAGGCTTATGACTGACTCCCCCATCCCACTCAAAATAATTTAACTTTGTAGGAGGTAATTCATAAAATGAATGAGCAGCTATTTAGATCTCTTATAAATGATGAAAGGATTACTCAAGGATATAGAAAGCTACCTTTATTCATGTCAACCTCCCACAGACATCAAGTTAAAACATTATAAAAAGCCAAGAGCAAATGAAAGTCAGTTTAATAAAAAATACTGCCTAATCTCAATACTATCATCACAAAAATAATTCAAGTAATCTGAAGGAATCACAATATAAATAAATGCGTTAATCATATTTTTCCTGTCAAAACATCTATATGAAATCTTACCATTAGTCAAACAAATTAAAAAAAATAATTACTTTTAAAATTGTTACCTAGTAACAATTTCTTAGCAAAATTCATATGCATCCTTTAATCTACGTGGAGGACATATGACAAAGCAATCAGTGCCAAGTTTTTTTTTTCCTGTGATAAACTCATGCTATTAAAATATTTTAACATCAAAAAAAGAAAAACACCCCACATTTTCTAACTTACTCTAAAGTAATCTTTGTTTTGTTTGGCTTAATTTTTTGAGACCAGTTCTCACTATGTAGTCCAGTTTGGCCTCAAACTTATGCTCTTTTTGCTCAGCTAATCTGTAAATAACTCACATTATTTATTTTATGTAATTTGTTCTTCTTAACTATGGTTGATCTAACTCTTCCATATTTTAATCACTTTTACCAAACTGAAGATTTTACAAAACCTATGTATCTATGAGCCAATTTAGCACCAAAGTCATATAAACTTTGGATCCTCTAAATTGACTGATAAAGAATTTAAAAATCATAACCAGTAAGAGATAACTAAAAAGATGTCATTTTTAAGTTTTTAGACTACCAAACAAAAACTTCATACCTTTTGTATATACCATTAACAACTACAAAAATAAGAAAAAAGATTCAAGTTGCAACCAGAAGATACAAGGCAAAGACAACATGTTAAAATAATTTGCAAAATACTGTAAGAAAAATTCACAAGTAATTAAAAAGAAAATTTGTTGGATGTTAGTGCCTCACTGTCCTAGCTCCTCAGGAGATTGAGAACTGCGGATCAGGGTTAAAAGACAGCCCAGAGAGACAAATCTATGAGATTCTTTTTTATTTTTTTGGTCAGTTGTAGGGCTTGAACTGTGGGCCTGGGTGCTTTCCCTCAGCTCTTCAGCTCAAGGCTAGCGCTCTACCATTTGAGCTACTGCGCCACTTCCGGTTTTCTGGTGGTTACTTGGAGATTAGGGTCTCACTGAGTTTCCTGCTTGGGCTGGCTTTGAACCTCCATCCTCAGCTCTCAGCCTCCTGAGTAGCTAGGATTACAGGTGTGAGCCACCAGCGCCCAGCAAATCCATGAGATTCTTATCTCCAACTAACCAGCAAAAGAATGGTTGTGGAAGCAAGGCTACAGTGGCTCACGCCAGTAATCCTAGCTACTTAGGAGGCTGAGATCTGAGGATTACAGTTCAAATTCAGCCCCACAGGAAAGTCTGAGGTATGACTCAAGTGGTATAGTGCCAGCCATAAGTGAAAGCCAAGCAAGATTATGAGGCCATGAGTTTAAGCCCCAGTACTGGCGCTCGCACACGCATGCACTGTAGCTCAAGTGGTACAGTGCTAGCTTGAGCTGAAGAGGTGAGGGACAGCGCCCTGGCCCAGAGTTCAGGCCCCACAACCTACCAAAAAACATAAAAAAATAAAAAAGAACGATTTTATTTTAAAAAGGTGTGTAACATATTTGATGATGTGTGTTCACAGTATGCTTCAATATTTACAACATGTAACTAGAGTATGATTCTAGTCATATAAATGTATTTATGGAAAAACATCACAAATATATAAACTATTTTCACCAATGAATTCTTCTTAAAAATTAGAAGACAAATTTTAACTAATGCTAAATCAGTATCAAATATCTATGATATATAACAAATAAACCTGAGCCTAAAATTACTGGCATGAGTCTAGTTTTATATGACACAAAAAGATCTGGGATCTTTAAATCCCATATTCTGCATGGGTAGCAGGAAATGTCTTTCTTTTCTCCATTCCCCACCCCTCCCATTTTAACATATTATGGTAAAACAAATCTTTGCTAGAACCTAAAAAATAAAAAAAGGTTGAAACATAGTGGTTATTAGCCTACTGGTTGAGTACATATTACCTTCATGTTTTACTTTATAAACATAAGCCAGTGATCCCAGCTCTAAAAGGAAGAAAAGGAATTGAGTCTACTTTGGGCTACACAGCAAAACTAGGTCTCAAAAAACTCCAAAATTTCAGTGGCTTAGTGGCAGAGTGTTTGCCTTGCATGCATGAGGCTCTAGGTTCAATTTCTCAACACCACATAAACAGAAAAAGCTGGAAGTGGTGCTGTAGCTCAAGTGGTAGAGCACTAGCCTAGAGCTGAAGAGCTGAAGGACAGTGCCCAAATCCAAAATTCAGGCCTCATGAACGATAAACAAACAAACAAACAAAAAACCCTCCAAGCCTGCCTGGTGGCTCACACTTGTAATCCTAGCTACGTAGGAGCCTGAGATCTGAGGATTGCGGTTCAAAACCAGCTTGGGCCAAAAAGTCCATCAGACTCTTATCTCCAATTAACCACCAGAAAATTGGAAATGGCACTGTGGCTCAAGTGGTAGAGTGCTCACCTTGATAGCTGAGGGACAGCACCCAGGCCCAGATTTCAAACCCCACAACTGACTAAAAAATAAAAAAATAAAAAAAATTATAATTTGAATATAGTAATAGTTCACAGTTTTAACAAACAAAACCAAAAATTTATCTTTGCTGAGCAACAAGAAACTCTAACTAATGTATTAAAACACTAATACTTTCTCAGATAATCAAGCCTTCTATCTTATGCCTTCAACAACAAAAATATAAATGAAAAAAATTTGAATTCCATAAAACCCCCTTGTCTAAAACCAGGAAAAAAATCATATTATCTGAAATTTATAGTAAACCATAAAATTAATGGAAACTACTAAAAAGTATAAAAAGAAAAATCAAATCACATATAGGAGAAAAAATTTAAAATTTCATTTTCTGTACTATAAATCTTGATTAAAAAATGCTAAATGGTAGGACTGGAAATGTGGCTTAGTAGTAGAGTGCTTGCCTACCGTTCATGAAGCCCTGGGTTCAATTCCTCAGCACCACATAAATAGAAAAAGCTGAAAGTGGTGCTGTGGCTCAAATGATAAGGGTGCTAGCCATGAGCAAAAGAAGCCAGGACAGTGCCCAGGCAGGCCTTCAAACCCAGGACTGGCAAAAAAAAAAAAGGCTAAATTATGGTAAACACTGCACTAATCTCACAGTCAAAAATTTGGGTTAGGTTTTGTCTCTAAGATTCACTGGGCCTTATATATTCCAGGGTGTGTTTTTAAATTCAAATCAGGGATAAATCTGGCTCAGTGATGCTTATAGTCTCAACTACTATTGAGGAGTAAGGAGGATCACTGAAGTTTGTATGTTTGGCCGAGCCTGGACAACACTTCTAGACCTCTGCTCTACTGAAAAAAAACAAAAAAAACCCACCAAGAATAATAAATACCTTTTACTTGTTTTTTTTCTTTCCTTTCATGCAACTGTTTCTAACATATTTATAAGATGATTTCTTTGTTGCTTTGTATGCCCCGCCTCCACGGTATAACCCATGCTTTCACTGTATTTGATGTTGGTATAATTTGTGGAGGGGAAGGGAAAAAACAAATAGTTTAACTAGGGACACACGTGGACCCATTGCAACAATGAGATGTGCAAGTCCTTATGTTGAAAAAGGAACTTTACAACTTTGGTGGGGGGATTGGGTGGGCGGAGGGGGGGAGTATGGAAGGGATGGGAAAGGGAAAAAAAGAGGAGGCAACAATGCTTGATAAGAAATGTACTCATGGGCTGGGAAGGTGGCTCAGTGGTAGAGCGCTTGCTTTGCATGCTCGAGGCCCTGGGTTCGATTCCTCAGCACCACATAAGCAAAAAAGAAAAAGCCAGAAGTGGCGCTGTGGCTCAAGTGGTAGAGCACTAGCCTTGAGCTGAAGAGCTTAGGGACAGTGCCCAGGCCCAGAGTTCAGGCCCTACAACCGGACCCAAAAAAAAAAAGAAAAAAAAATGTACTCATTATCTTGCCCAGGTAATTATAACTCCTCTTTATGGTATTCTCACAATTAAAAAAAAAAAAAGAAAAAAAAATACCTTTTACTGTACAGTTACAGTTGAGTAATTCACTCAAGTATGGTTTTTATTGATCTTAAAAGAAAAATAGTGAAGATCACAAAGTTGCATAGATGAATTACTCTTTTCTCTTTAATCGTATTTATTTAATTATTTTATATTTTACATATTGGCTGACAAGTACATGTAAGTGAAATTTTGGTAAAAAATTTTAATAAAAATTTCATAAAGAATATACATATTGTTTTCTGCCAGGTGCTAGTGGCTCACAATTATAATTCTAGCTAGACAGCAGGCTGAGATCTGAGATTGCGATTCATAGCCAGTCTGGGCAAATACATTCAAAATTATTATATTCAATTAACCATCAAAAAGCTGGACGTAGCCAGGCACTGGTGGCTCATGCCTATAATCCTAGCTACTCAGGAGGCTGAGATCTGAGGATCACCGTTCAAAGCCAGAAGTGGCACTGTGGCTCAAGTGATAGAGTTCCCCTTGAGCTGAAGAGCTGAGAGAAAGTACCCAGGCCCAGAGTTCAAGCCCCACAACATCTTCTTATTACTAATTTGTCTGGAAAACTTGCCACTGGCGCCCAGCAAGGCAGTGTTCTTTAGTGCAACTATTAACCATTTTGTGTTAATAATAACCTTTTTGAAGATTAGTGTTCTATCTCCCACACCCATTCTTACTTGTGGAGTCTCTCCATTTTCCAGCATCTCTTCAAATTCCTGATATTCCTCATCGTCTGGTTCAGCACCTGAGAGGCGAGCTGCCCTGGCCATGAAATATGGAGGTAGCTCTCCAATCGCTGTACCGATACCCTAGGGTGTTAAAACCAAAATATTTGCAATGAGTTCCGTTTCCAACATAATGACACTGAACAGATTAAATTTATCCTTTTCTATGTCAGCAAAAACATTATGGAAAAGGGGGAAGCATACATTACATGACCAGGAGGGTAAAAGTTTGAGTCCTGGCTCTATTCTGACCTATATGATATAAATCAAGAAGGCAGACATAAAACTCATAAGACAATCCTGGCACATACAGACACTAATAGGCATCTGATATTATTATATTCACTATCAGGTTCTGATATTTTTCTGTTTTTCTCCTTCTTTTCTGTTATAGCTTTTTTTGTCCCCAGAGATGAGGACTGAACTCAGGGTCTTGAGCTAGCTACGCAGGCGCTCTTCTGCTGAGCTAAACCCATAGCCTCTCTTCTTTTTTTCTATTAGCTAAATGATCTGGTAATTAAAAAAAAACAACAAAAAACACTAGTACATATATTAATTAATATTCTCCAGGAAATTTGACATTTAAAATGTTTTCTTTACTCTCAACATAATACTTTTTTTTCTGTGTTAAAACGGAAAACATGGGATCAGGAAGCCCCTTGAAAACTCAACATAAAAATGGACAAATTTGGGGCCAGGGTGGGGTGGGGGGAGGGAGGTTGTAGTTGTGAAGATGGGAGGGAAGGGATGGTAGAGGAAAAACAAAGGAGAAGGCAACAATGCTTGATAAGAAATGTACTCATTATCTTGCTCATGTAACTATAACCCCTCTGTACAGTATTTTCACAATAAAATAACATTAAAAAAATGGGCAAATTTGGACTAGGAATGTGGCTTAGTGTTAAGAGTGCTTGCCTTGCATGCATAAAGTCCTGGGATCGATTCCTCTGTACCATATAAACAGAAAGAGCTGGAAGGGATGCTGGGCTCAAGTGGTAGAGTGCTAGCCTGGAGCAAAAGAAGCTCAGGGACAGTGCCCAAGCCCTGAGTTCAAGCCCCCAGGACTGGCAAATATATTAGAAAAAAAAAATCTTCAAAAACAAAAGTCTTCAAAATGACAGGAACATGAGTCACTCTATGTTATGAAGAAATTAAACATAAAATTTATCTTTTTAAATTTTTTATATCTTAGGATATAAGAACGAAAACAAACTTTGATGAATCAGAAACTTGGTTTAGACTTAAGTAGCTTAAATATGTAATAGGCTATAATGTCACAGGCACACAGTGGTCTCCAGGGAAATTCTGAACTTTGAACCAGACAGACCTGGTTCTCTAAGTCACAGTGAATGAAAAACTTTTGCTAATTGTCAAAGCAACTTTATTATTTTTATTTGTTTCTATTTTTTATTTTTTGAGCCATAGCACCACTTCCGATTTTCTGGTGGTTAATTGGAGGTAAGTTTATGGACTTTCCTGTCCAGGCTGGCTTTGAACCGTGATCCTCAGATCTCAGCCTCCTGAGTGGCTAGGATTACAGGTGTGAACCACTGGTAGCCAGCTTCAAAAGCAACTTTAATCTTTTCAGTTTGCTATGTGCTAATGCTCTGTCTCCAAATACAGAGAGAGAGAGAAAATGAGAGAGGAAGAGGGAGGGGTGACATACATATACAGAAGGATAAGGATAAAACACAAATCATAAATTGCTAAACAAGAAAAGTTAACGATGGTCAACTATGAAGGACTACAGAAAATTAACCATTATTTAAAAAACTGGAACAGGTATGGCTAAAGTAGCTGAAGTCCTGAGTTCAAGCTTGAGTACCACTAAAAACATTATTTCAAAAAGTATTAAGTTAGCCAGCCAGGTGCAAGTGGCTCATCCCTGCAGTCCTAGCTACTCTGAGGATCATGGTTCGAAGCCAGCCTAGGCAGGAAAGTCCATGAGACTCTATTCTCCATTAAACTACTCAAAAAAGCCTGAAGTGGCTCTGTGGTTCAAGTGGTAGAGTGCTAGCTAGCCTTGAGCAAAAGAAGCTCAGGGACAGAGCTCAGGCCCTGAGTTCAAGCCCTACAACTGACAAAACAAAACAAAAAAAGTTAAAAAGGAAGTCACACAATGAACTGAACTGTAATCAAGAACTCTGTACTAAGCTGGCAATTTGTTACACTAATTTAATTGTGTTCATGTTTCTCATTAACAAGAAACAAGAATGGTGATCATGTCAGTATATATTATTATACAAATATATAAAGAAAATATATACTGAATGCCAATGCTTCATGGTTGTAATCATAGCTAATCAGGAGGCTGAGATCTGAGGATTGCAGCCAGCCTGGGCAGGAAAGGTTGTAAGACTCTTACCTACAATTAACCACCAGTAAACCGTAACTGGCACTGTGGCTCAAGTGGTAGAGTGCTACCTTTGAGCACAAAAGCTTAAGGACAGTTCTAAGACCATGAGTTTAATCTTCAGAACCAGTACAAAAAAACCCACAGAAGATTAATGACATTAAATTTATAAAACATGTAATTAATATAATGAATTTGCTTGCATTGTTTAGAAAAGGGCAACAGGAAACGACATATTTTCCTCTTTCATATTCAACAAATTCAACGGATTATGGCATTTCCTTAATACTTTTATTTTTTTTGCTGGTCCTAGGTGCTGTTCCTGAGCTTTTTCGCTCAATGCTAGTGCTCTACCACTTGACCCACAGCTCTACTTCTGACTTTGGAAGTTTTTTGGAGATAAGAGGTTCATGAACTCTCTTATCCAGGCTGGCTTTGAGCCATTATCCTCATATCTAAGCTTCCTCAGTAGCTAGGATTATAGGTATGAGCCACAGTTGCCCGGCTATAATAATAATAATAATTATCATTATTATTATTTTTGTCAGTCATGGGGCTTGAACTCGGCCTGGAAGCTATCCCTGAGCTATATTGCTCAAGGTTAGTACTCTACCACTTTGAGCCACAGCTCTACTTTTGGTTTTTAGGTGGTTAATTGGAATTAAGTCTCATGGACTTTCCTGCCTGGGCTGGCTTTGATCCTACATCCTCAGATCTCAGCCCCCTGAGTAGCTAGGATTACAGACATGAGCCACCAACACCCAGTTTCAATTCAGTATTCTTATTAAATCAAGAAGCTATCTTTTATCTATTGCTGGTATTGGGCTTATTTATAAATAAGAAATAGATCACTACTTCTCTGTACAGTATCTTTACAATAAAAAAATACAAAAAAAATAGATCACTGGACTGGGGAACGCAGCTCCATGGCAGGGGTCTTACTTTATTTTTTTATTTTTTATTTATTTATTTTTTTTGGGCGGTCCGGTTGTGGGACCTGAACTCTGGGCCTGGGCGCTGTCCCTCAGCTCTTCAGCTCAAGGCTAGCGCTCTACCATTGGAGCCACAGTGCCACTTTTGGCTTTTTTCTTTTTGCTTATGTGGTGCTGGGGAATCGAACCCAGGGCCTCATTCATTGCAAGGCAAGCGCTCTACCACTGAGCCACCTTCCCAGCCCGGTCTTACTTATTAGTAAGTACCAAATTTTTTATTTGATCCTCCCTTCAAAGCTAAAACTGCCTCTGCCCCCTTTAAGGGCATACTGTTTATGGCTATTTAAATGAACCGAGATGATTTTTTTTGGGGGGTGGGGGTTGCATGCTGGAGATTGAATTCAGGGATCAGTTAAAATTTTGAAACAATCTATTAAAAATTACAGGTATATAAACTTAAAAAATCCAAATGATGAATTAAACAATTTAAATGGTAATAATTTGAAGTCTTTAACAAATAAAATGAATATATTCCTAACTGATAGACACACAAATTTAGGCATATAAACAAAACCAAATCTAGTTCAAGCCCCATGACTGACAAAAAACCAAACCAAAACAACAAACAAAACCAAATCAACTTGAGTGAATTAAAAGATACTTTCTTTTTTTTTCATGGTGACATTGTTTTCTTTTTTCTTTTTTTTTATTTTTTGTGAACATACTGTACAGAGGGGTTACAATGACATGGGCAAGATAATGAGTACATTTCTTATCAAGCATTGCAGCCTCCTCCTTTGTTTACCCTTCACATCCCTTCCCAGCCTCCCCCCAATCCACACCAAAGTTGTAAAGTTCGTTTTCGACATGACAACTTGTACTTCTCATTGTTGCAACGGGTCTACCTGTATCCTTAAACGACTTGTTTTTCCCTATCTCCTCCACAAATTATACCGACATCTAAAAGATACTTTCTATTGACAATATAATCCAAAAAATTCTTTTTTTTTTTTTTTGGGTCCGGTCGTGGGGCCTGAACTCTGGGCTTAGGCACTGTCCCTCAGCTCTTCAGCTCAAGGCTAGTGCTCTACCACTTTAGCCACAGCGCCACTTCCAGATTTTTTCTTTTTGCTTATGTGGTGCTGGGGAATTGAACCCAGGGCCTCATGCATGCAAGGCAAGTGCTCTACCACTGAGCCACCTTCCCAGCCCAATCCAAAAAATTCTTAAAATAAACCTAAGAAAATCACAGAGAATAATTAATGTATCTAGAAGGAAGATCTTCTCATTTATAACTGTATAGTTTGAAACCATTACTACAAAAAAAGCTGAGTTTATGGATGAAATATTAGAGCATACTTTAATATTGAAGCGACTCCAAAAATGAAGAATCTTCTAAGAACAATACTTTAATCTAAGAATAAGCTATATTAACATGACACAGGGTCTCATAGACAGGTTGGCCTCTTAATCCTACTACTTCAGTCTTCTAAATGATAGGACTACAGGTATGTGCAACTATACCTACTCTATAATTGCTCAGCTGGTATTGACTAAGTATATAAACACTGGAACAAATTTTATAACAGTATAGTTACATCATTTACATTCCATTTTCCTTTGCTGCTGTTGTCTTTGTGTGATCAGTTGCTTTGTGGTATACACACACACACACACAAATGTGTGTGTGTGCATATATATATATATAAAGCCATATACATGTATATATAGATTATGTATATGTATGTATATGGCTTTGTGGCTTACTTGCAAAAGATATTTTGCCAAGGCTCTAAAAAGTTCTCTCTGCCTTAGAAATTGACATCTGGGCATTTCATGAAGTATATGTTTGAATTTGATTTCAAAAGGCTTAATACAGTATATCAAGGTGGTAAGGTATCAGACAAATATGAAAATGCATAACTTACCCACATACAGGCCTCAATTCTAACTTTTGAGATGATACTCCACAAAGAAATGGCTCCTTCAGTGCCCTCTTCATCTGGACAGATAATCTGATCAGGATAGGGTGGCTCAGGAAAATTGACTGAGTTGCATTCATAAGCAGCTAATGTAACTGAAGCTATGTGTGGACCCTACAAAAAAAAACATAGAAAAAAGTTCAGTTGAGAAATAT
The DNA here is from genome assembly GCF_000151885.1 of Dipodomys ordii. Classification (NCBI taxonomy): domain Eukaryota; kingdom Metazoa; phylum Chordata; class Mammalia; order Rodentia; family Heteromyidae; genus Dipodomys; species Dipodomys ordii. The sequence goes on from NW_012267235.1 coordinate 3,690,607, forward strand.
TAATGAAGGAGGAATACCTATGTATGTTAACATAAATATATATTATAAAGAAGTTTGGCTTTTAAAGAAAATTATTCTGTTTAAGTACACATTTCAAAATGCAGCTAGTATGAACAACTTGTGATGGATATAGAATAGTCTTCCATTTAATGATGAAACACTAGATGAGTTAGGATAAAGATGCATTTTTTAAAAAAAATTTTTATTGTAACGATACTATACAGAGGGTTACAGTTACATGAGTGAGGTAATGAGTACACTTCCTCTTGAACATTGTTACCCCCTCCATTGTTTTCCCCCTACCATAAAGATGCATTTTTTAATCAAATAGGAAGAAGTAAAACTGTTTTAACTATCTTAGGAAAAAATCCAAGTTTGTATTTCTTTAGGCAAAAACCAAATTCCAAGTGCATCGATGATATAAAAGCAATGCAAAAGAATGAAAGTAACCAGTAACTTGATAATCTCTTACATACATAACATACCACTGGGCTCTCATCTTAGCCCTTTGCATGCACCCATACCTGTATATCAATCCTGGAGCTTGAACTCAGGGCACAGGCACTGTCCCTGAACTTCTTTTGCTAAGGTTAGTGCTCTACCTTTTGAGCCTTTGAGTTCTATTTCTAGCTTTTTGGTGGTTAACTGGAAACAGAATGGTAAGAACTTCTCTGCCAGGGCTGACTTTGAACCAGGATCTTCAGATCTCAGCTTCCTGAGTTCCTAGGATTACAGGTGTGAGCAACTGGTTCCTGGCTTTGATTTCTATTTTATAAATCCATATCTGTTCATCAAAATGTTATTCCCTGTGATATAAAGTTTCCAAGAACCTGGATAGGTATAATTTGAAAATATTACCTTTTTTCTGTACTTAAAAACAGTTGCTGAGGGGATAGGAAGGTGGCTCAGTTGGTAGAGTGCCTGCCTTGCATGCATGAGGACTTGGGTTTGATTTCTCAGCCCCACAAAAGCAGAAAAGGCAGGAAGTGACGCTGTGGCTCAAGTGGTAGAGCACTAGCGTGGAGCTGAAGAGCTGAGGGACAGCACCCAGGTCAGGAGTTCAAGCCCCACGACCGACAAAAACAAAAACAATGCCCCCCCCCCCCAAGAAACAGTTGCTGATGCAACTACCTAACATAACTTTTCCAATGATTCTAAAGTAATGATAAAGTATGAACCTAATAATAGTAAATTTTTCTTTTCTTTTGCAGTCCTTGGGCTTGAACTCAGGGTCTGGGCACTATCCCTGAGGTTCTTCTGCTCAAGGCTAGCACTCTACCACTGCAGCCACAGCGCTACTTTTTGTTTATGTGATACTGAGGAATCGAACCCAGGGCTTCATGCACGCTAGGCAAGCACTCTACCACTAAGTCACATTCCCAGCCTGTAAGTTTTTCTTTAAAAGTAGTATTTCACACAATTTATGCTGCTTTGTTCCTTCGCTCTAAAATACTACAAATTAGCATGAGGGCCTGGGTTCAATTACTAAGCACCACATAAGCAGAAAAAGCTGGAAGTGGTGCTGTGGCTCAAGTGGTAGAGCGCTTGCCTTGAGCTGACAAGCTGAGGGACAGTGCCCAGGCCCAGAGTTCAGGCCCCACAACCGACAAAAAACAAACAAAAAACCCTGAAATTAAAATATATTAATGTTGTCAAGAGCTAGTGGCTCATACGTGTAATCTTGAAGCTACTCAGGAGGCTGAGATCTGAGAATTGCAGTTCGAAGCTAGCCTGGGCAGGAAAGTCTGTGAGACTCTTATCTCCAATTAACCAGAGAAAAAGCTGAAAGTGGCACTGGTGAGCTCAAGTGGCAGAGTGCTAGCCTTGAGCTTAGGGACAGCACAGTGGCAGAGTGCTAGCCTTGAGCTAGAGCTTAGGGACAGCACCCAGCATTTAAGCCTCAGGACTGGAGGTAGTGTGTGTGTGTGTGTGTGTGTGTGTTGCAAAGCCTGAGGTGGGGTGTGGGTGTGCACGCGCGCGCGCTTAGATGTGTGATAACTATTTGTTGTTGTCCCTTAAAACTTGGGGTATTTTTGGCATAATTTCAGGAATGATGCATTATGTAGGACAGTTTAAATTCTGAATTTGTAAGGCATGGTGGCACATATCTACACTCCTACTAGCATTGGAAGCGGAGGCAGGAGTATTTCCAGGTCAAGGTTGGCATCGTTTTGCTACATAGATGTTAAAGCAGCAAGAACAAACTGAAGGCTTTAAAAAACCATAAAAATTTATTGTAGACTGAATTAATAATATATTGCTACTACTGAAGCTAGAGTAGAAATGGATTCCATAGAATTTAGTACTTTTTCAGTCACTAAAACTTCCTACTTTAAACTGCTCAAGAAAGATTATAGGGCCGGGCGCTGGTGGCTCACGCCTGTAATCCTAGCTATTCAGAAGGCTGAGATCTGAGGATCGCAGTTCAAAGCCAGCCCAGCAGGAGAGACCGTGAGACTCCTATCTCCAATAAACCACCAGAAAACCGGAAGTGGCGCTGTAGCTCAAGTGGTAGAGCGCTCGCCTTGAGCTGAAGAGCTGAGGGACAGTGCCCAGGCCCAGAGTTCAAGCCCCATGACTGACCAAAAAAAAAAAAAGAAAGATTATAGGGCTGGGAAGGTGGCTCAGTGGTAGAGTGCTTGCCTTACATGCATGAGGCCCTGGGTTCGATTCCTGAGCACCACATAAGCAGAAAAAAGGTGGAAGTGGCACTGTGGCTCAAGTGGTAGAGCACTAGCCTTGAGCTGAAGAGCTGAGGGATAGAGCATAGAAATTTTACCTTTCAGCATAACTGATTTGTTCTCTCCTAGACATTGTCTTGCCTAGCCAAGAACTACTTCTATCCTGGACAAGGGAAAATTATTCCATTATCAGACTTTGGAAAATATTGTGTAATAAATGCAGCTCATGAGACTAGATATATGGAATTTTAAAGTGAAACAAAACCAGATGTCCAATATGTCACAAATAGTTGAACTGCCTTGTTGAGTTAGAATGACTATCCTGAATTTTACTCCAAAATAAGATCTTTATTTCCTACTTTGCTTATTGGGTAGAGTCTTCTGTATTGTTCAATTCTTCCATAAGAATTATCAGTCTGCTACTTTTATCAGTTAATGAAGGGTAAGCATTGTAATTTCCAACTGTAAATAGAGATTTGTTTGTATCTTTGTTCAGTTCTGTAAGGATTTATTTTTATATTTTGCTAATCTGTTACTAAGTATTTGTGTATATATATATGCACATATATATACATACATACTTTTAATTGTTCTAGCTTCCTAAGAATTTGTCCTTTTATCATTATGACGTGTCCCTATTCTTGAATTACTATGTTGTGAAGTTTACTTTGTTAAATGTAGCCACTTCATTTTTATTTATTCATTTATTTAGTCTGTCATGGGGCCTGAACTCTGGGCCTGGGTGCTGTCCCTCAGCTTTTCAGTTCAAGGCTAGTGCTCTACCACTTGAGCCACAGCACCGCTCTCAGCTTTTTCTGCTTATGTGGAGCTGCGGAATTGAATCCAGTGCCTCATGCATACAAGGCAAGCACTCTACCACTGAGCTACCTTCCCAGCCCCCACTCCATTTAAAGGGTATATCTTTTTCTCATCCTTTACTTTTCATTGGGTCTTGATATTGTGTGTGTGCACACACGTGTGTGTGTGCACGCACACTGCTAGATTTAATTTAGTCTTACACTTGCTAGGCAAACTGTCTTACCACTTGAGTCATACCTCCAGTTAATGTCTACTAAACCATTCTGTCTTTGCCTTTCCACTTCATGTTTGCTCCATTTACAGTTAATGTTTTAATCAGTATAGTTGGATTTAAGTCTACCACTCAAGCTGTTTGTCCTATTTATTCCCTCCACCTCTTTTCTTGAGCTCTTTTTAAATTTTTTTTAGTATCTTATTTATTGGCTTGTTATAATTTTAAAAATTTTTAATCATTACTCTGCAGTTTACAGCATGTATCTTCAGTTTAATAAGGTGACTTGTCAAGTGACATTTGTCATTTCACATATACTGTAAAAACCTTACAATAGTGTTCTCCGTTTTTCTCCTTCCATTCATTATCTTCATTGCCTCCAAATGTCATACACTCCAAGTGTTTGTTTTTTCTTTTCAAATCCTAGGCCCTCATATATCTAGGCAACGACTCAACTACTGCTAAAGCTCTCATTCCCATTCCAGTTTTTGCATTAAATACCTAGTTATTAAACACTAAAATGAACTCTTCATAGTGTTTTTTACTGTTTTATACAGATTCTACTATCTCTTCTGTCTACACACCTCTGGTAACATTTTTTGTCATGCATATCTCTAGGAACAAGTTGTTTTGTCTTTTATCTGAAAGTTTTTTTTTGTTTGTTTCTGTTGTGTTTTGTTTTTTGCTTGTCCCGGGCTTGAACTCAGGGCCTGGGCACTGCCCCAGAGCTTATTTTGCTCAAGGCTAGCACTCTACCATTTGAGCCACAATGCCACTTCCAGCTTTTTCTGTGTATGCGGTACTAAGGAATTGAACCCAGGGCTTCGTGCATGCTAGGCAAACTCTCTACCACTAAGCCACATTCCAAGCCCTGAAAGTGTTTTTATTTCATCATAATTTCTTTTTTTTTTTTTTAATATAGTAAGGGTTTGAACTCAGAGGGCCTTGCACTTGCTAGGCTGGCACTCTGCCTGTTAAGCCACACCACAAGCTTTTTTTGCTTTAGTGATTTTTCAGATACGGTCTCATACTTCTTTTTTTGCCCATGTAGGTGTCAGACCCCCAGTTCCCTACCTATGCCACCTGTGTATCTGGGATAACAGGTGAGGTTAGTTACTAAGGTCTTAGTAACTTTTTGCCCCAGCTGGTCTATGACAGTTAAAGTCATGATCTCAGATATGCTAACCTTATTTTTACATGTTTGCAAGTGACTTAACAGCAATGGCTAAATTAGTTATCCTGTTAATTTACCTCCAAAGGTTTGTTTAATTCATTTATATGCTTATTTATTTTTATTTTTTATGAGTCCTGGGGCTTGAACTAAGGGCCTGGGTGCTGTCCCTAAGCTTTATTGCTAAAGGCTAATGTTCTACCATTTTGAGCCAAAGCTCTACTTTTGATGTATTTTGGTGATTAATTCAAGAAAAGAGTCTCACAGACTTTCCTGCCCAGGCTGGCTTCCAACTGCGATCCTCAGGAGCTGGGGAGGTGGCTCAGTGGTAGAGTGCTTGTCTTGCATGCATGAGGGCCTGGGTTCGATTCCTCAGCACCACATAAGCACAAAAAGCCAGACCTGGCGCTATGGCTCAAGTGGTACAGTGCTAGCCTTGAGCTGAAGAACTGAGGGACAGTGCCCAGGCCAAGTTCAAGTCCTACAACTAGGGAAAAAAACCCAAAACATTGCAATCCTCAGATCTCTGCATCCTGAGTAGCTAAGATTACAAACGTGAGCCATCTGCATCCTGCTCTCATTTTATTTTTGAAATACATTTTTCCTGGGTGCATTGTCCTTTGGATTGCATAAATTCTTATGAAAAATCCTACCTGTTTTTCTCTATGGATAATATGTTGTCCTATTTTCTCCTTATTGAGTTATAGCAATTTGATGATGATGTGACTGTGATGATTGTCAGCAATTCAATTACATTTTATTTCATTTCATTTACTAGCCAGACTAATCATGAGCTCTTGGTCCTCCTACCTCTGCCTCCCAGGTGTCTGGATTATAGGCATGTACTTACCATACCAGGTTTTATTCGAATATGTATAATGTTACTAGTACACACTGCCTTGATATGAATGTTATGTCCAGTGAATAGGGATTTCAATTTGTTTAAAAGCTGTATTATATAATCTAAAATAATATCACATATCAAAATGATAAATAGTTGAATAAATGAATTATATGAATAAATTCCAATTTCTATATATAGTTGAATAAAGACATAAAAAGTACTCAAGTTTCTTACTTTTCAAGCCTACTCAGTTTGACCTTCAGAATATAGTAACACTTAACTTTCTTTGAATTGGTAATTCAATTTTTGTATTTATAGTATTCAACAATGATATAACCTCTACTGGCCATACAATACCATGAAAAGAAAAATAAGGGAATCTTTGCACTCAGTTTTAAAGAAGCAAGAAAACAAACAGCAATAAAAATATACTGTAAACTTTGAGATATGTTTCTGTGGTAGCAGAGAAGAGAAGAACCTAACTTGCTATAGGAAAGTTTGGGAAGGCTCTCCAGAGAGAAAGAAAGTTGAGTCCTAAAGGTTGAGTAGGAGTTATCTGAATAAGTATGTATATGTTATGGGTATTTGTTGATCATAGATACACTCCAAGTATATAAAACTCTGAATTTGAAAAATATTTTGACTATTGCTTGGAGCCTGTCTTTGGATCATAGATTACTTTCATCTCCCTTACTCCTTCCTTTGCACAGAGATACTCTGCAGACAGAAAGCTCCTTAAGATTTCTTCATCTACAAATGAAATTATTCTATGTATGTTGCTCAGTTTTCTGGTTATTAAAGGAGCAGAAGAATAGTATCCCCTGCTTCATGCTTTGCGGCCAAAACCCTTCACCTGCATACTAGAGACTATAAGTTGTTTCCATGATGTTAGAACCAACTGCTCATTACAAAGGTTAATTTGCTATTTAATGGTCCTTGTAACTGGTAACCTTTCCTCTTTATACTGTATGGAGTTATGGCTCTACCCCATTTGTTCATGTTATATGTCTAAAATGTGACTTTTTCACATACAATTCATCATAGAATTGTACTTTTTTAGGAAGTACATTTAAAAGATAGTTTGAGGGCTAAAGGTATATAACTGTAGAGTGCTTGCCTCGCATGTATTGTAAGGACCTTGAGTTTGCTCCCAGTACTACAAAAACGAAAGCAAATACATGTAGCTATTCTAAAGTTATTTTAATCACAATTTCTTTTGTTTGGTTTTTATATAAACTTATTAAAAATTATATTATTATTTAGGAACCATTAAGCTCTATTTTTCTAAAAAGAACTCGAGATTTCCTACCAGATAATGTAGTTCAAAATAAAACATCAAGCCATAGGCAAAAAAGTCTTGAGAATGAACAAAGGACAGGAAATTGAGTTGTTAGTGTTCATTTTGTTTGGGAACCAGCACATCTGCTTCTAAGGCTGAGTAATCATGACTTAATAGTGTGGTTACGGAAAGTATATATCACTTTGAGTGAATTAACAGTGTTCTTTAAGGAGAAGATTCTCAGATTGTTGAAAAATCCCTTTTTAGGACACTAAAATTAAGACTTTGTTGGGGAATATATTTACTCTGTTCATGGTACATTTTTTTCATCTATATTTTAGAACAGAAATATATCCCTTCTTGTATATCTCAAAAATAAATTTATCTGTCTTCACCTGGGAGTAAACTCAGGATCCTTTATCTGATCATTGTAAGTGTACGGTAAGAAATTTTTTACTAACTGGTTATTCTAAATATCATATACTTTAAACTCAAGATTTTTGTTTTGGTAGATCAGAAAATAATTTTCCCAACTATGAAATCTCTTATGAAAAATGTTCAAAAGAAAATATCACTTAATTTTTCTATATTTTAAAACCTTAAATATTAATGCTGAAGCATTCTTTTCTTTTTTTGAAGTGGGGGAGTTGGTCATGGTGCTTGAGTTTTCATCTCAGGGTCTGGGCACTGTTCCTGAGCTTTTATGCTCAAGGCTAGTACTCTACCACTTGAACTCGAACTTCACTTCTGGTTTTCTGGTGGTTAATTAGAAATAAGAGTATCACAGACTTTCTATCCCAACCTGGCTTTGAACTGAAATCCTCAGATCTCAGCCTCTGAGTAGGTAGGATTATATAAATAAACCATTGACACCTGGCCTTACAACTTCATTTTTTAAGATTTTTTAAGACAGGGCTGGGAAGGTGGCTCAGTGGGAGTGCTTGCCTTGCATGCTTGAGGCCCTGGGCTT